>NC_034611.1:10932383-10933492 GCF_900095145.1 Mus pahari | reverse complement strand
AGGAAAGGAAAAAGGGAAAGGAAAAAGAAAAGGAAAAGGAAAAAGAAAAGGAAAAAGGAAAGGAAAATGAATTTTGGAGCTCTCCCAGGGACAGAGAGAAACTGGCCCCTACAAGAGAAATCCTTAGTTTTGGTTACATCAAGTTCTCTACCCTCTTTGTATTATCTGTGTTTGGTGCACCAATCTGTCCACATGTCAATTCATGTATGTTTTTGTTTCATTGTCTGATTGACTGTTCTATGTTTCACGTTGAAAAAAAATGGTTAAAACTTTATAGGGTGGGGAGAGGGTATAGGGGACATTTGGGATAGCATTTGAAAGGTAAATGAAGAAAATATATAATAAAATAATTTTAAAAACTTTATCTGCTGATTCAGTCTCAGTTTGCACAGCAGAGGCTGAGTGTGGCCCTGCACCTTAGTCAAGAATCAAGCATAGCAGGAGAGCCCCTGCTAAAAACTGTTTTTCAAAAAAAAAGAGTCTACACTTCTTAATTCTAAGGCAAATAGTCTGATAGGTTTTTTCCTAGAAAATTCTCAGCAATTTTGATTATTGGGTATAGCAAATAACAAAGTGCTTTTTATCTTGAAATTATAGCTAGAAATAGTAAAATACTTTTTTGTCATTATCTTATTTTTTATTAGATATTTCTTTATTTACGTTTCAAATGCTATCCTGAAAGTTCCCTATACTCTCCCCCCGCCCCTGCTCCTCTAACCGCCCACTCCCACTTCTTGGCCCTGGCATTCCCCTGTACTGTGTCATATAAAGTTTGCAAGACCAAGGGGCCTCTCTTCCCAATGATGACTGATTAGGTCATCTTCTGCTACATATGCAGCTAGAGACATGAGCTCTGGGAGTACTGGTTAGTTTATATTGTTATTCCACCTATAAGATTGAAGAACCCTTCAGCTCCTTGGGTACTTTCTCTAGCTCTTCCATTGGGGCCCTGTGTTCCATCAAATAGATGACTGTGAGCATCCACTTCTGTGTTTGCCAGGCACTGGCATAGTCTCTCAAGAGGCCACTACATCAGGATCCCTTCAGCAAAATCTTTTTGGCATGTGCAATAGTGTCTGGGTTTGGTGGCTGATGATGGGATGGATTCC
>NC_034611.1:10918386-10932088 GCF_900095145.1 Mus pahari | reverse complement strand
TCCTATTATCCGTAGGTTTGGTCTTCTCATTGTGTCCTGGACTCCCTGGATGTTTTGAGTTAGGATCTTTTTGCATTTTGCATTTTCTTTGATTGTTGTGTCCATGTTCTCTATGGAATCTTCTGCATCTGAGATTCTCTCTTCCATCTCTTGTATTCTGTTGCTGATGCTCATATCTATGGTTCCTTATTTCTTTCCTAGGGTTTCTATCTTCATAGTTGTCTCACTTTGGGTTTTCTTTATTGCTTCTACTTCCCTTTTTAGGTCTTGGGTGGTTTTGTTCAATTCTATCACCAGTTTGGTTGCGTTTTTCTGTAATTCTTTAAAGACTTTTTGTGTTTCCTCTTTAAGGACATCTACCTGTTTAGCCGTGTTCTCCTGTAATTCTTTAAGGACTTGTACCTCTTTAGCAGTGTTCTCCTGTATTTCTTTAAGTGAGTTACAAATGCGCTTCTTAATGTCCTCTACCAGCATCATGAGGTATGATTTTAAATGAAAGTCTTGCTTTTCGGTTGTGTTGGGGTATCCAGGACTGGCTGAGGTGGGACTGCTGGGTTCTGATGATGGTGAGCGGTACTGGTTTCTGTTAGTAAGATTCCTATGTTTGCCTTTCGCCATCTTGTAATTTCTGGAGTTAGTTGTTATAGTTGTCTCTGGTTGGAGCATGTTCCTCCTGTGATTCTGTTAGCCTCTGTCAGCAGTCCTGGGAGTCCAGCTCTCTGCTGAGTCTCAGTGGTCAGATTACTCTCTGCAGGGAAGCTCTCCTCTTGCAGGGAAGGTGCACAGAGGTCTGGCGTTCAGACCTGCCTCCTGGCTGAAGATGTAGGCCCGAAATGGGGCCTGTCGTAGAAGATGTGTCCCCTCTGCAGTTTGCACACTCTCCTGCACAGACTAGTCTCTGAGGGACCCCTGAACACAATATGGCTCTCTCACCTGCTCTGGCGGACAGAGCTTTCCTCTGGCAGGGAAGGTGCCCGGATATCTGGAGCCTGAAACAGGGTCTGTCCCAGAAGCAGTGTTACTTCTGTCTGTCCCAGAAGTTGTGTAACTTCTGCATTCCACACTCTCACCAGTGCAGACTGGGGCCTGGGCGATCCAGAGTAAAGATGGCTCCCTTATCTGCTCAGGCAGTGACAGCCCTCCCAGGTGGATACCTCTCCTCTGGGGGTGAAGGTGCATGGATGTTTGGAGCCAGAAATGGGTCTGTCCCAGAAGCTGTGTTGCTTCTGCAGTCTGCTCTCACAGGCAATGACTGGAGCCTGGGCAACCAGGAGCAAAGATGGCTCCCTTACCAGGTCAGGTATAATTCTTTTATTGGTTTAAACTTATAAGATTCATGAAGCCACTTCATTTGGTTTTTGACTGGTCTTAAAGGTATAAATATTCTCTGCATGTCTTGGTCATAGAGTATTGACTTATAAGTTATTGGGTATGTTTAAAAATGTGTAACGCTGGTAACAAAGTTAGCTTAAAAGTGGTAACTCAGGGCTGGAGTCATTTTAAAATAACAGCACGTGGTTTCAACCTGCCCAAGAAACTAGACCTCTAAAGACACTTCTAAATTGAGATGATATTTTATGTAATTCTTATCCTAAAAACTAGACAAGAGATAAGATTCAAAACAATGTCTCTTTAATAAAGCATTAAAATTTAAATTATCATGCATTCATATATACAAATTGGCAACCAAACTTTATAACATGAAAGTGATGTTTCTGGTATTGATTTTTAAGAGAGTAAATTGTTTAAAATTGGGTCTTGCTTTCCAATAGTTATAGATATATTCTAATATTGCAACGGAAACTTAAAAATTATGCTTAAAATTGCCAGTTTTCCATTGACTGCAGCTTGTCCACAAGCTTAAGATTTTTAACTCACCCATACATTATTAATTAGGACGATTACAAGAGTAATCATCTAAGGAGATTGCTAATGCAGCTCATTTTGGCCATTCAGCCATATAAAGCAAGGCAGAGTTAACTAGATATATTTGTCTTTGTGTAGAAATTATACCCTCACACAATCCATTTGGCTATGGTTGTGGCCTTGCAGGACCATAAAAGGTTATAAAAATGTGTTAAGTATAACTCATCTTAAGAAAGACTGTCCAAAGTTAGAGACATAGACAGAAAGTCAAATTGTTCCCCTGGAATCCATCCTCAGTACAGGAGGGCCACCGACTCAGTATTCTCAGTTTAAGAAATATTTACATTTGAGTTCATGCAAAGCTCTGAGCAGCCTCAGAGTGGCTTATCCTAGTCAGGACCCAGGATCTTGCCTGGGGCCTGCTTCTTTTGTTCCACCCTGAGATTAAAGTTCCTGCCTTGGCCTGCTTCCCTATTATAGTCTAAAGATTGAGGCTTGTTTCCTTGTCCTTGGCCAAAGTCAGATTCTTGCATAGTCACATTCCATAGGTCTCTCCTCAATACATCCCATAGAGAATACATCTATGGTATTTATAAACAGCACTTCTATGGGAGAGAAGTATACGTGACTAGATCACAGGTTTGTTCTTTTGAGTTTCCTCCTACTTCAACACAGATAATTGAATAGTGTGCTGTAGCCAGTGTTTTGAAATGTTAAAAAAAAAAAAAATCAAGCTTTAATTTGTATACTAGGGCTTACAATTGCTAAAATTGTTCCTGTTTTTAAGATACTGCTAATTCTCAAGTTTGCAATTGTTTATACATATACAACTCAAATTAAGAAAAAATACTATTCCTTTAAAGGGCTGTCTTTGGACATTGAAGAACTCATTCTAGATTGCCTGGACAAGACCTCTTAAGGCAAGGCCATCCCGGATTTATATCCTAGGCAGATTATAGACCTTAAACAAAAATAATTGACCTTGTAATCTCATTCTTTACATCATCAGAATAGTAGTGGCTTGAGATAATTTGGTATTTTTAGAGAATATGTATGTCAAATTGTAAAGACTTGTTCTCAGTTTCCTCAGCTTCTAGCTGTTTCAGATAATGTTGTTAATTCTCAAGGACTTATACTTAATCAATTATTGCAAATGTATACTCATTTTTTGATTATAGAAAAATAAAATATGTACATGTGACTATTGATACATTTTCAGTCTTTCTAATTACAACTGCTTTAACAAGAAAAGCAGCTAAAAAGTGTAATTAGTCATTGCCTATGTTAATTTATTTTTACGCGTGGTGTTCCAAATCAGATCGAAACAGATATTGAAACTGGCTATTACAGTCAAACATTTGAGATGTTTTGTCAACAATTTAATATTACACATGTTACTGGGATTTTATAATACCATACAACCACGCATACTCATGCCTAGGTGAAATGAAAGGATCCACATATTGGCATATGGCATGATTCAGTTCAGATATTTAATACCGGGAAGAGGGCATGTTTGTGTTTTTTCCACAGAATGCTGCAGGAGCATGCCAGCTGCCAGAGTGATTGGTGAGACATGTTGATGCTGGGACAAAGAATGATGCTGACCCATGAATTTGCTGAGTGCCCTGACAATCAAGACTGGAAGGCTGTTTTGGACATACGTTCCTGCTCTCAGATTGGACAAACTGCCTTGCTTCAAGCTTTTAGACTTTGTGGGACTGATAACATGGAGACTGGAAACTGCCTTCAAAAACTTAATCAAAAAGGGAACTTATGATGAATCTTCTCTTTCCTTTAATGTGACCAGTTATTCCTACTTCATCATGGACTGTTCTAATAATCAATCCAATATTAGAAATTGTTATTTCTTCATTTGAAAGGCTGGTTTTGGTCATTTTTAGAGATATGTTTGAAAGTTAGCTACAGTTCTCTATGATGCAATATTAGCAATAGATTGAGACAGGATACAGCAAATATTAAGGCTAGGTTAGCAGAAATTTCAGATATTAGAGGAAGTCCTTTGAATACTTGGAACATTGATGAATTGGCTAGAGATTTAAAGAATAAACTTTGGATGGAACACAGGGTCCCCATTGGAGGATCTAGAGAAAGTACCCAAGAAGCTGAAGGGGTCTGCAACCCTATAGGTGGAACAACAATATGAACTAACCAGTAGCCCCAGAGCTCGTGTCTCTAGCTGCATATGTAGCAGAAGATGGCCTAATTGGCCTTCATTGAGAAGAGAGGCCCCTTAGTCTTGCAAACTTTATATGACCCAGCACAGGGTAATGCCAGTGCCAAGAAGTAGGAGTGAGTGTCAGGGGAACAGGGTGGGGAAGGGTATAGGGGACATTTGGGATAGCATTTGAAATGTAAATGAAGAAAATATCTAATAAAATAATTTTAAAAAAAAGAATAACCTAAGGCATTGAATCCCTTGGTCTGGGTTCAATATATAGTCTTGCTATTATTAGTAGTAATATTTTATTAGTAATTACTGTGTTTCCACTCATCTTTTAGAGTTCTTCTGAGATCTGTAGCTATGATGAAGTGAGACATTCTGGAACTTTATCAAAAAAAGAAAGAAAGAAAGAAAGAAAGAAAGAAAGAAAGAAAGAAAGAAAGAAAGAAAGAAAGAAAGAAAGAAAGGGGGAAATGCTACACCCACTCCAGTAGTGACTCCCAAGAAAGACCTAGAAACCTGGAAGCAGTCCTGAGGCAAAAAGTTCATGGAAACTTAGTCTCCTGGAACCGTGGCATCCCATATAACAAATGCTCCAAACATGTCCTTGCAAATGGATCTGTGTGCTTTCTTTCAGTATTGTTTTATTATAGGTGTCCCCTATACCCTCCCCCCCCACTCCCCTACCCACCCATTCCCCTTTCTTGGCCCTGGTGTTCCCCTGTACTGGGGCATATATAGTTTGCAAGTCCTAGGGGCCTCTCTTCCCAATGATGGCTGACTAGACCATCTTCTGCTACATATGCAGCTAGAGACACGAGCTCTGGGGCTGCTGGTTAGTTCATATTATTGTTCTACCTATACGGTTGCAGACCCCTTCAGCTCCTTGGGTACTTTCTCTAGCTCCTCCATTGGGGGTCTCCTTGATCTCCTTTAGTTGTTTTATTAGCATGTAGTATATTAAATATAGAGGGAAAGGGTGGACAGCCTTGTTTTATCCCTGATTTTAGTGGTATTGCTTTAAGTTTACTCATTTTTTGATAATTTCTTTTAATGCATTTACCTGAGACTAAAATGCAATTAGTGCAGACTAACCAATCTACTTGTCTCAGTTACCCTCTCCATTGTTAAAATCATTTTATTTCCCACCCTCATTTAATGAAGCTGGAAACTGTAGAGAGAAGTTCTCCATCCCAGTGGACACAGACTCTTTCCAGTTCAAACACAAAAGCTGCTTTATCAGTGTTTGTTCTGACAAGACCTAGAAAATGCTAATTTATGATGACCTGAGATAGCTCTGAGAATGATACACAACAAATGAAGTGTGGAGACCCAGTCCACGATTAACAGAGAACCGTGAGAAGAAAACATTGAGTGAAATAGAGACAGAGCTTGAATTCCTGGCACTCAGGAATGGCTGCTGAGAATAGGTACCTGCCCTATCTAAAGAGCTCAGAAATAGGATTTTAACATGAAACTTCAATGTGATAGTTAAGGGTCCTATTTCCTGAAAACTGAAGTAGTTTTGGGAATTGCTAAGCGAACCTAAAAATAACTGGTTTCTGGATTGTTAGTATAGAAGTAAATAATACTTTTTTATGTTTGCATAAGAATGTTTGCATTATTGGCAGTTTATATGCCCACATTATTCACATTACTTCCTTCAAAAGTACAGCTACTGAGGAAATGTTGAGATCTCTCTGGTGATTGGTGATGCTGCATGGAAAGTCACCATGCTTCAAAGTAGGATCATGGTGTGTACCTCAGATCATTGTTTGACTTCTGTGTTATCTTAGAGCAGATGTTAATTCTGACTAATGAGAGTAAAAACCATTATCAAAATTCTTCGGTAACATACAGTAATCTTTATTTTCTGTCAGATAAGTGTATCTCCCTAAGCCAGGCTGTGGTGGCACATGTCTTTAATCCCAGAACTTGGGAGGCAGAGGCAGGTGGATTTCTGAGTTCAAAGCCAGCCTGGTCTACAGAGTGAGTTCAGAGACATTCAGGGTTACACAGAGAAACCCTGTCTCAAAAAACAAAAAAACAAAACAACAACAACAAAAAAAAGTCTCCCTAAAATTGAAAAACAGCATCAAACACAGGAGAAGGTAAGTTTTATGTCATCCAAAAATTGCAAGACAAGTGTGTTCTCAAAGGTTGTGTTGCTTCCAGAGAATTTTTGGTTATGAAGAAACTTGACTGAACATTTGAAAATGATTTGGCAGAGTATAATATCTTATTAGAGTACATTCAAATTGTTTATCAAACTCCATAGAGTGGGATCATGTCAAATCTCAGAAACAAGTTAAAACATGGTCAACTTGAATTTTACAACAAACAGAAATGAACTTTTTCAGGCCTTGTAACAAAATGGCTTCTGTCCTAAGATGGAGTCAGGCTAGTCCATCACCAGGCGTTAGTTTTGCCTCAGTCATTTTCCCTAGATCCTTATTTTGAACATTGTTTCTAAGTCAATAAGAACCCTTCTTATGGACAATGCCATATATACTTTATTAAGAACTTTAATGTAAATATCTCTTGATGTTAGACTCCAAGAAGTATTGCCCAAGCATTAGTTACTAAGATCAAGCTGGTACGACTTTCATTCTTATCTCACCCTAATCATTTTCCCTGCCTGCCGTAAAGCCTGTGGGGAAACTCCCATATTAGAAGATCCAATAATTTTTAAAGCTCAGTTGCTGTGTATCCATACATTGTCAAACCTAGATATTTGATATGAAGCTACATATCTGTTTGATAGATTCATTGAATGCTTTAGGTAGTTACTGGTAGTCATTTATTTTATGAACTTTATTTATTAACTTCCAATTGTATAAATCTAAAAAAAAAAAATGGGCTTAAAATTTTATTCATCCACAGGACAGAGCTGTTCTGTGCTGGGTGAATCAGCTGAGTGTCTGTGGCTTTTTTGCTGTCCTTTTTTCAGCTGAAAAGCCCTTGTACTCTGGGAAGCCTCTGAAATTACTACTTGTGATTGCCACTCAGAACTTTATGTGATGGGGTGGCTGTGGCCTGCTTTCGTGCCTCTGAAGTAATTTTCTTTTGGCCAGAAATGTTCATATACTGTGCAAACCACTACAAAAGCAATGCTTTCTGATTCGAAAAAGCAAAAAAAAGGGAGCTTGTACAATCTTCCAAGCTATTTAAAGCATGCTTTTTTGTATTTATAACAATTAAAAATGTACTTATCAGATATGTTTGTATCTATATTATATCAACTGGCAAAACAATAAAATTACAATAAACTCCTAATATATATACATATGTGTAGCACAGTCTGAGTCACTGGGAAATGTGAGTACTAGAGTATAAGGATTTCTATACATTTAAAAAGAAAGATATTAGCATATACATGTCTATAATTCATTTCTCAAAAGCCCATGGCCAAAGCATTTCATGATATTAAGGTTTCTGACATTCTTGCTCCTACTTGAGAAGATGTATGTACACTATCATTGGAATGAAATATCTAGCATTTATCATGGCAAATGCCAAACGAATCATGAAGTTACTGTGGAAGATAAGTTCCAGGTTTTCAACAAGAATTGTTACTAATAATGACAAAAGAATCTGCTTTCCTTTCCTGACAGAGTCCCTGGCACCTGATCCATAAATAGCCAGTGTTCTGATGGTTAATATTGTTAGTGTGTGCATATAATCAAATTAGTGTCTATTTGTGATAAATGCTAAAATGTTTAGTCTCCACAAGAAACCTTCCACTTTGCCAAGAATGTTGTGAGCATCACAAATGCAGGTGTCTTCTTCACATCTAGTCATTAAGTTTTCCTTGATGAGAGCTTCTGCGTTCTCAACATGCTTTGTGGAGCCTTTCCAGAGTTGTTCCTTTGAAACATGAATTGTTCCTTTGCCAAAGGCAAACCAGTGTAGGCTTAAGTTTGACTGCTGTCTAACATATTTGGGCACAAAATTTACAGTTGAAATCAAATAAAGGCAACTTCAGTCTCTGCTTCCAAAAAGCAGAGTTGTTAGAACTCTCAGCTGAATCAAGCAAGGATGCATTCACTAATAATGTTTTCTCTCATAGCCAGAATTCAGATAATAGATGGATGATAGAGATTGGTAGTATGATGGTTATTCTTGGTCGACAACTTGACTAGATCTGGAGTCAACTAAAACCCAATAGTAGAGAGCCCACCTGTAAGGGATTTTTGCCCAATTTTAAGTAGGAAGATACACTTTTGATCTGGATCTTTCGGATATGAAGACACACTTTTTATCTGGATCTTTTGAACTGAGAAAAGACATGTCTCTAATTGAGAACATTTGAGCTGGGAAAACCCACCTCTAAGTTGGGCCACACCTTCTGCTGGAAGTCCATATAAAGACACAAAAGAAGGAAGTATTTACTCTTTGCCTGCTTGCTCTTGCCTTGCTAGCACATCTATTACTTATCTGGTATTAGCGCCTACTTTATTGGGATTCCAGTGTATACTGAAAACCAGCTGAGACATCCAGCTTCATGGACCAAGACACTCCTGGAGTCCTGGACATTTCATTTATAGTCTGCTATTGTAGGATCAACTAGACTGTAGCCTGCACATCATTTTAATAAATTTGTTTCTACATAGATACTAGATAGATAGATAGATAGATAGATAGATAGATAGATAGATAGATAGATAGACACAGACAGACAGACAGACAGGCAGGCAGACAGACAGGTAATAGATCAGGATATGAAAATAGAAGGGAAAGTTTTGGGATTTTGTTCTTTCTGCTGAATAATACCTCATTGTATAAATATACACCATACTTTCTACTTCCATTTATTGGTTAATAGATACCAAGGCTGATTCTAGAACACTGCTCTTGTTAGTACCAAAATAAACACAAGCAGGAAGTATCCCTTCCTTATACTGATATGCACACATGAACACACATTTGTGCTTCTACTGCTTCTTCCCAAGTGTGCTTTCCCTTCTATGTTCGTGTCTTGATTATATCTATCTATCTATCTATCTATCTATCTATCTATCTATCTATCTATCTATCTATCTATCATATATATCTATTTATCATCTACCATCTAGCTATTATCTATAGTCTACCTACCTGTATTAGTCATGGCTCTCTAGAATAACAGGAAAATGTATATATATAAAACAATGGCTGGATATAAATGGTTTATACAAGAACCCAGTAGTCTCTCAGTCCTCAAAGCTGTATACCTCAGCTGGTCTTTAGTATCCCTTTGCTGTACTTATTTTACACACACACACACACACACACACACACACACACACACACACACACACAGATACACACACACATCTAGAAATAGAATAGACAGATCATAATATAGATCTGCCTTTTTGTCCTTTAGGAGACTCCATATTGTTATATTTTTTTAATCTATGCTTGTCCTTTTGTTAACAATAGTCATTCTAAGATAAAATGATATTGCATTACAATTTTGATTTATCTTTCCCTAAATGTCTTAATGAAGTATGTATGTTCCATTTATTGGATGGTCATGTATATTTCTTATTTTGAAAAGTGTCTGTTCAGGTCTTTTGCTCATTATTAACTGGGTTTGTTGTTGTTGTTGTTGTTACATCTTTTAGTTCCTTATATACTCTGAGTATTACCCTACCTTTCAAATGAATAGTTACCAAATGTTCCCTGACATGTGCTGGGTCACCTCTTGATTCTGCGGGTGGATTCCTTCGCTGTGCAGAAGCTTTCTAGGTTGCCAGAATTCTGTTCAAGGTTTGCTCTTGTTTTGTGTACCTTTGAGTTCTCTTCAAAAAATCATTGTCCTATACCAATTTAAAGCACATCCCTTTTATGCTTCAAATAATTTTTGAGATTCAGATTTTATGTTTCAGTACTTGGTCCATTTGGCATTGACTTTTATACTAGTTGAAACCTGTTACCCTCACTCATATTTAAAATTAATATGTACAAAACTAATTTAGCTTAGTACACAGTGAGCCATCCAATAAGTTAAAAACGATTAAGAATTTGTGCATGTATAAAATATTTAATAAGAAAATGTTGAAATATTATTGTAATACCTACAAAATTAATTTCAGTTCAACAGAGTCATTCACCACTATCTTTTGGTTCCCTGACTGATGAGAGAAATCATAGCTTTGTCCACTGAGAACAATCTATATGTTGAAACTGAAGAAAAGACTCATCAATTAAGGGCACTTGGAGCTCTTGCAGTCCCAAGTTTAGTTTCAGCACTCTCATTAAGCCATTCACAACTGCATCTAATTCCCGATCTAGGTGGCCCAACACCCTCTTCTAACCTCTATAATCACATACACACACAAAATAAATTAATTAGATAGATACATACATGTAGGTTTGTTGGCCTGCACCAGCTCTGTCACAGGGCATGGCTACTTGAGGTGAAACACCTAGAGTTTGACTGCACTTATCCCACTCTGCCTGGGCAGGTGTTGGGCTGTAGGGAAGTGCCAAGGCACTGATCAGGGGATGGGAAAGCACAGTCTTGAGACATGGGAAAGCCAGAATGGGTTCGGGGATCCTTGGGCCTGCAACAAGGGTGGGGCCATGGGATTCCCAGGCTCTTGGACCTCCTGGAGCACTGGGAGTTGCAGACAAGTAGAGAAGGGAGTCAGGCCAAGGGCTGAATCTAGCTGGGGGTCAGGGGATGCTCTGGCCAGTCCCAGCAGGGAAAGTCCTTGGCTTGACCAGTTATAACTGGGAGTGTAGAGAGGCCTTCTCCTATGGAAGATTAGACTGTGGCTCTGTAGGCTAAGGTCTTCTCCAAGGCTCCCAAAAACCGATCTCAATGGAAAGAGGCAGTCCATGGTTCCAAACAGTTTATTATTGTCATGGTGGAAAAAAATGTATGTGTAAAACCATATCCCACTTCTCAGAGTGGGCCTGAGATTAAATACCTTCTGCAGGTAGAAATATCTGGGAAGAAAAGCTTTTTGGCACACCCTCCAGACCTCTAGGTACCTCATTGTCATTGAAAAGTCTGTTTTAAGCCTACATGACAGCCGTCATATCTCTTTTCCTATTGTTTGAGATGTTAGTGATGACTTATCTACATGTGGAAGGACTTGGGGCATTGCACTTATGTGACTGATGTCTACAAATTTATGAGGGCTATGGCTACATGGCAGGGGCATGGTAATAGACGCAGGTGAAGCTCCTATTGTCCCTTCAGGGTCTCCAGGGCTTCAAGCTTTTAGCTCAACTTTACCTGGCTTCTTCTCACTGTCCATGGCCCCATACATACATACATACATACATACATACATACAAACATACATACATACATACATACATATTTTAGAAAGTCTACAACCTAATCTGTGCTTCTATAGAGTCTAATTGTTTAGACTACAACATGAAGACCAGCACTGCATGGAAAGATTAGTCAACAATCACTTTTGCCACTTCTCAAATTTCAGACATCAGTGTTTCTTACAAATTTCATGTCAGTTAATAATACCTCTAATTATATATGTCAAAGTAAGAGAAGGACCTGTACCATAGAAGACTCAAGTATTTTAATTATTTGAGATAGTAAAGGAAAAACCCTCAGACCATGCCCTTTATATGCAATTAAACCTTACTGTTTAGCCCTCTCAAGTCTGGGAAATCCAAGATCATGATGTCAGATTTGAAAGCTCATGGGAAATTGTTTTTATATAAATAGTACTTTCTGTGTGTTCTCACATGGCTAGGATGAAAAACAAGCTCCCTCAGAGATTATGAAAGAGATTAAAATCTCAGTCACAAAAGCAGGGCCATCATATATCAGTTACTTAAGAATAGCTGTGAACAAAATATCTGGCCTGAACAATTTAGTGCTGGAAGAATTTGTTTTAGCCTACAGACAGTGCTGCTGGACTTCATGGATTTGGGGAAAACTTCATGTTGAGATGAGCATGTGACAGATGCTATTATTTACTTGGGAATAGACAGGAAGCAGAGCGAGAGATAGGAGGGACCCAATGACAAGATTCTCTCAAGCATCTATCTCCAGTGACCTACTTCCTTTAGCCAGACCCCACCTCTTAAAGTTTCCAGTACCTCCTATAACAAGACCACCAGCCTGAACCAAACATGTAGGACACAAACCTCCTGTCTTATTATCATCACTTCAGCAACAGTTTTCAACATCTTACCTAGCAAGGGGAGCATAAGCACTCACACCAGAGCACTGAAAATTGTGCTGTTGATCACTGGAGAGCACATGGGCAAAAGCAACAGAGCTTCTTGGATGGGGTCCCTTCATGCTTTCATCCTCAGCCAGGAGGCAGAGCTGAGACCCAGACACCTGGGCACCTTCCTTGCCAGAGGAAAGTTGGTCAACAGGGAGGGCTCTGACCCCAGGACTCAGGAGGTGGATTGGAGCTCCAGACTTCTGGACACCTGCCCTGCAAGGAGACCTTGCCTGCAGAGAGTGCTCTGACCACTGGGACTCAGGTGAGAGTTGTAATCCCAGGAGTGTTGAGAGAGGCTAACAGAATCACAGGATGAACAAACTCCAGCCAGAGACAGCTAGAACATCAACACCAGAGATTACCAGATGGAGAAAGGCAAACCTAAGAATCTTACTAATAGAAACCAAGAACACCGGGTATCATCAGAACCCAGTACGCCCAACACAGCGAGTCCTGGATACCCCAACACACCCGAAAAGCAAGACTCGAATGTAAAATTGTATCTCATGATAGTGGTAGAAGATTATAAGAAGGGCATTAATAACTCACTTAAAGAATACAGGAGAAGCCGGGCGTGGAGGAGCACACCTTTAATCCCAGTACTCGGGAGGCAGAGGCAGGCAGATTTCTGAGTACAAGGCCAGCCTGGTCTACAGAGTGAGTTGCAGGACAGCCAAGGCTACACAGAGAAACTCTGTCTCAAAAAACCAAAAAAGAAAAAAGAAATACAGGAGAACACTGCAAAACAGGTAGAACAGGTAGAAGGCCTTAAAGAGGAAATACAAAAATCCCTTAAAGAATTACAGGAAAACACAACCAAACAAGTAATTGAATTGAACAAAACCATCCAAGATCTAAAAAGGGAAGTAGAAAAAAAAAAAAAAAAAAAAAAAAAAAAAAAAAAAAAAAAAAAAAAAAGGTTAGACAACTCTGGAGATAGAAACCCTAGGAAAGAAATTAAAGAAATTAGGAACCATAGATGTGAACATCAGCTACAGAATACAAGAGATGGAACAGAGAATCTCAGATGCAGAAGATTCCATAGAGAACATGGACACAACAATCAAAGAAAATATGCAAAATGCAAAAAAGATCCTAACTCAAAACATCCAGGAAATCCAGGAAACAATGAGAAGGCCAAACGTACAAATAATAGGAGTAGATGAAAATGAAGATTTTCAAATTAAAGGGTCAGCAAATACCTTCAACAAAATTAGAAAACTTCCCAAACCTAAAGAAAGAGATGCCCATGAACATAAAAGAAGCTTATAGAACTCCAAATAAACTTGACCAGAATAGAAATTCATCTCGACACATAATAATCAGAACAACAAATGCACTAAATAAAGATAGAATATAAAAAGCAGTAAGGGAAAAATGTCAAGTAACATATAAAGGCAGGCCTATTAGAATTAGTCCAGACTTCTCACCAGAGACTATGAAAGCCAGA
>NC_034611.1:10912669-10918375 GCF_900095145.1 Mus pahari | reverse complement strand
AAATCAGGGACTAGACAAGGCTGCCTACTTTTCCCCTACCTATTCAATATAGTACTTGAAGTCATAGCCAGAGCACTTTGACAACAAAAGGAGACTGAGGGGATACAAATTGGAAAGGAAGAAGTCAAAATATTACTATTTGCAGATGTTATGTTAGTATATATAAATGAACCTAAAAATTCCACCAGAGAACTCCTAAACCTGATAAACAGCTTCAGTCCAGTAGCTGGATATAAAATTAACTCAAACAATCAGTGGCCTTTCTCTACACAAAGGATAAACAGGATGAGGACATAATTAGGGAAACAACATCCTTCATAATAGTCACAAATCATATAAAATAATTTGGTGTGACTCTAACTAAGGAAGTGAAAGATCTGTATGAAAAGAACTTCAAGTCTCTGAGGAAAGAAATTGAAGAAGATCTCAGAAGATGGAAAGATCTCCCATGCTCATGGACTGACAGGATTAATATAGTAAAAATGGTT
This sequence comes from Mus pahari, assembly GCF_900095145.1. NCBI lineage: Eukaryota > Metazoa > Chordata > Mammalia > Rodentia > Muridae > Mus > Mus pahari. The sequence continues at coordinate 10,917,887 of NC_034611.1, read as the reverse complement.
ATCCTGCCAAAGCCAATCAACAGATTCAATGCAATCCCCATCAAAATTCCAACTCAATTCTACACTGAATTATAAAGGGCAATTTGCAAATTCATCTGAAATAACAAAAAACCTAGGATAGCAAAAACTATTCTCAACAATAAAAGAACCTCTGGTGGAATCACCATGCCTGACCTCAAGCTGTACTACAGATCAATTGTGATAAAAACTGCATGGTACTGGTACAGCAACAGACAGGTAGATCAATGGAATAGAATTGAGGACTTAGAAATGAACCCACACACCAATGGTTACTTGATCTTTGACAAGAAAGCTGAAACCATCCAGTGGGAAAAAAGACAGCATTTTCAACAAATGGTGCTGGCACAACTGGCAATTATCATGTAAAAGAATGCAAATTGATCCATTCTTATCTCCTTGTACAAAGCTTAAGTGTAAGTAGATGAAAGAACTTCACATAAAACCAGAGACACTGAACTTTATAGAGGAGAAAGTGGGGGGAAAGCCTGGAAGACATGGGCACAGGAAAAAAATTCCTAAACAGAACAGCAAAGGCTTGTGCTGTAAGATCTACAAATGGGACCTCATAAAATTGCAAAGCTTCTTTAAGGCAAAAGATACTGTCAATAAGACAAAAAGGCCACCAACAGAGTGGGAAAGGATTTTTAACAATCCTAAATCTGATAGGATATCAAATATATACACAGAGCTCAAGAAGCTGAACTCCAGAAATTCAAATAACCCCATTAAAAAATGGGGTATAGAGCTAAAAAAATAATTCTCAAGTGAGGAATACAAAAGGGCTGAGAAACACTGGGAAAAAAATGTTCAAGATCCTTTATCATCAGGGAAATGCAAATCAAAACAACCCTGGGATTCCACCTCACACCAGTCAGAATGGCTAAGATCAAAAATTCAGGTGACAGTAGATGCTGGCGAGAATGTGGAGAAAGAGGAACACTCCTCCATTGCTGGTGGGATTGCAAACTTGTACAACCATTCTGGAAATCAGTCTGGAGGTTCCTCAGACAACAGGACATAGTATTACCAGAAGATCCAGCAATACCTCTCCTGGGCATATACCCAGAAGATNTTCCAACTGGTAATAAGGACACATGCTCCACTATGTTCATAGCAGCCTTTTATTTATAACAGCCAGAAGCTGGAAAGAACCCAGATGTCCCTCAACAGAGGAATGGATACAGAAANTGTGGTACATTTACACAATGGNGTANTACTCAGCNATTAAAAACAATGAATTTATGAAATTCTTAGGCAAATTGATGTATCTAGAGGATTATCATCCTGAGTGAGGTAACCCAATCAGAAAAGAAGTCACTTGATATACACTCACTGATAAGTGGATATTAGTCCAGAAACTTAGAATACCCAAGATACAATTTGCAAAACACAAGAAAATCAAGAAGAAGGAAGATCAACATGTGGATACTTCATTCCTCCTTAGAATAGGGAACACAATACCCATTGAAGGAGTTACAGAGACAAAGTTTAGAGCTAAGATGAAAGCATGGACCATCCAGAGACTTTCCCACCCAGGGATCCATCCCATAATCAGCTACCAAACACAGACACTATTGCATATGCCAGCAAGATTTTGCTGAAAGGACCGTGATACAGCTGTATCTTGTGAGGCTATGCCAGTGCCTGGCCAATACAGAAGTGGATGCTCACAGTCAGCTATTGGATGGAACACAGGGTCCCCAATGGAGGAGCTAGAGAAATTACCCAAGGAACTGAAGGGGGCTGCAATACTAAAGGTGGAATAACAATAAGAACTAACCAGTACCCCCAGAGCTTGTGTCTCTAGCTGCATATGTAGCAGAAGATGCCCTAGTTGGCCATCTTTGGGAAGAGAGGCCCCTTGGTCTTGCAAACTATATATGCCCCAGTACAGGGGAGCACCAGGGCCAAGAATTGGGAGTTGGTGGGTAGGGGAGTGGGGGGGGGGAGGAGGAGAGTATAGGGGACTTTTGGGATAGCATTTGAAATGTAAATAAAGAAAATATCTAATAAAGAAAGTATCTAATAAAACATTGAAAAAAAAAAGAATGTTCATAAAGGAACAGGCTTGGTCATGACCTAGCTATTGTGAATATAGTAGCAATGACTGTTCACATTTTGGACCTGGAATTTTCCTTCTATTTTTGAGTTAAATGATACTTATAAGGGAATGCATCTGACAGTTGTTTGCAATTTTGGGTTAGTTGTGATGGACTTAGTGTGGAAAGAAAACTATACCCTGAATCCACTGACACAGTATTTATAAAAACCTCTAAGAAGTTTCTCATGGCCTTCCCAATTTGGCCTAGTTCCTTTTCCATATGAAGCCCCACCTGCAACTGAGGAGATGTTAGCAAGTGACAGTTGTTGGTAGAATGATAGGCACTTTTCTTCAAGGATGGTGTTGAAGATTAGTGCTAGTGCTTTGAATCTGCATGTCCATATGCTATAAGTCCTTATCCTCAATTGGTTCTTGATTTATCAATAAGGGTGCCAGCAGTTAGTCTGGCTTTGCATAGGGAGGGACATTTAGAGATGATCAGGTAGGACACAGAGAGGAATGAGAAAATTGTGATGACTCAGGGTAGAAGGATGGGACACAGGACGGGCAGGAGATAAATCCTACGGGCCATGTGAGATTTCAGTTGGGTGGCCACTGGCCACTTCCCCGATTGGGCCTGGAGTATCAGGGGAAGGTTTAGAAGTGCCCAGCCTTTGAGGTAGCAAAGGCATTTAAAATTAAGCTAATGTGTATATGTCTTTCATCCTCTTATCCAAAGTTTCCCTGGGTAGGTGGCTGGAAACACAGCCCGCTGGAAGCACAAAGTGTCGAACCAAAAACTTCCACAAAAGATATGATCATGGAGAGATCACCTACTCCACCAATTGTCCTACCCTCATGTTCAAAAAGGAAGGACCAGATGAACACAGCATATGTATGAACAAATGACATGAAGTTGATGGGGTGAGAATGAGAGGGTGAGAAGAGAAATTGGAGGAGATAAATTAAACGGTGGATTCGCTCAAGGCAATTCTATTTATATACATGTATGATGTTTTCAAACAACAGAAATAATGTCTTTTAATGTGACCATGAGTTGGGGAGTTGTCCGAACAGAAAAAGGTGTTTGCTGCCAAGCATGACAACTATCAGAACACATGTGGTAGAAGAGAACAATTTCTACAAGTTTTCCTCTGACTTCCATAACCATGTAATGACAGTCACACACACACACACACACACACGCACGCACACACACACACACACACACACACACACACACGTACAAAATTAAAATATGAACCTGTGACTAGATCTTTAAAAGAAGATTATTTTCAAAATATAACAAAAATACTTTTTATTTTTAAAGTAAAATTTGATCATTGTACCACTTGGAATAATGACTTTCCTGGCAAGACATTCCCACTAATGCAATAATGGCATAAACATCATGGAAGTCATCTATTTTATGATTAGATTTAAGTCAAACTCCACAAAATGAAACCCATATCTAGCATCATTATGACTTAAAAATATGTGACTCTGTGAATCATAGCTCCTAGTGGAGAATATAAAGCTAATGGGTGTAGTATTAAACTTAATATCATTATTGATTACTGTATCCTTCAACCATCATCAGAGAAACTTCTATTTAAAGTAAATGATTATAAACGTAGAGACTCCACAACTGGTTACAGTGCAGAGAACACTAGACCACTAAGGGTCAGCACTGAACAGGATATCTCTATCATTCTTCCCTCCAAGCCTCAAGGATCACTACAAACAAGGAGGCAGAAAGAAGCTAAGATCTGGGAATGATGGGTGAGTATAAATTAGCAGTGTTGCCCAGATGCAGGGCAATCCCACTGGTAAACTCAATAGCTGTGATGGCATTCTCAAGACATGTGCAACTTTAAGCCAACCAAAGTCACAAGCTGGAGTAGGGAGATGGGTGTGAAGCTCCGCCCCTCTGATGAAGTAGACGGAGGAAAACAGTTTTCTCTAGAGTGGAGCCTCTAGTAAGTCCACTATACTTCTGTGGAAGGCCACACATCCAAAGATATACTGGCAACACAAACTGGACTTGAGATGCAATGTTTTGCTTTGTTTTCTAGGTGGGTAAAGAAGCGGGGCTGGATCTGAGAGGAGTTGAGGAAGGGGAGAGATAGGATCTAAACATTCTAAAATATAGAGGAATTAATAAAACTGAAAAAGAAAATATTTATTTTTTAAATGACTAAGAAGAAAATATTCTGAGAGTAGTTTATTTTTAAATTATGTGTCTGTGACTAATTATGTGCACATCCTGCACAGAGCCAGGGCTATTGCATCCACTGAAGCTGGAGTTGCCTAACTGACAAGTGTAAGTTTCTCAGCATAGGTCTAGGACACTGAAAGAGGTCCTCTGCAAAATCACTTTCAACCACTAACCTCTCTCCACCACCAATTTTTGGAAATTTAATCTGTGATCATATTTTTTGAACTAATCTTTTTTTTATTAGATATTATCTTTATGTACTTTTGAAATGCTATCTCGAAAGTTCCCTATACCCTCCCCCTGCCCCTGCTCCCCTACCCACCCACTCCCACTTTATGGCCCTGGCATTCCCCTGTACTTGGGCATATATAGTTTGCAAGACCAAGGGGCCTCTCTTCCCAGTGATGGCCGATTAGGCCATCTTCTGCTACATATGCAGCTAGAGACACAAGTTCAGGGGGTACTGGTTAGTTCATATTGTTGTTGCACCTACAGGGTTGCAGCCCTCTTCAGCTCCTTGGGTACTTTCTCTAGCTCCTCCATTGGGGACCCTGTGTTCCATCCAATAGCTGACTGTGAGCATCCACTTCTGTGTTGTCAGGCACTGGCATAGCTTCACAAGAGACCACAATATCAGGATTCCTTCAGCAACATCTTGCTGGCATGTGCAATAGTGTCTGGGTTTGGTGGCTGATGATGGAATAGATCCCCAGGTGGGGTAGTCTCTGGATAGTCCATCCTTTCATCTTAGCTCTAAATTTTGTCTCTGTAAATCCTTTCATAGGTATTTTGTTCCCTATTCTAAGGAGGAATGAAGTATCCACACGTTGGTCTTCNTTCTTCTTGGTTTTCTTGTGTTTTGCAAATTGTATCTTGGGTATTCTAAGTTTCTGGACTAATATCCACTTATCAGTGAGTGCATATCTAGTGACTTCTTT
>NC_034611.1:10899498-10912449 GCF_900095145.1 Mus pahari | reverse complement strand
ACCAGTTGGAATATCTTCTGGGTATATGTCCAGGAGAGGTATTGCTGGATCTTCCAGTAGTACTATGTCCAATTTTCTGAGGAACTGCCAGAATGATTTCCNNAGTGGTTGTACAAACTTGCAATCCCACCAGCAATGGAGGAGTGTTCCTCTTTCTACACATCCTCTCCAGCATCTGCTGTTGCCTGAATTTTTGATCTTAGCCATTCTGACTGGAGTGAGATGGAATCTCAAGGTTGTTTTGATTTGCATTTCCCTGATGATTAAGGATCTTGAACATTTTTTCAGGTGTTTCTCAGCCATTCGGTATTCCTCAGTTGAGAATTCTTTGTTTATTGAACTGATTGTTAAATGTCATTTTATAGTTTGGTATTATCTTTTCAAAGTTTTTTCATTCATTTACTTACTTTTGTGTGTGTGTCATGCTTTTGCACACATGTCAGCATGTGTATAGAACTCACAGGAAAACTCAGCTCTCTTCTTCCACCCTCTGCATCCCACAGATTCAAGTCAAGCTGACAAGCACCTTTCCAAGTTGAGTCATCTTCCTGGCCTCATTGACAACATCTTAAATGCCATGATTTAAATAAATATATTTTATACCTCACGCTAGAGACTGTAGTTGAAAAATCACACCCAGCACCAAAGCCAATATGTATATTAGTAAACATCTTCTAATCTTCATAACCCCCAACACTTCCTTTTTTAAAACATTTCTATTGATTCTCAGGTACTTTCACAATATGCACCCCAATCATATTCACTTCTCAGTCTTCTACATATCATATCACACACACACACACACACACACACACACACGCACATGCACACACACAAATAAAAGTAAGAATAAGAATTAAAAGTATAATTTGTGTGGTCTATATACTCACTGGAACATGGTCCAACTCTCAGTGGCCTACCCCTTAAGTTGAATTCAGTCGTTCCCATCCCAGGCCCCCGCCAGAAACCATCAGTTGTGAGGAGGTACACTTCAGCATCCCTACCACACTTTTTAAGAACTAAGGATTGTCGCGGAAGCCTCAAGCCCTCTAGAAGCATGGTGGCACAAGACCTGAGTATACATAGTTGAGCTTTTAGCACCACCTAGTGACCCAATGAATAATGACAAAATGGAGGAATGGAAGAGTACCTAGATGTTCAGGAGAATGGTAATTTAATATTTGAGTGAGATGATAGTCTTAAACTTACTCATTTATATTTACTATCTTTTGAATGTATATTAATAATCCCATGACACCCAGATCATCGAAAATTGGAGATAACTTTCACAGCATTAGAAAGTTATTTTCGTAGTTCTTCCATAGTATTCACTTGACCTTACCTTAAAATAACCAGTCAAACAAAGCCAAACAACAGATGAAAACAAATGAGAGTTAGTGAGTCAGGGACATAGACATAACTATACTACTATATGAATACAAAGGTTTGTAGCATACATAATTGAAGGAAAGCAAACCGTCCCATATGTACAAATGAACCTGCATTCGCACCAGGGGGCAGTACATACTCCTGTCATCTACTGAGAAGAATTCATTCCCAATATGTACACATAGAAATACTAAAAAGTACATGCTTATGAATATTATAAATAAATAATTTATAGTATGTGTATAGACAAACAACCATATAATAACAAATATATAACTGCATTGCATAAAATAAGCACAATCCAAAGAAGTATACACAGTCTCAAATGCATACGCAAACTGGGATCCATACAAAGGACCAAGAGACACCACTGCCCCCTACTTACAAAGGTGGGATTCTAAAACAAAGGGATCCCTGGCTACTAGGTCCATGTTACCCCCGACTAAATTATCTCAATGTGGGCAATGCATAATGCAGCTTAACAATCAAGACTGGTGTGAAGGGTGTGAAAAGTATATTTTAAGGGTAATGCAAATTTCCTGCATCTTGAGATGTTGATTATGCAAGTACACATTATTAGTCATAGCCTTCAAACTATACAGTAAAAGAAAAGGTGAATAACTCAGGAAGAATGGCTCTAAAGAAACAAAAGATTGAAGGCCACTATTCCTTGAGTCCTCTCTTTGGTGCAGTGTTTCAAGATGTCGTTGTCTCTCCTACACTCATTGGTGTCTGTAGTAAGGTTCTCACTGACCTCTCTGTTAAGCTCCCCCTCTGGTTCAGGCAAGGAGATGTTCAATTTATCTCCCCTTCCATAGGACTTGAGTGCATGGTCAGCTAGTTAATATGCACCACAGTTGTAGGAACCATTTCTTACAGAGATTACTGTGACTGTGGGAAAGCTTAGAACTAGCAAAGTATCCAGTGAACATCTGAAGTTCCTCACCAATATTGCCATGCAAGAGAGACACTAAACATCACAGACTGTAGCTACAGCTACCAGTATTTGAAAACAAAGAAACTTTAGCTTTATACTGTTAGAACATTATACATAGATCCATTAATACAAGTGCATTTCACTAATTCTAACTCCTGCATTGCCTGGCTCCACACTAGTATAAACCTTATAAGACTCTTGTAGGGGATTTATATGTATGGCTATTAGCACTTTACCATGTAAAACATGAAGAACAATGATGTCTTCCACAGGGAATTGCCAAATCTAACAAATGATGCAGAGTTGATCCATGCATAAGTGCTTTCACCACTCACTCACTGCTATTCTGTAGACAGAGCCATCTCCTTTTATCTGCAGTTGTTTTCTGCAGTTTGAAATACCTGAGTCAGCTGCAATTTTAAAATGTTAATGGGAGCCGGTGAGATGGCTCAGTAAGTTCAATCAGAGATTGAGTCCCAGAACAGAAAGGAAAGAAAGAACCAAGTCCTTAAAGTTATCTTCTGACCTCCACATACATGCTGTGGCATGCCATATCTGCACTTGCACATATACATTTTCACATGCATACAATAATAATCAGTAAAATGCAAATTAGAGAAAAAAGTAAAAATTCTTAAGAGAACTTCAGTTGTGCAATTTAAGGCAATATGTTCTTACAGTCTGCTCCATCCATCCCAGGATATGAATCATCTCTTTACCCAGAGTATTTCTGCTGTTTATATTACTTTTCTCAAGCAATATCTGTTATCAGAATCACTACTGCATGATTTTAATTTTGTGCTCATGATATTACTATGGAATAGTCGAATGCCACATTAAAACACCTGAATGAATGCTCTCATTTCATCTCATCTCAGAGGTATAAAATCATCTCACATCATAAGAAGGGGAAATATAGTGCAGTAAGATGCTTGGTAATGGATACATTCACATAACTGCTTAAAATAATTATATTTTGAGAAAATAAAAGTTTGAGGTAGTATATAAATACTTTTTTAAAGTAAAGTTTAAAAGTATAAAGGTTTTATTTTCTGAATTTTTTGAAATTGTTTAAAGATAGACAAGAGTTGATAGACTAGTATAGAGAGCATTAGGTGTGGTGGCAAACATTTCTAACCCCGAACTCAGGAGACTGACAAAGGAGGACCATGAGTCTAAGGGCAGCCCAAGCTACAAAGGAAGTGAGTTCAAGAACAAGCTGAGCATAGACCTGTCTCACAAGAAGCAAAGGGGCAATGACTGCCTGTATTCCTTTCCACTGTAAATATTTTCCTGTATTCACTTTGTTTTTTGCATATGTATATGTGCCACTAGTAATGGGAGAAAAAACTAAACATCGTCTAGCTGTGTTGTCAGAGGGATCCTTCACAGACCTCCTTCTGAGCTTCAGCCAGTGTTTCTACTTAAGCTTCATTTCAGGGTGAGTCAGTATAAAGCAAAGAAACTGTGGTACACACAAGGCATGGGTGCAGAACACTTAAAAATAAGGTGCTCTTACATGTCTTAATGGTAGTGTGTGTGTGTATGTGTATGTGTGTGTGTGTGTGTGTGTGTGTGTGTGTGTGTGTGTGTGTATGAGAGGGGGGAAGGAGAGATCATTGTGGTTTTAGAAGTTAAATTACTCAAAGAATGTAATCTATACCTAATTTTCAGAGATTACACTTTTTAAAAATGCTTGTGTATAACTGGTTTTAGTCTAAAGAATTTTCTTTGTAAATGACATAACTTGGCTTCTGAGAAGCACTGTACAAGTTCACACATAAGGGAACTATTGATGTGTCAGATACAAATGGACCAAAAATGCTCAAAAGCATCCTTAAGTCACAAAAATCTCAAGGCGTATGTTTTAACTCTTATCACCATTTATAATCTTGTCTTCTGGTTTTCTTTTTAAAAAAAATACAGGTTTATACATGAGGGAAAAAAGTGTTGAAGAGGTTAAACTCCAAGGTCATGGGTGTTTTGACCTTAAGCCTGGTTTATTAATTCTTTTCAGAAGTAACTAAACTCCTCTGGAGCCTGAGGAGACTTCATGCATCTGGAAGAAAGGAGGAGCTGGCCATGCACAAAGCTCTAGGTGAGCATGCTCATAGTCTGAAAGACTCATTGTCAGGTGTGGTGATTCAAATGAAAACATCTCCCCTAGACTCACGCACTGGAATACCTCATCTCTAGTTGGTGGCATTTTTCGGGTAGATCTATGAGGTGTGGTCTTGATAGAGGAAGGATGTCACTAGACATTGGTATTGAGATTCCAAAATTGCACACAACTACCAGTGTACCCTTCCTGCTTTCTTACTTTGTGACTGAAGATGTGAGCACCCAGCTTGCTACTCCAGCCACAAAGCCGGCCATATCTCCTCTATGACAAACTCTTACCCTCTGACTTAAAAGCCCAAATACACCCTTTGTTCAAGGTTACCATGGTCGTTATTTTGTACTGCAAGAGAAATGTAACTAATACACCTGACCTGTACATCTTGCTTTACTCAGATGTATATATTGTACATAAATGAATCCTAGTCTTCAACAACTTATGAGATGCCAAATAGGTTGTCAGTGAATGATAAAAGAATTTAGTAAATTAATAAATAGTGTACATTAATTTTTTGTGTGTATTCTTGGAACAAAGCAATGGTTGGAACACATTCCAGGAATGGAACTGTGTGAGAAATCTGAGTGTGTGTGAGAACACACCAAAAAAAAAAAAAAAAAAGAAAAAAAAAAAAAAAAAGACTAGAGGCTTGTGACCTCAATTTCTTCAAAATATAGAATTATTCTTGGAATGTGCTTTTATGTTTCTTCCAGGTATAGTGGAGAGGACTGGGTTTACTTCAGATTACTCGTTATTGCTTGCTGTTGTTACTCAATTAAATGTTTAAACTATCCTTTATATACCTCTATGGAAAAACATGTTTTTGCCATGGGAGGCTTGTCCTTGTGATTGTACTCATGAGAACTTTACTCATGTGACCTTCCTTAACCTTCAGCATATACATTGTCTAAGGCTCTGAATAATGTTGGCTATTGCATGAAACTTTAGTCCACCCTCATTTATCTGCTCAATTCTCCAAGGCCTCACTGCCTCTGTAGCAGCGACACTGACTGAATATTTTCAAGCGAAATCATTTTCAACAAACTTGACCATGTGTTCACTGGGATTGTGGGAAAAGAAGAGAATTTAAATGAGAGTGTTTATGAGTAAGAAACTTTTAAACTATAATCAGTCCTACACGTATGTAATGTTTTTAAGTTTGTTATAAGAGACAAACTGGCTCCTCTGAACCACTGAGCATCTCTCCAGTTCCATGAAAAAGTTTTACTAGTTAATCCTTTTAGAAGTGTAAAAGGATTTGATGTTAGCCACAATGTATTAGAGAATACAATGAATAGCAAGAGAATTTTATAAATAGCTATTAAAACTGATAAGAAATATTAAGTTTGGAAATGCAAATTTTAAACTACTGTAAACAGGGAAAAATCTTAATTTATAAAGTCCAATTTGTATCCAAATTTTCCCACTGGAGTTCCAAATCAGGAACCCGATCAAGAGGCATACTCAGTCGTTGATAGTGATTTTTTTTTTATTCTGTTTTAACCCAACAGGATTTCCTTGATCTTTTGAAGGTGTAAGTATATAACCCTGACTTTATGTAAAGTCCATCCTGAGAGTTGCTTAAAGAATTAGCAACATTATAGATTTATATGATTTTTCTCTCATGATATTGTTTCGCATAATTCTTTATTCTTAGTTTTTACCTCATAACTTGCAATTAGTCACATGTTTTACCAGGTGACTAAACAACTTGGGCAAGAACACACCCCAGGTGGGTATTGTTCAGCATGTGCCACTTTACATGTAAATAAGCCATAAGTCATGCTAGGCTGGGTTATGTGGTAAGCCAATCATACCACTGCTTTATAAAAACAGATCTTTCACTTTTGCACTTAGTAAGCACTGTTTGGGATGACAGTGGCACTATACCAGTATCCTTGTTCCCAGTATGTCTCCTATCCAGGAGTTTTGCTATTTGTTGATGAGTCTTGCTTAAATCTCCAATTCTAAACAGACTGATGTTTTAATTGCGAAATGGTGTAATTTTGTTTTTTAGTAGTTATTTATTTACAAAGAACAGATGATGGTAGCTTTCCTCCTTTTAGCAGTTTCAGATAATATTAGAATTATCACGATCATTATAAAGTACAAGGTGGCTATGAATGATTTATATGAGAATAGAGATGGTAAACAAACAAAGACATAAATGATGAGCCTTTCAAGAAAAAAAAAAATGGAACATACATCCAGGTAATGCAGTTAGTTGTCCATATGGCAGGAGGAAAGGGAACAGTATGGTAGCTAAGATTTGAGGTAAAGGAATGCGTACACATCTAGGCATACCATAACAAAATGGTGAAAAAAGATAAAGATAAAACATATGCATAAATATACCCATTGTAGTAACTAGTTAAACCAGAACACTTAACATAGAAGTGTGGCAACAGAGAAATAGAAAACATTGCTATATGTTCAATCTGTAGGAAATATTAAGTCACTAAGATGATAACTCAAAAAATTATAGAAACATAAGAACCCAGCAAGTGAAGTCAGGATGCTAATATTGTTGATGTTTTCTTGTAAGTATATCATGGTTCTTCCTGCTGATTTTTATGTTTAGTTTCTGTTTTATTTATTGTTGGTTTTTTTTATTGTAGCATTGATGTAAACATAGAGCCTGATATTTTTGTACAATCCTTCCTTACAGTGGCAGGAGCTCCTCTTTTCAAAGATACCTTAAACAAGAGAAAGTAAATAAGGATATAGGGAAAGAAGCACTCCTATAAGTGTTTTAAGTGCAGCTCACCCCACTTAGAATAACAAACAGAATTACTAAGCCAATTTCCTTCTCATTTACTGACCATAGACTATATTCACAAACAATATTATTTGGGAAAATATTTATATACAACCTAGTAATAAAGAAAAAAAAAACACGGAGCTATGAAGCATTACAATAAGGAAAAATAATCCTATAAGATTTCAAAAGGTGAACCAAGAAAAGCTGCTACTGGGTACCTAAACAGTATTATTTCATACTTTAGATTCTAGAATACATAATATAAGAAAGACATTACCTTTTAACTATAAAATAAGTTTATATAGGTATTTGCCCTGTCTTTTCCAAGAGGTATCATCTTTCAGTACTACTGCCCATAGGATGACGTCACACATAAGCTTTGGAGGTGCTATCTTCATACTCTTGAAGCAGCATTTATTTTCTTGTTCACGTGACTGTGTGCCACCTGCATGGCTTTCTTCCATGTCTCATTCTGGAGTTCAGGGTTTGTGCACTAGAAATGCTGATGTCAAATGTCACCCGGAGACCTTGTTTAACAAGAGTCAAGGGCAGCCTGGCACATCTGGACAGTACATGTGTCTTGTCTACTGTGCCTGAGGTGGGCTGAGGAGATAATACAGAGATTCTGCTCTACTACAGGTAGGGCATTATGTCTTGACAATGGCCTGGAAGTATCTTACCTAGAAGTAAGTTCTGAGCACTTGATGTCAGAGAAATGCAACATTTCAGACTACTGAAGGTTGTATCATTTCCAGACATTTTATGAGCTTTGGATTCTGTTGGACTCTGTCTTCCAAGTGAGAGGTTCCTTTTGACTTATCCAGGCTCATCCAGATTTTGTCAAATATACTATACCTGCACCCACATAGACACACGGAGAAATATTTATTTGCATGTGCATTTTTAATGATTATATCTATATAATATTCATTATTATTTCTCTGAAACCCTACTATAGTAAAAGGAAACATATTTTAAATGTACAGAAAAGAAATGGGTGAGAGACAGCAGAGGTATCAATAGCAATATTTTTGTTTTATTAGTTTTAAAATTTCTACATGTGCCTTGATCATACTCACCTTCCCTCTTCAACTCTTCACATACCCATCTCCACTTCTCTATCTACCCAACTTTGTTCCCTATTTTCCCCCCCATCAAGGCCATTTTATACTACCTAAATATTCTTATATGTGTGGTCTTCCACTAGAATGTGGTCAACTTCTCAGGGGATACACTCTTTGACTAAGGGTGAAATTTAGTACCCAGCTCCCTTCTTCATGCCAGAATTTGGTCTGGTCTACAGCTTCACAGGTCTCATGGTACCCAGCTCCCTTCTCCATACTGGAGTTTGCTCTGGTTTATGCCCGCACAACTCTCATGCACAGCTTTTTAGAGCTGATAGGAGTATTTGGCTACAGAGAGGTGAAATGTCTCTATAATGGTGTATGAGTCTGCTGAGTTGGAGTGGGGGGATCAGAATTGACAAACAGGGAGGCTGAAGGAAAGGTTGTAAAAGGAAGAAGCAACCTCTGCCCCCCAAACTCCTGAAAGGGGCCACAAAATGAAGAAATTTACCTCAGAGTTTTTGTGGACACAGGGAACCAAGAACAAAAAAACGAAGATGAAGACACCATCAGAAAGAAGACGAGCATTCAAGCAGCCCACCCAAATCCACCTAATCATGTTTTCAAATTAATTACATAGAATAAGTAACTGAAGTAGCTCTCACAGAGACTCAAGTCTAGAAGGACTAGTTAGGAGGGCCTGATTTCATGAAGCCTACAAGAACACTTCTAAAATGCACACCTCATGTATATATACTATTTAGATACAAATAAAACTATTTAAGGTATAAAACTCAATCACAACTTGGGTTTAAATGTTTTACCTGAAAAACTGCATGGGTTATTGATTTCTTTGTGTGTGTGTGTGTGTGTGTGTGTGTGTGTGTGTGTGTGTGTGCGTGTCTGGCTCAAGTATAGAGCTCAGAGCACAACTCTGGAAGCAATTCTCTTCTTCCATCTTTATGTGGTTTCCTGTAATAAAACTCATATTGTCAGGCTTGAGTGACAAGAGCTTTTACCCACTGACTCACCGAACCATCTGACTGGCCTATGAACTGTTAGTTTGAATCTATTCCTGAAAGATTTAAAATCACCTCCTTCCAAGTACACACACAGAGAGAGGGGGTGGAGAGAGAGAAGAGAAGAGAAAGAAGAGAGAGAGAGAGATTCAAGAAACCTGACTTTCACAAATTTAAAATGTTTTTACAGTTACTTATACTTTTAGTACTCTGGATGAAATATCCTAACCATAGCAACTAACTGCTATAATAAACCTAAATCACACTTGCAAAAAAAGATATAATGTGGGGAAACACATTTTTTACCAGTAATTTTAACTTTCTTTGTTAGATCTGGATTTCACAAAATGATCTCTTGGCTGTGTCTCACTGGACTGAATAAGAGGATTGCTGTGCCAAGCAGATGGGCAGCAAACTGTCACAACCTCCAGTTAGTAGGAATTTTTAAGGACAAAAAACACAATTGTGATGTGCACAGAAAACAAGTGTTGTTTTTAGAAATAGAGAGATAGTTAAGTTTGTCAGAGGGTTAACCAGAGTCACGTTGTACATGAATTGGTCCAGAGACCAGTTTACCTTAAGACAGTTCCAGAGACAAGTTTTACCCAAGATAGTTTTAGCACTTAAAGTATTCTTGGAACACATTTCTGAGATTTTATCATTATAGCTCAATAGCCTACTGCAGTTATTGTCATCCTTCCATTATGGAGGCATAATGAAATAGCAAGAATACCTTTCTTAGTCTATTAAATAATTCAAACACACTAGTGCTTTCTGTAGCTTAATACTTAATTTTACCACAACAAATTACCATTGAAGACTAATCTACCTTTACCAAAATAGAGTAAGACTAGATCCTTTCTTGTCACAGTATGGAATATTTAACTTATTAACACTTAAGGAAGGAAGGTTTTACTTTGACTCATGGTTTCAAAGAACATTAGTCCATCATAGTTAGGAAGGCCTGGTGATGAGAGTGGTCCTATGAGTCCCTACTGGATGGAACATAAGGTGGCTTTTTATATCATAGCAAGCAAGAAAGAGCAGTATCATATACAGGACTAAATAATGCTATAATATCTAGTGAACCATTTTCTGTCACCCAGATTTTTTATCTGAAAGGTTTCTAACACTCCCCAAAATATCACCAGAAACTAAAGACCAAGTATTCAAACCCAGGAGCCTATGGGGGATATTTGACCTTCAATGTATAACACGGTCCATAGTAGAGTAAGGCTCCATATTAAGGCATGTAGCTGGGGAAAGTGGGGACTTCAGTGAGGTTATCTGGGCCATGTCTGTGTATACTGCTAATTGAATGGCATATGTGTGCTAGGAACTTAGCAAGCCCTTCATTCTAACATTCTCCATGGTTGTTCATATACTCAAGAAAAGATGTTTGTGGTTGTATAGTATCATTTCTATGACCAGTGTAAATCCTAGAGTTCTGAGCCAAGATTTTATCATTTTCATAAGAAGCAACTTGAAAGATGTATGTGGAGGGTTTGCATCTTCACCTGGAGCTGACCCTGTGCCACAGGTCTCCATACACAAATCCCACCAGGAGAGAGCTGGTATCCCAGGAGTGTTGACATACAGGGTTGCAGGAGGGACAAGCCACATACAGTCAGAGACAGCAAGAGCTGTTATCTGTGATGACAGATAACCAGACAGCGAGAGGCAAGGGCAAGAATATAAGCAACAGAAACTAAGGACACTTGGCATCATCAGAACACACTTCTCCCACCACAGTGAGCCCTGGATACCCCAACATGCCAGAAAGCAAGATTCTGACTTAAAATCACATCTCATGATGATGATAGAGGACTTTAAGAAGGACAGAAACAACTCCCTTAAAGAAATACAGGAAACATGGGTAAACAGATAGAAGCCCTTAAAGAGAAAACAAAACAAAACAAAACAAAACAAAAATCCCTTAAAGAATTACAAGAAAACACAACCAAACAGGTGAAGGAGTTGAACAAAACCATTCAGGATCTAAAAATGGAAATACAAACAATAAAGCAATCACAAAGGGAGATAACCCCGCAGTTAAAAAACTTGGGAAAGAGATCAGGAGTCATAGATGCCAACGTCACCAACAGAATATAAGAGATAGAAGAGAGATTCTCAGGTACTGAAGATACTATAGAAAACATTGGCACAACAGTCAAAGAAAATGAAAAATGCAAAAAGCTAATAACCCAAAACATGCAGGAAATTCAGGACACAAAGAAAAGACCAAACCTAAGGATAATAGGTATAGAAGAGAGTGAAGATTCCCAACTTAAAGGGCCAGTGAATATCCTCATCAAAATTATAGAAGAAAACTTCCCTAACCTAAACAATGAGATGCCCATGACCATACAAGAAGCCTACAGAACACCAAATAGGTTGGAAAAGAAATTCCTCCGATCACATAATAATCAAAACACCAAATGCACAAAACAAGAAAAGAATATTAAAATCATAAGGGAAAAGGTCAAGTAATATATAAAGGCAGACTTATTAGAATTACACCAGACTTCTCAACAGAGACTATGAAAGCTAGAAGATACTGGGTAAATGTCATACAGACCCTAAGAGAACACAAATGCCAGTCCAGCCTACTATACCCAGCAAAACTCTCAATTACCATAGATCGAGAAACCAAGAAAGTCCATAACAAAACCAAATTTACACAATGTTTCTCCACAAATCCAACCCTACTAAGGATCACAGATGGAAAACACCAATACAAGGAGGGAAACTGCACCCTATAAAAAGCAAGAAAGTAATCTTCTTTCAACAAACCCAAAAGAAGATAGTCAAACAAATGTAATTCTACCTCTAACAACAAAAATAAGAGGAAGCAATGATCACTAGAAGCACCTAAAGAAATGTTCTACATCCTTAGTCATCAGGAAAATGCAAATCATAATGACCCTGAGATGCTACCTCACACCAGTTAGAATGGCTAAGATCAAAAACTCAGGCAACAGCAAATCCTGGCAAGGATGTGGAGAAAGAGGAACATTCCTCCATTATTGATGGGATTGGTACAACCACACTGGAAATCAGTTTGGTGCTTCCTAGAAAATTGGGCATAGTTCTACCTGAGGTCCTAGCTATACCACTCCTGGGCATATACCCAGAAGATGTTCCAACCGTTAATAAGGACACATATTCCACTATGTTCATAGGAGCCTTATTTATAATAGCTAGAAGCTGGAAACAACCCAGATGTCCCTCAAAGAGGAATGGATACAGAAAATGTGGTACGTGTACATAGTGGAATATTATTCAGCTATTAAAAACAATGACTTCATGAAATTCACAGGTAAATGGATGGATTTAGAAAATATCATCCCAAGTGAGGTAACTCAGTCACAAAAAAAAAAAAAAACCAAAAAAAAACAAAAACCCACACATGGGAGAGGAGAGGTGTCTGCCCAGGACGGTTCTCACTGCCTGAACTGGTAAGAGAGCCATCTTTGCTCCAGTGCATTGCCGGGAAAGGGCAGACTGCAAAAGCGACACAGTTTCTGGGACAGATCCCATTTCTGGCTCCAGATATCTGGCACCTTTCCCACCAGAGGAGAGGTGTCTGCCCAGGAGGGCTCTCACTGCCTGAACTGGTAAGGGAGCGCCATCTTTGCTCTGGTTCACGTAGGCTCCAGTCTGCA
>NC_034611.1:10866271-10899487 GCF_900095145.1 Mus pahari | reverse complement strand
AAGTGGTGCTGGCACAACTGGCTGCTATCATGTAGAAGAATGAGAATTGACCCATTCTTATCTCCTTGTACAATGCTCAAGTCTAAGTGGATCAAAGTCTTCCGCATAAAACCAGAGACACTGAAATTGATAGAGGAGAAAGTGGGGGAAAGCCTCGAAGATATGGTCACAGGGGAAAAATTCCTGAATAGCACTATAAAGGTTTGTGCTGTAAGATCGAGAATTGACAAATGGGACCTCATAAATTTGCAAAGCTTCTGTAAGTCAAAACACACTGTTAATAAGACAAAAAGGCCACCAAGAGATTGGGAAAGGATTTTTACCAATCCTAAATCTGATAGAGGACTAATATCCAATATATACAAAGAGCTCAGTAAGCTGGACACCAGAAATTCAAATAACCCCATTTGGGGTACAGAGCTAAACAAAGAATTCTCAACTGAGGAATACCGAATGGCTAAGAAAAACCTGAAAAAAAATGTTCAACATCCTTAATCATCAGGGAAATGCAAATCAAAACCACCCTGAGATTCCATCTCATACCAGTTAGAATGGCTAAGATCAAAAATTCAGGTGACAGCAGATGCTAGCGAGGATGTGGAAAAAGAGAAACACTTCTCCAACATTATGAACTAACCAGTATCCCCAGAGCTCGTGTCTCTAAGCATATGTAACAGAAGATGGCCTAGTCATCATTGGGAAGAGAGGTCCCTTGGTCTTGCAAACTTTATATGACCCAGCACAGGGGAATGCCAGGGCCAAGAAGTGGAAGTGGGTGTGTAGGGGAGCAGGGGCGGGGGGAGGGTATAGTGAACTTTCAGAATAGCATTTGAAATGTAAATAAATAATATATCTAATAAAATAAAATAATAAGTTAAAATTAAAAAAAACCCACATGGTATGTACTCACTGATAAGTGGATATTAGGCAAAGAGCATGGAATACCCATGATAAAACTCATGGACCACATGTAACTCAATTGGAAGCAAGACCAAAGAATGGATGTTTCCTTCCTACTTATAAGAGGGAACAAAATAATTAAGGGAAGTAAAGAGTGGGAAAGACTTTGGAGGAAGAGAGGAGGGGGAGGGGGAAAAGAGGGAAAGAATCAGATATGGGAGGAGTTGGAGGAGCTGTACAGAGGGTAAGCAAATTGAACAGAGGTGTGTAGCAGTGGGGGATGGGGAACTGGGGATAGCAACCAGAAAGTCCCTGATGCCAGGAAAGCAAAAGCCTCCCAGGACCCCACAGAGATGACATTAGCCGAAATACCCCACAAAGGGGAGGGAGAACCTGTTGTGACCATATCCAGAGGTTAGACATGATCACCTTAGTTGAGGGATGTGGCCACCCACCCATCTCCAAAAGTTTAACCCAGATTTTGCTCCTGTCTAAATGGCATACAAGGACAAAAAGTGGAGCAGAGACTGAAGGAAAGACTATCCAGAAACCTGGGGATCTATCACCACATGCAGACACAAAACCCAGACACTATTGTGGATGCCAAGAAGTGCTTGCTGACAGGAGCCTGATATAGCTGTCTCCTGAGAGGCTTTGCCAGATCCTGACCAATAAAGATCTACAAAACCAAACATTGGACTGAGCATGAGGACCCCAATGGGGAAGTTAGGGCATGGACTATAGGAGCTGAAGGGCTTTGTAACCTCATAGGAAGAACAACAATATCAACCAGCCAGACTCCCCAGAGCTCCCAGGGACTAAACCACCAACAAAATATGTAGCAGAGGATTGCTTTATCTGGCATCACTGGGAGGGGAACCCCTTGGTCCAGTGGTGGCTTGATGACATAGAATAGGGGAGCACCAGGCTGCTGTGGCAGGAGTGAGTGTGCAGTGGGAGAGCACCCTCAGAGGCAGGGGGAGGGAGGAGGGGATCAGGGACTTGTGGAGGGGAAACTGGAAAGGGGGATAACATTTGAAATGTAAATAAATAAAATAACCAATTAAAAACATGTATATGGAGAATTCACTCTCCATTTCTTATCAATTTTTTCTCTGCTTACTAATTGTATGACTTTCCCAAAAAGAAAATATTTTCAAAACTTAGCAATTAAGTGAAGTTGTGGTTTCTACATTAACTCACCTTTAACAAGTCGATGTCATTGGCCATAGCTAAAGTCTACTTGGAAAGGAGATTTCTGGGAATATCTCTTGTGCTTTAGTTATGGCCCAGTACTGCAGTGCAACTACAGTGCTGACCATCCCACTACCCACAATGCAAGCTGAGCACACCCAGGAATATTGTCCAAGTATTTACCATGTAAGCGGAATGTGCCCAGATGTATTCTGACCCATCATTTTCCCTCTTTAATTGTGACCTTCAAGTTTAACAAGGAGGAAGGTCCAAGTTAGGATGTTTCAATCCAACATAGAAGAGGGAACAAAATAATCATGGGAGGCATAGGAAGAGAGGGGCCTGAGTGGGAGAGGGGAGAGGGAAGGGAAACGGGACAGGATCAGGTATGGTGGTGTTTCTAGAGGGGGAAACAGGAGAAAAGCCCAGAGGGTCAGGAGAAGGAATGGAAATTTGCAGCTGAGAGAGTGGGGGTCTAGGGGAACCTCTAGGGGGCTCCCAGATGTGAGAGGCTTCCAGGATTCAATGGGATTGACCTTAGCCAAAAAGCCCAACAGTGGGGAGATGGAATCAGAAGACACCACCTCCAGTAGACAGACTGGGCCTCCAGTGGAGGGTTGCAGTCACTAACCTAGCTTCAAACTTTTTGATCCAGAATTGTTCCTGTCCAAAAACAATACAGGGACAAATAATGGAGCAGAGACTAAAGGAAAGACCATCCAGTGACCGGCCCAACTTGGGATCCATCCCATGGGCAGGCATCAAACCCTGACACTATTACTGATGCCATGTTATGCTTGCAAACTGAGCCTAGCATGGTTGTCCCCTGAGAGGCTCTACTAGCAGCTTATTGAGACACATGCAGGTGCTTAGAGCCCACCATTGGAGTGATGTTGGGATCCTTGCGGAAGAATTAGGGGAAAGACTGAAGGAGCTGAAGGGAATGGCAACTCCATAGGAAGAACAACAGTATCAACTAACCTGAACCCTGGGAGCTCCCAGGGACTAAGCCTCCAACCAAAGAGTATATATGACCTGGTCCGTGACTCCTGGCACATATGTAGCAGAGGACTGCCTTGTCTGGCTTCAGTGGGAGAAGATGAGCCCAATTCTATAGAGACTTGATGCCCCCAGAAAATGGGGATGGGGAGTAGGGGAGCACCCTGTCAGAGGCAAAGGGGCGAGCCGATGAGATGAAGAACTCTGGAGGAAAGACTGGGAGGGGGAGCAACATCTGGAATGTGAATGAATAAAGCAATTTTTTAAAAATAAAGTATAACCTTTAACTGAGCATGCTCAGTTGCATCCATCTAATTGAGTATGCTCAGATGTGCCTGTCCCTGAAGTGCTTTCTCATACACATATCTATAGGCTTTCCGAATCAAACCCCTGCAGTTCCCAGTTCCAATGACAGCATGGCCTGGAACCATTTCTCAAACTCACTCACCTGCTGCAGGTAATCTTTCTCCACTCTTATCTCTTGTCATTGTTTGTTTTAGCTTTCTATTCATGTGACCCATTGTATGGCATAAGAGTCCTCTTTTTTTGTTTTTTTTGGTTGGTTGGTTAGTTGTTTTGTTTTTCGGAGGTAAGTGGCTGTTGTTGCAGTTGTTTATATTTTATTTCTCGTAGGGTTTTTTTTTTTTTTTGAAACACAATATACACTTGTCCCACAGAATGTTTCAGCTTTTATTTTAGACTGGGATCTGCTGCAATCAATTAGCAAATTGCTGCATTTCTTGAGAAAGCATTAAACCCACTTTATACAATTATACTCAAATAAGTAAAACCAAATTCACACTTTTAGATATTAGAAGTGTTAAAACAACATAGTTTACACCAAGAATGTAAGAATTATGGAATTACAAATTTTCCTACTGTGTGATTTGTTTATTTATCCTGTTTTACTTAAGAGATAAAAGGTTATGTATAAGGCATACTGCCCAAATGCTCACAAAAAGGTGATAGCCATTTGGTGAAACAGTAATCACCATGGACTTTAGAAAGCCAGTTTGACACTGATATTAAATTCTCTTCATGCAAACTAGACTTCCAGTCTGTACTGAGCTGTGATAGATACAGTTACATCCCTCTTGTGGTTTTCCGGCAACATCCAGAGAGTGCAAGACAGACATAAACCTATCTCTAGCAGCAACGGCATGACAGACAGAAAACGACCAGGATCTCCTTCTTATCTGTGTTGCTGCTGCATCTACGGAGACTGAGTTTCCAATTAATATGACAGAGCTGGGCTGCATCTGTTGCCAAAGCTTCACTGCATCCTTTATTATCACCCTGGACAATCTACACGTCGCTCAATTTTAAAATCCTAATTTGGAAAAAAATTAAAGAGAATTTAAATTTTAAGAGAAATATCTGTGGAGTGATTCCCAGAAATTTGAAGCCTGTGAACACATTCCAGACACTTCTGAAGGCCACAGCAGAGGCCTGTTCTGCGGCCATGATGACCATGGTTCAAGTGCATGACTGATGAACAACTTTTAGACAATTTACTGTTATTTGCACCTGTGTTAGTCAGGGTTTCTATTCCTGCACAAACATCATGACCAAGAAGCAAGTTAGGGAGAAAAGGGTTTATTCGGCTTACATTTCCATACTGCTGTTGATCACCAAAGGATGCAGGACTGGAACTCAAGCAGCTCAGAAAGCAGGAGCTGATGCAGAAGCCATGGAGGGATGTTCTTTATTGGCTTGCCTCCCCTGGCTTGTTCAGCCTGCTCTCTTATAGAACCCAAGACTACCAGCCCAGAGATGGTCCCACCCACAAGGGGCNCTCCCGCCTTGATCACTAATTGAGAAAATGCCCCACAGCTGGATCTCATGACGGCATTTCCCCCAACTGAAGCTCCTTTCTCTGTGATAACTGCAGCTGTGTCAAGTTGACACAAAATTAGCCAGTAAAGCACCCAAGACACACAGCCTCTAAATTAACTTTCTCAGTTTATACTTGAAAATTATCTCAATCGTCCCACAACTCTGACACCTAGGGAACCAATCAATTCTCACACACTAAAATCAGAGGGAAATTTTGCCTTCCTCTTCTGCATATTTTTGAAGGGAACATTGAATACAAATAACTGAGAAATTGACTAACATGCCAGACTATCTAAACAAAGTCTGCTGGCAAGAGTCTGGTTCCACATATAACTGAACTTTCCCATAGGAAAAAAGATACTGGAAAATCATATCATTTCTTCCTGGGGATCATCCTAAATGTACTGTTTAAAAGATGCTATCATTGGCAAGTCTGGTTACTCCAGGCCTCCTGTCTGCAGTGTGAATTGCAGATTCCTCCTCCGAGCTTGTTTTCCATAAGTAGAGATTAAAGAGAGAAAAGTAGGTGCTGACTGATCCCTGTGGGTAACCAGAAACAGATATTCCCCAGGCCTCTAGTATTGGACAAAGCTTAGATGTTCCTTGTGGTTAGAACATAGCTAAGTGTCCAGACAAGAAAAAGCTAGGGATACAAGGCGGTTCCCATACCTTGATCTCACTGAAGGGAGGTCCTGGAAGAATACTCATGGAAGGGGAACCATAGTTGGAACAGGTCTCATCTTTTATTTCTTATATTCCTCTAAGTTAAGTAGCCTGTGAGAGTAAGATATATGTATTATTTACAGAGTTCTTGGTCCAGAAAAACTGTACACAGTTACAAGGAAATGGTCCAAGTTGTATGGGAAGCCTGTGAAGGCTATGAGACAGGAAGGAAATACTGGACTACTTTACAGAAGCTACAAAGAACCAAGATTTAAAGGGCTGTTGGCTGGTGCACCACCCTGTGCGAAAGCGGCTCAGAAACGTTCTGGACACCTGACTCCTCTAGAGGGCACTGGAACCTCACTCTCTGGTGATTTCTCTGTACTCTTGGCTTTTGCAGCCTCTGTTAAATTCTTTTTAGGGTGATATAGATAGGCAGGTGAAAAGAAGAAAGGTTGTGGGGCATACTGAGTAGGTGATTATCTCTATTCTTGTCAGTTATAGCTAGGTCCTAGCCCCCTTCTCCACCACCACCCCTTCTAAACCCCTTTACCACCATCACCACCATCACCACCACCACCACACCCCACCTCCACTCTAACACACACACACCTCTAGTGAGGCGAGGTCAGACAGTTAGAGTGCACCTAAGAAGCATCAAATCAGGCTGTTTACCAGGGAGGTCATCCGTGGTGGAAAGCAAAGAAGCAAATTACACAGGCTAACGCGGAGGGAGAGACGCCTGGGACATCCTAGGAACCTACTCACAGTGAAATAGAGGGAGAGTTAGAAACACGTTCCAACAACACCGCCCCACCATTCACCCTAAGTTCAGGTGTCAAGTCCTGCCCTCAGCTGTGGGGAGAAAATAGAAAGGTGCCCTGGCCCAAGCTGTTCTCAGGCATTCTACACACCAGCCTCACCTCCAGGCTGGGCAAATCCCGGATCAGTCCTGGGTGAATGCCTGGAAGGGGCCTCATGATTTCAGGGCTGCGCTTGGGAACTGCAATCCTGGAATTCCCCTGAACCTAGCTGGCAGTGCTGCCTGCGGTGGAAAGGGCATCAGGCTGAGCGGCATGACACCAGTTGCCGGAGGCTTCTGCGGAAGCTGTCGTCCAGGAAGGCGTAGAGAAAAGGGTTGAGGCAGCTGTTAGCATAGCTCAGGCTGGTGATGAAATAAGAGATGCCGATGACCAGCGGCGTTTGCGGGAGGTCGGTGGTGAGGGCCACTATGGTACTCAGGTGGTAAGGAGTCCAGCAGAGGAGGCACACAGCCAGAATCGCTGCCACCAACAAGGTCACGCGCTTCTTGGCACGATCCAGGGCCTTGGCGTGGCTGTCTAGCTGGATAGCACGCAGTCGGCAGAGCAGAGTGGTATAGAGAGCGCAGATGGTTGTCACCGGGATGGCAAAGCCCAACACTAGTGTGTAGAGACGGCTGGCACGCCACCAGAAGGCCTCGGGCTGCGGGAAGACCAGCACGCACTGGCGCCGACCCTGCTCCTCGTCCAGACGAGCGAATACCGCAAAGGGCAGCACGACCAGCGTCACCAGCGCCCACACCGCCAGACTGACAGCACGCGCTGCACCGTAAGTGCGCCCAGACACCCGGCGCGACTCCGCTGTGGCCAGGACCACCAGGTAGCGGTCTGCGCTCATGACAGCGAGGAAGTAGAGGCTAGAGAAAGTGTTGTACTGGTCGACGGCTACAATGAGCTTGCACATGACCTCCCCGAAGGGCCAGCGCCTCAGCAGGAAGTCCGCGATGTTGATGGGCAGCACGAGGGTGAAGAGCTCGTCGGCTATAGCCAGGTTGAGGATGAACAAGTTGGTGACAGTCTTCATGCGCGGCGTGCGCAGCAGTACGTAAAGCACCGCAGAGTTGCCCGCCAGTCCCACGGCGCAGATCACCCCATAGACGACCGGCACTGCTACCGCCAGGGGCTGCGGCAGTGGCAGAGGCAGAGGCTCCAGGCTGGACCCATTGGAACAGCCTAAAGATGAGCCGCCGCAAGACACGTTGTCCCCTCCAGGCTCGAAGAGCGTTAAGTTGTGCATCTTAGAGAGGGCTGGAGAGCCGGCGACCACCAGGATTCCACTCAGCAGCCCCGAGAAACTCGAGGTTTATAAGCCCTCGTTTACAGGGATCTGCACCCAGTCACTGTCTGAGTGTCACAGCCTTTCTCTGGATGTGCACTGGAGGGGGCGTTCCCCGCTGCTACTCAGTTCGCTGTCGCCCGGACTCTGAGGCTGGAGACAGAATTGAAAACACAGGTTACATTTCTGGAGGTAAAGCTTTAAGGAGAAATGAGGTCCATAGGAAGTAGTTACAGTGTCCCAAGCTCTTCTCTCCACCTGTGGAAATCAGATTCCAGTCCACTGGGTACATCAAAGTGCTATGCAGAAGCCACTTGACTCCTAGGAAAACGTAAATGCACCCAATCCCCTGTTTTAGAGCTTAAGGAATTCACTCTATGGTCACACCGGCGAATTCAGCAGAGGTATGTTTCCGTGCACGCTAGATAATAGGACTCCCAACAGCAATCTTTATCTTACCTGGCGGGGCCCCAGAAAAGATCTGAGTTTCCTGGGGAGGTCAGGGAGAACCCCACTGTCTGCTGGAGGATGCTGCAGCAGCAATGGTCTGTCTGTCTCCTGTTCTCTGCCCTGAGACTACTGCTGGAGACTCCAGGAGTTCTCCCAAGAACCCGAAGTGCAGGAAGCGCGCAGCCGCCGGATCTGTCAACCTGTCACCCCCCGCCCCCGCGCGCGCGCGCCCACTCCACTCCTAGTAAAATCCTCTGATCTAACAGAAAACAGCGCCCCCTTCCTCAAAAGACTTTGCTGCCTTCCTGTTGTTTTAACTCAGCTCCTCTGGAGTTATAAAAAGCTCTCCTGTCAGAAACTGAAACTAAGAATAACAAAATTTAAAAAATTAATGTCCTATTTTTAAAGAGCAGATGGAGATGAGGTTCCCGTAACATGCTTTATTTCTTTATTATATGGGTCATGATTTAAAACAATTTTTAAATTAAATTTATTTTGATCGTAGTCTTCCCCTACCCCAAGTCGTCTAGAACCTCTCTCTATGTACCCCACTTTAAGTTCTTTCTCAGAACAAACAAGAACAAAACCAAACACAGCAAAACTCCCAAATCCAAGAAAATAAAATAAAGAAACACCCACCCAAGAGAGGGAAAAAAAAAACCACTGAACTGTAATCAAATAAAACCATAAACATACAAAAGCAAAACTATGGAGGTCATTAGATCAACCACTCTTGAACATGAGTCCTGCCCTGGAGGAGCTGATAATTCCAATGGCACTGCGTTGGAGAAAACTAATTTTCCATTTTACAGCAGGTATAATTGACAATTTAGTTGTTAACCCTTCCTCTCGTGACTAGGTTTTCATTAGTGCATTCATCTATTCATTTTGGAAAATTTAACAAAACAAAACATAAAAACTGCCACATTAAAGCAAAAACTGTCATTAAAGTTGGACAGGATGAATGAACAGAAGGAAACAAGCCCAAGAGAAGAATTTAGAGACTATCTCATTTGCACACTCAGAAATCCCACAAAACCGCTAAACTAGAAGCTAGGATATATTTGATGCGGACATGGTCAGACCTGTGCAGTCTCTGTGCATATAACCTTAGTTACAGGCAGGGACTCCTTCTGTCTCTTTCCCTGAGCTCTGAACGGAGGAAACATCCCAACTCTACAGGTGGCTGCTCTGTCCAAATGATGGTGTCCTTCTCAGTTTCGTGAGATTCATTTATTATTTGTTGATATTGGTGCTTGTGCTAACAATGTTGTTTGCAGAAATACTTTTCCTGTGCCAATAAGTTCAACATTATTCCTCACTTTCTCTTCTATTAATTTCAATGTATCTGGTTTTCTGGTGAGGTCTTTGGTCCATTTGGAATTGACTTTTGTCCAAGCATGATAAGCATAGATGTATTTCCATTCTTCTACATGCAGCCATCCAGTTTGATCCATTTGTTGAAGATGTTTTCTTTTCCTATAGTATATTTCTAACTTTTTAATAAAAAAAATATCAGGTTTCCATAGATGTGTGGATTTATGTCTAGGTCTTCAAATTTCAAATTGATCCCGTTGATCGATGTGTCTGTTTTTGTTCCAATACCATGATATTTTTATTATTATAGCTTTGTGGTAAATTTTAAGACCAGAGATGGTGATATCTCTAAGAGTTCTCTTATTATTCAGTATTGTTTTAGCTTTCCTGGGGGGGGGGGTGTTTCCACATGAACTTAAGAATTATCCTTTGAAGATCTGTGAATTGTGTTGGAATTTTGATGGGAATCGAAATGAATCTATAGATTGCTTTTGTAGGATGGACATTTTTACTATGTTAAGCTTACTGGTCTGTGAGCACGGGAGGTATTTCCATCTCATCATAGCTTCTTCAACTTCTTTCTTCAATTACCTGAACTTCATTCAAATAATTGTTTATGATTATTATTAATTTTACTTTTTCACTTTGCATCCCACTCACTGCCCTGTTCCCGGTCACTCCCTCCCAGAATTCTTCTCCTATACCTCCTCCCCTTCTCTTCTAAGTGAGTGGGGGCTTCCCCTGCATATCCCCCCAATAGTAGTACATCAAGTATCTGCAAGGTTAGGCATATCCTCTCCCACTGAGGCCAGACAAGGGAGCCCACCTAGAAGAACATATCCCATGTTCAGCTTTTGGGCTAGAGTTGTTCAGGACCCACATGAAGACCAAGCTGAACATCTGCTACATATGTTCAGGGAAGGCTAGGTTCAGCCTGTATAAGTCTGTTAGTTAGTGGTTCAGTTTCTGATAGCCCCAAGGTCCAGGTTAGTTGATTCTGTTGGTCTTTCTGTGGAGTTCCTATCCCCTGATGGGCCACAATCCTTCCTTCTGTTTTTTCTATAAGAGTCCCCAAGCTCCATCCACCATTTGGGTATGGGTATCTGCATCTGTCTGAGTCAGCGACTGGGTGGAGCCTCTCAGTGGACAGCCAAGCTAGACTCCTGTCTGAAAGCATAGAGTACCATTAAGTGTCAGGGATTGATGCTTGCTGATGGGATCAGTCTCGGTTGGGCTAATTTTTGATTGGCCATTCCCTCAGGCTCTTGCAGATTTCCATTTATTCTCATGACTATCTGGCTATCCCTCCTGCCCCTCCCCACACATGATCCTGAACCCCCTTCTTTCACCTCACCATTTCCTCTCCCACTCACTTCCCTTCCTCCATCTGCCTGTTATGACTATTTTACACCACCTTCCAAGTGAGATTTGAGCTTCCTCACTTGTACCAACCCTCTTGTTTTGCTTCTTTGAGTCTGTGGAGTATAGCATGGATATCCTGTATTTTATGGCTAATATCCACTTATAAGTGAGTACATACCATGCATGTCCTTTTGAGGCTGGGTTTCCTCCCTCAGAATAATATTCCCAAGATCCATCCATTTGCCTGCAAAATCATGATGTCTTGGTTTTCAATAGCTGGATAGAATTTCATTCTGTAGATGTACCACATTTCCTTTATCCATTCTTCAGCTGAGGAACATCTAGGTTGTTTCCCGTTTCTGGCTATTATGAATAAAGCTTCTATGAACATAGTTGAGCAAGTGTCTTTGTGGAATAGTAGAGCATCTCTTGGCTATATGCCCAGGAATGGTATAGCTGTGTCTTCAAGTAGATCTATTTCCAATTTTCTGAGAAATACAAGGTTGATTTTCTGAGTGGTTATAAAAGTTCAGACTGCCACCACCAATGGAGGACTGTTCCCCTTTCTCCACATCTTCTCCAGCATATGCTGTCACTTGAGATATTTATCTTAGACATTCTGATGATTTAAGAATGAACCTCAGAGTCATTTTT
This sequence comes from Mus pahari, assembly GCF_900095145.1. NCBI lineage: Eukaryota > Metazoa > Chordata > Mammalia > Rodentia > Muridae > Mus > Mus pahari. Next base: position 10,888,015 of record NC_034611.1, on the reverse strand, counting down.
AGTTGTATTTCCCTGATGACTGAAGATGTTGAATATTTCTTTAATTGCTTCTCTGCCATTTGAGATTTCTGTTGAGAATTTTCTGATTAGATCTGCACACCATTTTTTAATTAGGGCAATTTGGTTTGTTCATGTCTAACTTCTTACATCCTTAACACATTTTGGGTACTAGCCCTTTGTGCAATGTAGGATTAGTGAAGATCATTTACCAATCTGTAAGCTGAGGTTTGTCCTATTGAGAGTGTCCTTTGCCTTACAGAAGCTTTGCAGTTTCATGAGGTCCCATTTATCAGTTGTTGACCTTAGAGTCTGAGCAATTGGTATTCTGTTCAGGAAATTTTCTCCTGTACCAATGTGTTTGAGGCTATTTCTTACTTTCTCTTCTATGAGATTTAGTATATCCAGATTTATGTTGACATCCTTGATCCACTTGGACTTGAATTTCCTACAGGGTGATAAATCTGTATCTATTTTCATTCTTCTACATGTAGACATCCAGTTAGATCAGCATCATATATTGAAGATACTTTCATTTTTCCATTGAATGGTTTTTTCATCAAAAATAAGTGTCTATGGGTCTGTGGGTTTATTTCTGGGTCTTTGATTTGATTCCATTAATCAACATGCTCATTTCTGTACCAATACCATGCAGTTTTTTATCACTATCACTCTAGTACAGCTTAGGTCAGGGATGATGATTCCTCCTAAAGTTCTTTTGTTGTTCCGGATTGTTTTGGCTATTCTGGGTTTTTTATTTTTCCATATGAAGTTGGAATTTATTTTTCAAGGTTTTAAAGCTATTGTGGAATTTTAGTGGAGATTACATTGAATCTGTAGATTACTTTTGGTGAAATGGCCATTTTTTACTATGTTAATCCTACCTATCTATAAGCATGGGAGATCTTTCCATCTTCTAATATCTTCTTCAATTACTTTCTTCAGAGACTTGAAGTTCTTGTCATAGAGATCTTTCACTTGCTTGGTTACAGTTACACCAAGATATTTAATATTGTTCATGGCTGTTGTAAAGGGTATTGTTTCTCTAATTTCTTATTCAGCCAATTTATCATTTGCATAAGGGAAGGCTACTGATTTGTTTAGGTTAATTTTATATCCAGCAACTTTGCTGAAACTGTTTATCAGCTGGAGGATTTCTTTGGTATAATTTTTGGGGTTGCTTATTTATAGTATCATATCATCTGCAAATACTACTGTATACATCTTTGACTATGCTTAAGTATGTGCACTGTATCCCTGAGTTCTCTAATACTTCTAATATGAATTGGTGTGAGATTTTGTCAAAGACTTTTTCAGCATCTAATGAGATGATCATGTGATTTTTTTTCTTTTAGTTTGTTTATATAGTGGATTACATTGATGAACTTTTTTATAGTGAATCATCCCTGAATCCTTGGAATAAAGTCTAATTGATCATGGTGGATGATGGTTTTGATGTGTTCTTAGATTCAGTTTGTGGGTATTTTATTGAGCACTTTTCATCAATGTTCATAAGAGAAATTGGTCTGAAGTAATCTTTCTTGAGTCTTTGTGTGGTTTAGGTATCAGGGTTATTGTGGCTTCATAGAAAGAGTTTGGCTGTGCCCTTTCTGTTTCTGTTTTGTGGAATAGTTTGAGGAGTATTGGTACTAGTTTTTTTGAAAGTCTGGTAGAATTCTTCACAAAAACCATCTGGCCCTTGGCTTTTTTAGTTGGGAGACTTTAAATGACTGCTTCTATTTCTTTAGAGTTACAGAGCTGTTTAAATAGTTTACATGATATTGATTTAACTTTGGTAAGTGGTACTTGACTAGAAAACTGTCCATTTCATTAAGATTTTCCAATTTTGTGGGATACAGTCTTTTAAAGTGAGACCTAAGATTACTTGGATTTCCTCGGTGTCTGTTGTTATGGCCCCTTTCTCATTTCTGATTTTGTTTATTCAGATACTATCTCTTGGTCTTTTGGATAGTCTGATTAAGGATTTGTCTATCTTGTTGAATTTCTCAAAGAACTAGCTCTTGGTTTCATTGATTCTTTGTATTGTTTTGTTTCTGATTGATTTCAGTCCTGATTTTATTTTATGCTTTCTACTCCTCTTTGGTGTGTTTGCTTCTTTTGGGGGGATATGCGTCTTTCTGGTATACTTTTAAATTCCTGATATGAGAACATTCTAATTTCTTTATGGAGGCATTTAGTGCTATAATTTTGTCACATAAATTTGGGTGTGTTGTGTCTTCATTTTCACTGAACTCTAGGAAGTCTTTAATTTTTCTTTATTTCTTTCCTTAGCCAGAGATCATTGATAAGAATTGTTCAATTTCCATGAGTATAAAGGTTTTCCAGTGTTTCTGTTATTGTTGAAGCCCATCTTTAATCAATGGTGGTCTAAGATGCAAGGCATTCTTTCAATTCTTTCATATTTGTTAAGGCTTGCTTTGTGACTGACTGTATGGTCAATTTTGGAGAAGGATTAATGAGGTGCTGAGAAGAAAGTATATTCTTTTTTGTTTGGTTGAAATATTCTATAGATGTCTATTGGGTCCATTTCATTCATGGTATCTGTTAGTTTAGTTATTTCTCTGTTTAGTTTTTATCTGGATGACCTGTCAGTTGGTAAGAGTTGGGTGTTGAAGTCTTCCACTATTAATGTGTGGGGTTTGATGTACAATTTAAGCTTTAGCAAATTTCTTTTACCAGTGTGGGTACCCTTGTGTTTGGGGCATAGATGCTCAAAATTGAGATATCGTCTTGGTAGATTTTTGCTTTGATGAGGATAAAGTGTCCTTTCCTGTCTCGTTTGATTAACTTTAGTTGAAAGTCTATGTTGTTAGATATTAGAATGGCTACTTCAGCTGGCCTCTTAGGTCTGTTTTCTTGGAAAACTTTTTTCTAGCCCTTTACTCTGAGGTAATGTCTATCTTTATTGCTGGGGTGTGTTTCTTTTATGCAGCAGAAAGATGAATCTTGTTTTAACATCCATTCTATTAGCCTGTGGTTTTAGGGGTGGAGGGGTTGGGAATTGAGTTCTGATGATGAGAAATATTATTGGCCACTGATTCTTATTTCCTGTTATTTTGATGTTATTGTGTGTGTGTGTGTGTGTGTGTGTGTGTGTGTGTGTGTGTGTTTCTTTGTTTTTGCTGTTATTATTTTCCTGTGTTTTCTTGAATGTAGTTATCTTCCTTGGGTTGGAGTTTTTCTCTAGTGATTTCTGTAGGGCTGGATTTATGGATAGATGCTGTTTGAATTTTGATTGGTCTTAAAATATCTTGTTTTCTCCATCTACGGTGATTGAAAATTTTTCTGGGTATAGGAGTCTAGGTTGGCACCTGTGGTTTTTTTGGAGGTTGCAAGATATCTGTCCAGGTCCTTCTAGATTTTATAGACTGTGTTAAGAAGCTGAATGTAATTCTGATGGGTTTGCTTTGGACGTTAACTGGCCTTTTTTCCCTTTACCACTTTTAACATTCTTTCTTTGTTCTATAGATTTTGTATTTTGATTATTATGTGGCAGGAGGATTTTCTTTTCTGGTTCAATCTAATTGGTAATCTATAAGCTTATTATATGTTTATATCTCTTCTTATATGTTTATATCTCTTTCTTTATATTGGGAAAGTTTTCTTCTCTGATGTTTTAAAAATATTTTCTAGTCCTTGAAACTGGGATTCTTCACCTTCTATTCCTGTTATTCTTAGTTTGGATCTTTTCATGGTTTCCCAGATTTCCTGGCTGTTTTTGTTAGGAATTTTTTATATTTAAACATTTTACTTGACTTATGTATTAATTTCTTCTATTGTATCTTCTATGCCTGAGATTCTCTCTTCCATCCCCTGTATTCTATTGGTGATGCTTGCATCTGTTATTTCTGTTCTCTTCCCTAGGTTTTCCATTTACAGGATTCCCTCAGCTTGTTTTCTTTATGGCTTTTATTTCTGCTTTTAGGTCTTGCACAGTTTTATTTCTTTAAGTATTTTCCTATATATCTTTAAGACATTGATGTGTTTCTTCTTTAAAGACTTATACCTATTTGACTGTGTTTTTCTTTATTTCTTTAATTTCCTCTTTAAAGGCCCCTAAAATTTTTATAAGGTTTTATTTGGAGGATAAAGTCATTTTCTTGTGCTTTGATTGTGTTAGGATGTCCAAGGCTTGATATTTTGGGGTAGCTATGCTCTGAAGCTGTCAAATTACACTAGATTTATTGATTTATTTATTGTGTTCTTTCAAAGGCCTTTAGCCATCTGGATGACTTCAGTCATTGGATGTTCCTACTGTAGAAGGTATTAGGAGGGGGTCTAACCTCCATTGTCCTGGTGAGAGGGGCCTTTGATGGGTATCCTTGGGCTGTATGGTTCTGGATCTGCAGGTCTTTCGGGTTCAGGAATGGAGGTCCTCCTGGGATAGCAGACTGCTCAGGGTAGCTGGGTTTTTTCCAGAGGATTTTGTTTTAGGATAAAATGTTCTATAGACATGTACTAAATACATTTGTTTTATAACTTCTGTTAGTTTCACTGTATCTCTGTTTAGTTTCTGTTTCCATGATCTGCCCATTGCTAAAGAGTGGGGTGTTGTTGTCTCCCACTATCATTTTGTGATGTGCAATGTGTGCGTTAAGATTTAGTAAAATTTCTTTTATGAATGTGGGTGCTCTTACATTTGGATCAAAGATGTTTATAATGGAGTGTTCCTCTTGGTAGATTTTTCAATTGATGAATAGAAGTGTTTTTCCTTATCTTTTTTGATAACTTTTGTTTGAATGTTGATTTTGATATTAGAATGGCTTCTCCAGCTTGTTTCTTGAGACCATTTGCTTGGAGAATTTTTTTCCAGCCTTTTACTCTGTGGTACTGTCTGTCTTTATTACTGAGGTGTGTTTCCTGTATGCAGCAAAATCCTGGGTCCTGTTAGTTATGTGTTTTTATTAGGGAATTGAGTCCATTGGTATTAAAAGATATTAAGGACCAGAGATTTTGCTTCCTGTTATTTTTGTTGTTTTAGTGGTGGAATTATGTTTGCGTGGTTATCTTATTTGCGCTTCAATGTTTTTTCTTGGATGTAATTTTACCTCCTTGTGTTGGAGTTTTCCATTTGTGGAAAGATATTGTTTAAATTTAGTTTTGTCATGGAATATCTTGGTTTTGCCATCTATGGTAATAGAGAGTTTTGCTGGATATAGTTGCCTAGGTTGGCATTTGTGTTCGTAGGATCTGTATTATGTCTGCCCAGGATCTTCTGGCTTTTAGTGTCTCTAGTGAGAATTCTGGTGTAATTCCGATAGGTCTGCCTTTATTTGTTACTTGACCTTTTTCCCTTTTTGCTTTTAGTATTCTTTCTTTGTTTTGTGCATTTTGTATTTTGACTATTATGTGATGGGAGGAGTTTCTTTTCTGGTCCAATTTATTTGGAGTTCTGTAGGCTTCTTGAATGTTTATGGGTATCTCTTTCTTTAGGTTAGGGAAATTTTCTTCTATAATTTTGTTGAAGATATTTACTGGCCCTCTAAGTTTGGAATCTTACTCTCTTCTTAGGTTTGGTCTTCTCATTGTGTCCTGGATTTCCTGGATGTTTGGGGTTAGGAACTGTTTGCATTTTACATTTTCTTTGACTGTTGTATCAATGTTTTCTATGGTATCTTCTGTACCTGAGATTCTTTCTTCTATCTCTTGTATTCTGTTAGTGATATTTGCATCTATGACCCCTGATCTCTTTCCTAGGCTTTCTATCTCCAGTGTTATCTCACTTTGTGATTTCTTTATTGTTTCTGTTTCTATTTTTAGATCCTGAATGGCTTACTTCATTCCTTCACCTGTTTCATTATGTTTTCCTATATTTCTTTAAGGGGTTTATGTGTTTTCTCTTTACAGGCTTCTACATGTTTATCTGTGTTTTTCTATTGTTGCGGGAAATACTTAAAAAGAGAACTGGCACATTCCTGTGCTAGAGCCAGCATAGACTGGCCACAGGGCTCCAGCCAAGTGATCTCAACTCTGCTGTCGTTCTGTGCAGGAGCTCCTGAGTCACTTGGGGGATCTCTGCAACCAGGCCCTCACAATGACCACCCACTCCATGGTCAGCCATCACAACACCCATTTACCTAGTAGAATCAAAACTCTTAAAGCTTATAGTTAACCAATCAGATTTATGTATCTATAAACTCTCAATTTACAAGATGCCAATACAATAATTTCAGAATCAATTGATAATGATAAAAGCTTTATCCCAGTTATTCTAACCTTATGATATCACAACTATTTGTGGCTGGTAAAGCCATGCCAGTTCATGTCTGCCACCATCTTCCTTTCTCCCCTCACCCTCTGAGATGCCTTCTGCTTCTCAATTTTTAGCTCTACCTCCCTTTTCCCTGTTGAATCACAGGCCTCCTGCTGCCCTAATCTAATTGGAAAGGGAAAAATCCTGCAACATCCTATATTTTTTTAAAGGAAGTTATTAACGTCCTTCTTAAAGTCCTCAATCATCATCATGAGATGTGAATTAAAATCAGAATCATGTTTTTCCAATGTGTCGGGGTATCCAGGACTTGCTCTGGTGGGAGAACTGGATTCTGATGATGCCAAATAGCCTCAGTTTCTATTGCTTATGTTCTTGAATTTGCCTCTTAACATCTGGTTGTCTCTGGTGGTATCTGGCCTTGCTGATTCTAACTGTAGCTTGTCCCTCCTGTGAGCCTGTTCTTAGATGTGTCATCACTGGGTAACCAACTCTCTCTGGGAAGGATTTGGGTATAGAGAACTGTAGCGCAGAGTTAGCTCCAGGGTGCAGATAGAAATTAGAAGGATCCTGTCCCTCACTGCTCTGCAGTTCCTGTGTCCTATGAGCTACTGATGGGTCCCACTTGGGCCATCTATTAGGGCAATAGTGGTTATCTCATCTGTGATCTTAGGTGTGTCAGCACTCCAGGGAGACCAGCTCTCTCCAGCAAGGATTATGGTACAGAAAGTTATATCATAGGGTTAGGTCCAGGCACAAATGGAAACCTGAACCCATTTTTCTTTAAGTAGAAAGTTGTTGTAAAAAAAAAAAAAAAGAAGAAAGAAAGAAAGAAAGAAAGAAAGAAAGAAAGAAAGAAAGAAAGAAAGAAAGAAAGAAAGTCGTTGTATTTCCATGAATTAGTAAACTTTCTCTCTTCACTGTTGTTGAAGATGGATATCTTCAACCTGTGTCGGCCAGGAAGAGGGCAGGGTGTTATTTCATTTTCTTGTGTCTGTTGGGGCTTGCTTTGTGTCCTAGTATGGAGAATGTTGCAATAGACTGTGAGAAGTTAAATTCCCTTGCATTTGAATGAAATTTTCTGTAAAGATAAGTATGTAACTTCCTTCCCTGTCTCTATTAATTACTTTTTGTTTGAAATCCATTTTGTCAGATATTAAAGTAGCTATACCAGCTTGTCTCTTAGGTCTATTTACTTGGAATATCTTTTTCCAGCACTTTACTCTGAGACAAAATATTAGTCTATCCTTTAAGTAAATTGTATTTCTTAGATGCAGCAGAAAGATGAATCCTGTTTTTGCTCGTATTCTCTTAGTCTGAATCTTTTATTTGGAAAATTGAGACTATGAGATAAGAATTACTGATGACTGATGATTCCTGTAATTTTGTTCTTGTTGTGTGCTTTCATTATGTTGATATTTTTGTGTGTGATTATTTATTTCTCATATGTAGTTGATCTCTTTAGATTCAAGTTTTCCTTCTAGTGCCTTCTGTAGGGCTATATTTGTAAATAGATATTGCTTAAATCTAGTTTTATCCTGGAATGCCTTATTTTATGCATCTATGGTGACTGAAAGTTTTGCTGTGTATAGTAATCTGGGCTGGCATTTGTGGTCTCTTAGAATATCTATGCAGACCTTTCTAGCTTTTACAGTCTCTGTTGAGAAATAAGATTTAATTTTAATAGGTGTGCCTTGATAGGTTATTTGGTCTTTTTTTTTCCTTACAGCTTTTAATATTCTTTCTTTGTTATCTACATTGAATGTGTTGATTATTATATGTTATAGGAAATTTATTTTGTGGTCGAGTCCATTTACTGTTCTGTATTGCTTCTTGTGCTTTGATAGTCATCTCCTTTATGTTAGAAAGACTTTCCTCTATGATTTTGTTGAAAATAAGTTTTAGGCCTTTACCTGGGTTTCTTCTTTTCCTTCTATTCCTATTGCACTTAGATTTGGTCTTTTCATGGTGTCGAAGATTTTCTGGATGTTTTGAGTCAGGGTTTCTTAGGTTTAACATCTTCCATGGCAGATGTGATCATTTTGTCTATTGTGTCTTCAATGCCCAATATTCTTTCATCTCCTGTAATCTGTTGCCGAAAACTGCCTCTATGGTTCCTGCCTAAATTTCTAAATTTTTCATTTCCAAATTTCCATCAGGTTTTTGTTTGTTACTTTTGTTTGTTTTTTGTTTTGTATTTCCACTCACAGTCTTGAATTGTTTCATTCATTTTCTTCCTTTGTTTCTTCTTTATAGATTTCTTTAAAAGGTTTATTTATTTCTCTTTAAAACCTCTATTACCTTCATACAGGCAGTTTTAAGGTCTTTGTCTTATACTATTCAGCCTACTGTGGTAATATTTTTGGACTCTAGTAGAGACATTTTTCCCCAGAAGTTATTGATTGTGTGTGTTTTTTACAGTGGTGACTAGGTATCTCAGCTAGGAGAGACTGTAATTCTAGATGGTAATATCTGGCCTTGTCTTCATTAGGTAGGTGTTTTGTTCCTTTTTTGTTTGTTTGTTTGTTTGTTTGTTTTCTTTTAAGCTCTTATGAAAGTGTGGTGGCTGTGTGTGCTGGCTGTTAGGAAAATCTTTTAGAATCCTAACAGCTGTGGGCACTGGGGTTCTATGTAAAAGGTGTTTCTGAGGATTGCAACCAGAGACTCCAGAATGGGGATTAGCTGAGAGGGAGGAAGGGCTTCACAGGAAGAGGAAAGCAGGGTATTCCACCAGAACATCCTTAGTTAATCCCCTGAGTAGCAAGGAGTAAGAAGAGGCCACAACAGAAGATCTGCTACAGAGTTGAGAATGATATTGGGGGATTAGACTGGTTGAATGGAAAGAGTGGTTAAGGTCTGTAGCTAGCCTACTTGCTTCCCTAGCCAGAGTAACCTGTGGGTGTCCAGGGAGTGCTTGCTGGAGTTGGAAGCTTGGATAAAGCAATGAGTCTGTAAGCAAGTAGGAGGGATCTGTAGGGTCCACCGAGGATGTGGGCAGGAAAAGAAAGAGACACTGCAGCACTTGTTCTATTGCAGAACTGGGGATGAGACTGGAGGAGTGGACGTAAAGGAATACAGCAAGATGCCAAGATTTGCAGTTAGCCATCCTGCTTCCCTGGCAGGACTGGTCTGTGGGTTCCCATGATGGGAGCTGGAGCCTGGGATAATGCAAAGACTGGGGGGTGGGGTTAGAAGGAGAATATTTTTGGGATACGTAGAGCTGGGGTGGGAACTGCCACAGGTCTTTTTCTGCGGAGCTGGGGATGAAACTGGGAATGATCTGGAGGAGCAGAGGATAAAGATGAAGATCTGCCCTATTCCTTGTTTTAAGCAGTGTATCCCAAAGGAACTAGAGCGTTTGAAGCTTTAAATCACATGTGTACTGCATTAATACACAAAAAGGAAAAATGAGTGCAATTTTAAAATACAAATGACTCATTTTATGATATTGTAGACATCAAATGTTAGAAAACTGTGATACACCATGATATTTGGGACACTTTTATGTTTTCTCAAAGCACATGTGAGGATGTAGCAGAGACAAACTGCTTCTAAAAACCTTTACTGTTCCTTAATTTAATGCATCTTTCATGAACTGTTCCAAGTTTTTCAGCATTCTTCTAATTTTCTAATATCTCTGATTCTCTCCTAATGAGGGCTACCTGGTCTCTACTGTCTCCCAGATCTCAGATTCTTTCCAGAGAGTAAATTGGCTATGGTATCCCACCTCCCACCCCCGTTTGAGGATTATTTAGCTCTTTACAGTTCTTTCTTCTTGCCCTCACATATGCTTTGGGAGAGTGAAGAATGAAAATACTGGATTCAAAAATTTAGCCTTTAATAAATTTACAGCCACTAAAGTAAGTAAGGACCAGATTAAAAAATGTTGTGATTCCTATGGCATAGCACTTGGCATACTGAAAAAGATTTCAGGCCACCAGAAGCATACCCCTATAGAACCAGCAAGATAAATGCTTTCATTTATCCATTCTGTTCTAGGTTACAGAAATTTGGGTCACTTGCAGTTTCATACCCTTTGTGACTAAAGATTCAGAGACTGTGCCCATAAGTACTTTCTCTTTTGTACAGCCACTACTTTGGCATGGCGTATTTTTCCCTGATCAATATTACTGTTTTTGAATGAAATTCTCCTTCTCCTTTGCAATCAATTAGTTAATCAAAATAAAATGTGTTCCATGTAGACATTATAAGGTAATTTGATCTAGCATACCAATATTATAATTGCCTGTTTTTTGTTTTGTTTTGTTTTGAACATTCCCATAATGCACTCTCTCAGATGCTTGCTGGGTTGTATACACTCAGTCTGTGATATGGACTTGGGCAATATGAAATTTTTTAAATTCAGTATTCTGTGTACTTAGTCAATAGTCCTGGCTTCTGCTCAGGTCAACCCAACTAAATCCCAGATCAGTAGAACTACCAGTATATGATTTCAACCTTTGCAAATAAGGCACATCTCAAACACAGCTAACACAGGAGTAGGTCCAGCTATCCAGGAGTGGTATACACCTGTGTAATCCCAATAGTCTAGTAGCTAAGGGAGGGGATAACTATGAATTTGAGGTCAGCTTTGTCAATATAGAGAATTCCAGGCCAACTAGAAGTACACAGTGAGACCATTCAAAAATGGAGAAAGTGAGAAATATGAACCACAGGAACAGAAAGAAAGATATCCCTTGGCTCACTGGATCTAAAGAACAAAGCATCAAGCCAGAGAATTATTCTCAGGACTTGAATATTACTTGCAACACCAGAATTTAGACTTGTTATAGACCTATCTCTCCCTTCTTTCTGATTCCACCACTATTTAGGTGCAAATGAGAGACCAAATCTTTAACTTCAGACTCTATTTTAGAGAACCATACCTAAGTGTGAACTCAGATAAACCAACAGACTGGTACCTAACATTAGTATCCATGGTATACCCCCCCCCACACACACACACACACAAAACCGGAGAGTAGCTCCAGTTTCTAGGCTAACCCCAACAAGACCTGAATTTCCAGATTAATCTCCCCCAACAAATTCAGCATTTCCAGGTTACCTCCGCCAACACTTCCAGGTTACAAGCCCACTCCTCCCTAACAACCACCAGAGAGAAGCAGAAGTTAAGTTTATGATTTGACTCTCAGAACCAGCCAGTTTTGCTAAAGGCCACAGTACCACACGAATTAGATGCTTGTCAGGTTAGAAACACTTATCCCTTGCTTGCCACTTTCTATAAAACCTTGCCCCAGTAAGTGTTCTTCAGGGTTCTTCTCCACCAGAAAAAAAAACAAAAAACAAACAAAACAAAACAAAACATCCTACGGGTTGGTGGTAGACAGCTCAAACTCAAGCTTGTAAATAAAGGTCCTTATGTGATTGCATCAGACCAGCTCCTGACTGGTCTTTTGGGCTTCACTAAAATGTCTTTGGCACTTACACAAAGAAAAAGAATAATTTTAGAAATGTAACAAAATGCACATATATTTTACCACAAAAGGTAGAGCTTATGGATGATGATAATGTAAAAAAAAAAAAAAAAAAAAAAAATCCAAGGGTGATAGATGAGAGTGTTCCTAAGACTGTGGAAACCAACCAGAGTAAATATTTAAAATTGTAAAAATATAGATAAATAAATAAATAAGGAAGGGAGGAAGGAAGGAAAGAAGGAAGGAAGGAAGGAAGGAAGGAAGGAAGGAAGGAAGGAAGGAAGGAGAAAAGATGGGAAGGGAAGAGAAGGGGGAAGGGGAAGGGGGAAGGAAAAGGGAAAGGGAAAGAAAAGAAAAGAAAAGAAGAAAAGAAAAGAAAAGAAAAGAAAAGAAAAGAAAAGAAAAGAAAAGAAAAGAAAAGAGAAAAAAGAAAAAGTGGACACTCTGGGGAGACAGGCAGCTAATATCTGTGAGTTCAAGGCCAAACCTGGTCTACATAATGAGTTCCAGGATGGTCAGGGCTACCTAGAGAAACACTGTCTTACAAAAGAAAACAAAGATAAACCTGTGCATGTAGGCCTGTCATATTTAACCAGCAGTAAAACAAAGAACAGGAGGCCAACAAAAGGGAAAATATCTTTCTTACAGAGGAAGCACAAAAGACTTGTCCAGAAACTACTTAAAACCCAACACTCTAGATTGCTGTACTCAAGACAACTAACTCTAAAAGGGGAAGGAGAGACAGAGACATCTTCACATAAACAGTGATGATGGAATCTGGCCAGCATATTTATTTTGCAAGAAATATTGAATAAATTTTCAACTAGAAAAGAAAATAATCAGTGAGAAACCTAGGCCTACACTATGTAATGAAGCATATTAGTGAAGATGGAGATTAAAGTAAAACAGTGTGTTTTCTCTTGCTTTTCTAAGTTGACTGAATCTGTAACTGTTAGTCACAATGCCAGCAATATTGAATTTGATTATCATAGTTTCTACACACATGAAATTAATGACAAATTTTATAAAGGATGAAAAAATTAGAAATAATATAACAGTACTGATGATTAAATAGATACATGTGATTGCAAATAAATTCACACATTCCAAATTCCAGTATAACAATTACAAACTAATTGGATTAGTTAATTACTAATGGGATTAGTCTTAGGACATCAACTATTGTTTTTACTAATAGATCTATCATTTTTTTTATTACAGAATTTAAGCTGGAGACCAAAACAGATAAATACTCATTTGGTGATAGTTGTTTTATTTGCTTGTTTTGCTTGTTGTTAGGTTTTTTGTTTTGTTTTTTACAAATAGTATAGTGAAGGCATGGTCAAAATACCACAAGTGGTCTCATGTAGATGACAGTCTGCCATCCCCACAGTGGTAGAACAAAAGCACATGCACACGCTTTAGCTCAGATGTTCTTGTATGACATTTCACATAATGAAGTAAGTCGCACTTTCATCTGTGTTGAGTGTTTGGAATCAAGCCACTTAGAGCTGCTTGGTTATTACTGTTTCAAAATGAAATGCTTTTCATGACACTAAAGAGATGACTGTACTTCCCACTTTGCACACTGTGCTCCTAAAAGATGCACCACAGAAAACAATGAGTAGAGCAAAGTGGTCACTGCATCTATTAATCGAACCCAAATGGAGAATAGCTGTTTCCCTGTGTTAAAAGACAGATGACCAGCATGTCGCCCAAAGCGGCTGTAGGCTTAAATTTTTAGCATGGAGTGCCTACATGTACTGCAATAGCCAGCCAAATTATAAGAACAATTGCACTATGGAAGTTGTCATAGATATGGAATGTGTCTCTGAAAAGCATGGTTCATGGGAGCTTTATTTAGTATAGCTAATGCTGTCATATTTAATTTGAATACTGAGACCTTAATCCTTCTCATTTTGGCTTTCCACAAGCCAGAGATAATATTTTTCAATGTTTATCATTGTTCTAACTCAAATCCTATAGTGTAGCTTATTCATTTCCTTCATTTCTCCCACTAACAGTGGCCTCCAGCAATTCCAATTTCTCAGTCAGTCTTTTTTGGGGTCATTCAATAGCTTATTATCTCTAGATAATGGTGGTCCAGATGAAGTTTGCCAGAGCTTCTCAAAGAAAATATCAGTAAGATGTTATTTATTGGGAACCTGAACATTTAGCACATCTAATAATCACTACAATGCTACCACACTCAAGACACATAGGGCACAGAAAGCAGATATTATACAGAACGAAAGCATTCTGCAACACAATAGCTAATAATATGTGAAAAATGGTAAAACAGTGTAAGTTAAAGGTGTGTAGGTTTCTCCATTAAAGATCCTTTGGGAGTATTCATATGTTCATGCAAATAAGAACAGTCCAAGACAAATGACAATAGGCAGAATTCTTTGAGCCTGTGTTACCTAACAACTATACTTCTATGGACTGGTATTCTTCAGAACACACTTTAGAAAATGTAATGCAGAATACTGAAGTGTAACAAAACCACACTAATGCTCAAAGGAGGCTTTGGAAGCTCCAGGGAAGGAATTGTTTGCGGCAATTGGAGAAAATTATGGAGGTATCATTATGGGTGTGGCATTGAAATGAATCTCTGGAGCACAGAGAAAATGAGAATGAATACAGCTGCGCTCCGAGAAAGCAGAGCACAGCCTCCTATGGAGCATTACTTCTAAAAGTTCTATTCTAAGGAGGAGCAGGACGGCATTGTTTATCAATGACAGAAAAGTTTTAAATAAACAATTTTAAATAAATAAATTCAGTTTCTAGGCCTAAACGTATAGGTAACGGTATGTAGAACAGGGAGGTGAACAAGTATTTTGAACTTGTTAAATTTGTGACGAAGAAATTTCTGGTAGGCTGATTAGATGGCTCATTGGTTAAGAGCAGTAGCTATTCTTCCAGAGGTCCAGAGTCCAATTTTAAGCAGCCATATGGTGGCTCATAATCATCTTTAAAGGAATCTGATGCTCTTTTCTTGCGTGCTTGCGTACATGAAGACAGAGGATTCATATATTTAAAAATAATTCTTTTTAAAAAGAAATTTTTTGGTAAATTTTTTCAAGATAAGATTGGCGACAAGACTGGAGATTCGAAGGAGTCCCTCAAAAGAGAGAAAGGACTTTATCTTCTCCTATACATGCCATTTTAAAATGGATAAAGACTGAGTTTCCTAGGTTGATTAACTTGCAGTTGCTTCCCAAAAGGCAGTAGCTTCCCAGAAGGCAAAAAATGAGAAAAAACTATGTTGGAAGAATGGTAACAGAACAATTTGGAGAAGAGATAAGTGGTTAAGTGTTCCAAAATAGACATATATAATGAAGATATTTTTGTCTGACTTGCTTACTTCTTTATAACTATTAATTATTATCACCAATAATTGAGTGGGTTAAATCAGTAACCCAGTAAGGGCTTGACTGGGACCTTCTGCTTCCAGGAACTCATAAGCCAACAATGGAAGTGTCATTCAGGTCCTCAGATGGAGGGTGGGTCCATTTCTAGAATCTATCTCCCAGAGAAGGGTCAGTTCTGAGACCCACTCACTTGCTTGTTAAAAGATTTAGTTTCTGAATTTGAATACTTCAGTTCCTTATGAGCAACTAGCCAGTGATTGACAATTATTTCCAGGCAGGTAGCCCTCCCATCCATCAAGAGAATGCAAGAAGAATAAGAGAGATGGCATAAGCAGGAGAGATGTCAGTCTTTACAACTAACCTCAGAAGTACCATTTCACTGTCTTTGTAGGGTCTTGCTTCTTGAATCCAGGACCTAGTCAAGTGGAACATGGGTTCCTTGTGTCAAGACTGATCAACCTTTGCATACTGTCCTCCATAACATCTGGATGATTGGGATCGAAAGTGTCCCCCTCCATTTTCCCCACCATCTTGTGTGTTTCAATACTTGGTCCCCGGATGGTGGTTGTGTTATGAAAAGTTGTGAAATATTTGGGATGCAGGGCCTAGCTGAAGTACCAGGTACAGACTCAGAATTATAGACTTTCCCTGTTCCAATTCTCCTCTTCATCTTTATCCACTGAGATCTGTACAAGTCATGATGATAGCTCCTGCTAACAGGAACACCTTGCCCTCCTTCCCATAGCAGAATATATCACCTAAAACTAGTCTTCTCTTAAATTGCTAAATTGTTGCTGAGCATTTTGCCACTGGAACAAGAAAAATAACAAAAATCACATTTTGCGTAGACTTAATCAACAATCCCCTGCAGAGGAGGTTCTCAGCAATCAGATAAATAAATGTGTTCTGTAGATATCAGTTTCCCGGTACAGTTTTACGGACCCAGAAGCAAAATACCCTTATGAACCTGCTTCTTGGATGCAGGTATCCCATACATATGAGCAATACTAAATGAACTAAGCAAGTTGAACTTACATATACATATGTAAATGAAAATTAATTAAACATATATTTTTAAAAGAAGTAGGGAGAGAGCAGTGGTCAGAAGGTTACAGTGATATAAGACTAAAGGCCTGAGTACTTCTTGGAAGAGCCATTCATGCAAGCCTATTTCCAAGGGCTAAAAAAATGGAGTCTGATGAACATGGTGGCAATAGGAAGAAAACACAGCTATTCAAGAAGTGAGAGCACAGGGCTGTTTCCTCCTCCTCTCCTCTTCCACCTCTTCTTCCTCCTCCTCCTCCTCCTCCTCCTCCTCCTCCTCATTCATTCATTTTATCTGAGCTCACAATATACAGGATGGTGCTGTCCACATTCAGGGCAGATTGTTACCACTTGGGTCATTAACCAACACACAAGTCTTAAAAATACCTTCACACACACACACACACACACACACACACACAAATGCACTTTACCCACTTTCTAGGCTCCTTTGACCCAGGCATGTTTACAACAATGTTTAACTTATTCATGTGTGATGGTAAATGTTAACTGTCAACTTGAAAGGATCTAGACCCACCTAGGAGACAAACCTCCAGTTGCCTGTGAGGGAGTTTCTACTTGGAGTACACTGAGGTTGTAAAACAACCCTAACTACAGATGGCACCATTCAATGGGTGAGGTCCTGTACTGAATAAGAAGCTGAGTGGAGCACAGATATCCCCTCTCTGCTTCCTATCTTCAGACACAGTGAATCCAGCTGTCTTACATTGCAATTGTCAGGCCTTCCCCACTTGGCTCCCTTCAACTATAATACACCACAATAAGCCCTCCCTGTTTACATTGCCTTTGCATGTCTTATCACGGCAATGAGAAAAGTAACTAAGACCACATGCATACAGGACAGTATTAACTACCTACGCCTCTGAGCTCTAGCTTTTTAACTTCACGGTTTTAGAAATGTTAGCTACAGTTTTGTGAATAAGTATATGGAAATAGTGCTATGTTTGGGGAGGATAACTTTGGACATTGTTTCTATTTTCCATGATTTTATTTCTTAGTAATGTTTCAGCTGCCGTAGTTTTATTTTATCTTTTATGTTCTTATGAGCACAGTCGTTACTTGAGAAGACTCCTTATGATGGCATGAGCTCCGACAAACAGCAGCTAACAAGGTCTCATCTATGTCTAAGACTGAGGAGCTTCTGGGACAGTGCAACATTCAGTGCTTTTGTAGTAAAGCCAAAGGACCACATGGCTGGCTCTATAAAAAGAGCACCATTTCAAGTTTTAACTTGGAAGGATCTCTTAAGATGTCAAAATAAATAGTTTAGTGCAAAAAATAGTTTAGAACTTAATTTTTCTCATATTACTATACCTTTAAATATTATTTCCCTAAATATTGATCATGATCTTGTAGCAAATTAAACTTTGAAGTCTGAATTTTAATATTAAAAATGTGTCATGTTCTCAAGGTACATTGGTTGCTTATCTTGCTTGAGAAATGTACTCAGAAAGTACACAATAACTGAAAATTAAAATCTATACCATTTAAATATATAAAATTTTGTAAAATAGTCCTTGTAACCTTGACACCATATCCCATTTCAGGAATAAGAGACAAAACCTGTCTCTAGGAATACAATGGGACATTATGAATGAATCATAGAGTCGTATAGTTAGATTTGAGGAGGAAGAATATGTTCCTATTGTAAAGTATATTAGGTAGATGATGTATGTCCCTTTCTGATGCTGAGAATATATTATCCCTTTTTGATGTGGTAAATAACTTAGAATTACTTAGAAATAGTAGTAAAGAGAGCGTGGAGCTTTATGATAAAGCTCTTTGTAATACAGAGCTACAGTACATCAACAAAGTCATCTAAAAGCTATTTCCCTAAACACTGGAGAACATCCTCCCTACAAACATAGACTGTTATTTCTTTGAAGTTGGAGTGGTTTATCGAGCTATTTTGAGTCCAAACCATAATAGATTGCACACAGCTGCCTCTTGGTATTGATGATGGCTTCCCCATGTCGGCAACTGAGACCAGATCTCTCTTAGTAGTCATGCATTTGTGTCTAGGCACCTATTGACACCTCCATTTCATACAAGAGTCCCTCACTCAGCTTTCCATGTCACTCTTCCTATCCCTCAAACCTGCCATACAGTTTTTGTTAATGGTTCCAACTTGCATATGGCATGGCTGGCTAGAAACACGTGACACTCATTTCCTGTCTGAACTGCTCAATGTGCTCATTCGCACCCATGTCCTTCTTTGTATTCCTGCTAAGCTAGTGCTCAGGCCCTCATCATATCTAGCCCAAAAAACAGCTGCCTTCACTTCCCTGCCATCACTTTCCCAGCCTTCTGCCCAAGTATGATCTGCTGAATTGAAATCTAATCACACTTCTCATTTATTAAAATCTATCAATTTATATATTGCATATTATTTTATATGTTGCAAATATTTCAGTCAATCAACCTCTCTTAAGTACTCATACATCTTCACAACAGTAGGACTCATCTGCATACCCTCATCTGATGCTTTGATTTTTAAACTGACTGAGTGGTGCAAGAAGAGAGCATGTAGCTGTTAATCTTACTACTCTAAGTGACAGGCACCTAGTAGGTGCTCAGTCAGCATTTAATAAATGGACAATCCCCCGAAACACATCAAAGGATGTCACAGGGAACATTTGTCAATTGAAGAATTTTAGCATTATTTCAATCCATAGAATACCTGTTCATTTTCAGCCCAGGGATGCTAATGGAGAAGCATTTACTGCCCACGCTGTGTCTGATTGCTCCTAAATCACAGTTGCTATGCTCCTTGTGGGGTGTTCACTTAGACGTGTGACTACTTCATGGCATATCGTTATTTATGGTTTCTCCATCACCTTTCTTAACCAGCTGTGTCACATTTGTGGTTGCCTTTAAAATTACAATTTTTACAGCTTAGCTCTGGCACCAAGTCAGCTTGTCAGGCTGGCAATTTATGTATGGCCCAAGTTTCTGTAGCTTAAATGTCACAAAACTTTAATAAGAGACTAAAGGTTATTATCATTTATCTGTTCTTCTGTTATGGCAACATGGAGGTACTATCAATAATTCCTGTATATTTGGTACTTAGAATATAATATCGAGAACAGGAGATTGTGTGCATGGCATAATAACCAATGTATCTGCATGCCAATTCACTACTCAGATTTTATTTTTCTAGGCAATATTTCCCCTTCTAGCTATCACCTGAGATTTCTGCTGCTGTGCTCAAAGTGGGTTCTCTTTACAAGACCTTTGGCCTTCAAGATATTGCACACATTCTGAAAACCAAATTGAATCAGAAGGCAGCTCAGTGACAGAGCAGGAGCTCAGTGTGTGCAAGGCTGAAGAAGGAAAGAAAAGATGGAAAGATACAGAGAGAGAAGTGGGAAGAGAGAGGGAGAAAAATTGTGTTGGAGCACTGTTGGCTCCTCCCCCTAAACATTGTGTTGTAAATTTTACAGGCACGCTGGGGTCACGCAGCCGGAGCCAGACCAGCCGAAACACCACGTCCTCGAACCGCCCACTGTCAACGCCCACCGTCGCCTGGACCGCCCACTGCTGCCCGGACCTGCCCGCCACTGCCAGGACTGCCCATCATCGCGAGAGCGCCGTGGCAACTTCTAAGGACTCAGGGGAATGCTGGGAACCCTTCTTTGTATTTAAGCCAGTCCTGACAATAAAGATTAGGGCTTTGATCAGACATTTGCCAAGGCCCCATATTTCCTTTTGCAGCCCTGTTCTTTTTCAGGAGTTCCCGTGCTCCAGTTCGGATCCACAGTGGTTCTGCAGGCAGAACCACACATTTGGCGTCCAACGTGGACTCCACAGAGCACCATAGCTACACTCTGTACATCACTGGGCACCAGAGCAGGTTGTCTTTGGACATTGGAGGGAATCGTGGAGTTAGCCTGGTTTAACTTCCATAAAAGACATGCATCATGGATTTTTCAGATTAGAGTCTGTGGGTCCTGGGGCACTATGTGTCTTTCAGTTCCTGAGAAACTGAGGCACCCCCTTGGGTAGTGGAACATTTAGGTTGCCTGTGTATCTCTGCATTCCCTACAAGTCAGAGAAGCCTATAGAAGCCTGGCAGAATAATTATTCTTAGGCATTAATCTTGTATACCCTATATAGCTTGCAAATGTCATTGTATCCTGGCAGCACAATTGTGTTCTTCCTGGCAACTGCCATTGAATTCTGTTTCTGATAAGGGTATAAGAAGTTCAACTGCGGGCTAGTGAGATGACTCAGCGTGTAAGAGCACCCGACTGCTCTTCCAAAGGTCCTGAGTTCAAATCCCAGCAACCACATGGTGGCTCAGAACCATCCACAACGAGATTTGAATCCCTCTTCTGGAGTGTCTGAAGACAGCCAGTTCAATTGCTTGTCATAAACTTGACTCAACCTTTATCTTGCTTTGACCCCTCTGACCCATCCCTGATATATTACAGTCAGTGATAGGAGACCACAATCAGGTAATCCTGGCTCCGTAAGGAAACACTGGTACTTACAGAACATACCAAGCTACAAGTATGCAGCTACATCCTGGGAAACCAAAGAACTTCTCAGTGGGGTGGGCAGGGAAACAGCCCACAAGCCAAGGCCTACAGCATCTTCCTCTCTGTAGTCATCCTAGCAAAGTGAGTCTCAGTTCTTCGGCTTCTTTCTTTCTAAAGATTGGTTTATCTCAAGACTGCTTAATGGTAAAGAAATAGTCATGAAATCACACATCTTTGGGATTGACTCCAGTGAATACTTCATTGTACCACCTGTTACGGTTAGGCAGTGCTTGGAGGTGACTCACAAGAAAACTCTGTTTAAGGAAAGATAACTTTCATGTACTGAATTCTCATGACATGCCAGGAGCTGTCTGAAGTGGTTCATCCATTCCAAATATCTAAATCCTCAGAACCACGATGTAAAGAGTAAGGTAGAGATGTGGTACAGATGAAGAAGTGGCTAACAGCGACCATAGAGCACAGCCATGTCCCCTGCCCCCTAATTACTCCAGTGGGATTCTTCTTTGAGTTATTTCCATAGAACACCATGGAACATGACACCAAAGGTGCCTCATAATAATTTACAGAAGAAAAAATTCTCGGAATTAAAAGTTATGGTATGAAGCACTGAAATGAGAAGCAATAAAATCAGCCAGGTTGTCTAAAATTGTCCCAGACACAAATACTTATAACAATGTTGTTAGAAATGACAGTTCTTGTGCTAACATGATAGTTACCATATTATCCTTCTTGCATCCAGATTGCTTTATATTCATATGTTACAAATACCAGGAAGGGTCTTTACAGTGTATTCTAGGCTATGTTATAATCACTTATTCCACTTTTAAGCCAAGGACATAACAATCCAAGTAGAAGCAGGCCAGTTTAAAAAATTATGTTCATTTTTAAATCTCTAATAAGATTTTATTTAGTAGATTTTTCCTATTATAAATCCATTTTATTATAAGTGATAGTATACACCTTTGTAGTATTTGTTCACTAATAGGTATGCACTGGGTGGTATTCTCATATGGGGCCATTGTAGATACAAATCTTAGACTACTCTGAGATCATGTTTTATATTCACATTTTATGAATATAGACACAGCTTTTTTCATTTAAATATAAAATCTAATATATTATATATATATATATATATA
>NC_034611.1:10860744-10866216 GCF_900095145.1 Mus pahari | reverse complement strand
AGAGAGAGAGAGAGAGAGAGAGAGAGAGAGAGAGAGAATTCCAAGGAACTAGAGTTTCCCCTTTGTAATTAGTCAACTATGATTTCCTTTGATCCTAAGGAAGGTAATTCTTTAAACTTTAAATTCAATCAATTTAAACATTCATTAGCTGTCAGTGATTTTGTTGAAACACACCATACAGTGTGTCCTATCCCACAACAATCCATATTATTCTGAAACAGGGTGCTTCAAGAATCTTTAAAAGAACCATAAAGGTAGATAACACCTAGAGAAATAGCAGGAGATAGGAAAGAATGCATCACAAAACAAGCATAGTGGTCCAAACCTTAATGCAAGCACTTGGGAGGATGAGGCAGATGGATCTTCATGAGGCCAGGATGTTCTATACAGTGAGCTCTGGGACAGCTTGAGCTACATTGTGAGATCCTGTCTCAAGTTTAAAAAGAAGGAAGGAAGAAAGGAAGTGAGGGAAAAGGAAAGAAGTGCCGCCATAAAACCAGCCTCAGGGCAGGATGGATAGGCACTATCTGAAGGGAATAAGCAAGATCTTATTATAGTCAGGGCTGCATACCAGGGCAAGGCATTGGATCTGCTCAACAGGAATGAGCACATTAAAAAGAAGGCCCCACATGCATTCTGTGCTCCGGCTTCCTGCTGTTGACCATCAGAAAAGCCAGAGAAACCAAAGAGCAAAGGAAGTTGTGGACATGGGTTATGTAGGTCAGTCTCTGCTTGTTCTAGAGAGACCACAGTAACAGAGGACTGGGTTCTCAAAGGATGGACAGAAAACTTGCACAAGATCCTCTCTGTGGCTTTTATGCTAGCAGTTTCAAGAGCCCTGTGAAATGCAGCTACTCAAGATTTTTTTTTTTGGAGGGGGGGTTGGTTTTTCAAGACAGTGTTTCTCTGTGTAGCCCTGGCTGTCCTGGAACTCACTCTGTAGACCAGGCTGGCCTTGAACTCAGAAATCTTCCTGCCTCTGCCTCCCAAGTGCTGGGATTAGAGGCGTGTGCCACCATGTCCGCCTCCGCTACTCAAGATTTAACTGAGAAAAATTAATAGACTCTTTTAGATCTTCCATTCTTTCCTTTCTCTCCCTCCTTTGCTTTAAAATGATTCTAACTCAAAATTGAGATAATTCTGCAATTCTAGGCTGAAATATAAGAAAAAAATACATAGAACACATTCTGTTTGATCTCCCTAAATCATGAAGCTAATTCTCTGCTTTCCCCAAGAGTAAGCTATGTGAAGTAACAAGGATTATATCTAAAACAATCTGAAAGAAAGCAAAAAGTGATGTGCAAAACGAGAAAGATGCTATTATTTCTTCTGATGTAATCTCCATGCCATTTCCTGAGAGCTAGATACTCCATAAATGAATGGAACTATATATTGGGTGGCAGAGTACTTCAGTATGCAATTTTGGTTCTGATACCTCCCCCATTTTATTTCTCTGATGTTATAACTGTACCACTGTGTGTAAAATAACGTGTTTGTATGTGTGAGTTTCTGAATAAGCTATAAATTCCTGGCAATTGGTGCCATGCTGGTAAATAAACAAAATAGGAACTAAATTTACATTATAAAACACAGTTGGCAAGGCAGGGATTGAAACACTAATATCAAATACTTCATCAGAAAATGTATTTTTATTAGATATTTTCTTTATTTACATTTCAAATGTTATCCCTTTTCCAGGTTTCCCCTCGGAAAACCACCTATCCCTTCCCCCTCTCCCTGCTCACCATCTCACCCAATCCCACTTCCTCACCCAGGCATTCCCCTATAGTGGGGCATAGAACCTTCACAGGATGAAGGGCCTCCCCTCCCATTGATGACTGACAAAGTTATCCTCTGCTACACATGCAGCTAGAGCCATGAGTCCCACCATGTGTTTTCTTTGGTTGGTGGTTTATTCCACTGGAGGGTACTGGTTAGTTCATATTACTGTTCTTCCTATGGGGCTACTCCTTGGGTACTTTCTCTAGCTCTTTCATTCGGGACCCTGTGCTCTATCCAATGGATGGCTGTGAGTATCCACTTCTGCATTTGTCAGGCACTGGCAGAGCCTCTCAGGACACAGCTATATTAGGCTTCTGTCAGCAAATTCTTGTTTGCATCCAAAATAGTGTCTGGGTTGGGGAGTGTCTGATGGATCCCCAGGTAGGGCAGTATCTGGATGGCCTTTCCTTCAGTCTCTGCTCCACACTTTGCCTCTGTAACTCCTTCCATGGGTATTTTGTTCTCCCTTCTAAGAAGGACCATTTCATCCAATAGGCTAGGCTCATTTTATCATGATTGCATGTACTATATAATATTATTATTTCTTTCTTCTTCAGATGCTTCTACTTTAAAAACCAGATGTTTGACACCAGCAAGGGAAGCAAGTAAGCAATATGTAGCCTCCTCCAAATCCAGCCCCCCAGGCTCATCTTCAGCTCCATAGCAAATCATCAGCTACAGCTTCTCATATGTAGTAGCAGATCACAAAGATCTCCTACAACCTTCCTCACCTTTGCTTTGTCTCAGCTTCTAAATCCTATCTGCGATCTCTGGGAACTACCCAGTCATGCCAGCCAGGCAAACAGCTAGGATGTATTGACTCTCTTTCCTATCTTCCAAATCTAATCCCACAGACTCATTCTCTCTGTGTACTCTGATTCCCAGGAGACTATGACGATCCTGATGCCATACATGTTTTCCTCCCTCCTATGGACACCTTAAGTTCCCACTTCTAGCCCATCCCCATTTCTAAATGTCAATACATAGAAACACATGAGAACATGGCAGGATCTCAGAAACATACCTATCAGACAAAATACAGCAGCCACACCTTCCTAAGTTCCAGAGAGGACAGCCAAAAACAGCAAATGGAACACCTACCCAACAAAGACAAGACCAGATATCAGCACCTAGAATGACAATTATCCCAAACCTAGATGCCTAGAAACTAGTATAAAAACACAATAAATTACAGCCAGGACAATATGTATCCACTAAACCCCAGTACCTTACTACAGTAGGACATGAGATACATAAATTATAGCTGATACAAAGTATAAGGACTTCAAAATAGCCTTTATGAAGTTGTTGGAGGCCCTTTAAGAGTATATGTATATATTCATTAATGAAAATACAATGTGATGAAATGAAGAAAGCAGTCTAAGACATAGAAGCAGAAATAGAATCAATAAAGAAAACCAAACAGAAGGATATCTGGAAATGAACATTTTAATAACTCAAACAGGAACCTCAAAGATAAGCTTCATCACCATAATAGATGAGGAAGATAATATCAGGTATTGAAAAAAATGATAGAAAAAAATGGATGCCTCAGTCAAAGAAAATGTAAAACCTAAAAAAAGAAAAGAAAAGAATGAAAAGGAAAGGAAAGGAAAGGAAAGGAAAGGAAAGGAAAGGAAAGGAAAGGAAAGGAAAGAAAAGAAAAGAAAAGAAAAGAAAAGAAAAGAAAAGAAAAGAAAAGAAAAGAAAAGAAAAGAAAAGAAAAGAAAAGAAAAGAAAAGAAAAGAAGCACAAAACATCCAGGAAATCTGGGACACTATGAAAAGACCAACTTTACAAATAATAAAAACAAAAGAAGGAGAAGAAACACAGCTCAAAGGCATAAAAAATATTTTGAACAAAATTATAGAAGACAGTCACTCTAGTCTAAAGGAGATGACTATCAACATAAGAGAAGCATATAGAGCACCAAAAAGATTTAATTAGAAAAGTAGTTAGTTCTGCATGAAATATAATAATTAAAACATTCAACATAGAGAACTAAGAAGGAAAGTTAAAACTGTAAGGGAAAAAGATCAAGCAATATATCAAGACAGGCCTATTAGAATGACACCTGACTAGTATAACCAGTGAAACTTACTCACAGTAGATCAAGAAAAGATAAATTCCATGACAAAGTCAAATTTAAGAAGTATTTATCCACAAATTCAACCACAGAAGTCACTAGAAGAAAAACTTCCATGTGAAGAGATTAACTAACCCAAATACTTTTCAATGATATCTCTCAACATCAGTGGTATCAATTCCCCAATAAAAGGACACAGACTAATAGAGTAGCTATGAAAAATAGTATCCATCTTTCTTCTGCATCCAAGAAATACACTTTAATATCAAAGACAGGCCTTACCTCAGGTAAGAAAGGTCAAAACAGATTTTCCAAGCAAATAACTGCAAGTAGGGGTAGCCATTTTAATATCTGACAAAAAAATGTTTCAATCCAAAAGTAATTGGAAGAGATAAGGAAGGATATTGCACTCATCAAAAGGAAAAATCTACCAAAAAGATATGGCAATTCTTACTATCTATGTACCAAACACAAGGGCACCTGTTGTGGATGGCTCTATGCTGCTTGTATTTTGTGTTAATTCTGCTCTCCCAGGAGAGGCTGTCTGGAATGAGGAATGAGTCACATGCTCAGATGGCTTCTTGTGAACCAATCCCTTAATGAATAAAGGAGCCAATCCTATCACTGGGCGAGTAGGCAGGACTTCCAGGTTGGATGGAGGAAGATAGGAAGCAGGAGAAAGTTAGGTCCTTTTGGAAGAGATATAGCATAAGGGTAAGATGTAGCTGCTAGAATTTCCCAGTATCATGGCAAATCTGCAAGGATTTGTAAGTAAGGCTTACAAGATTAGGTTTTAGTTGTTTTGCCCAGAGATTGAGTCACCATTGCTTCTGAACTAAGTTTGTGCTGTATTTTCCTTCACATGGTGGCTATTCTGGGTTCAGGAGAGAGAGGTATGGCAGCAAAGTGTGGACTTACCAGATGTGCACCACAAAGGCCATCGGGGATTTGAAGCACGAGGTTGGCCTGGTAGCAATGTATGAGTGGGAACTTAGCAAGCTGGATGGAAAGATTCTGGAAATCTAAAGTCAGAGCCTCCATGAGATTAAAAACAGGTTGGTCATTGTAGTGTTTCTGCCTGCACGCAGACCGGCGCCTGTCTGCGTGGGCAGAAAACACCTTGGGGTGGGTTCGTACTGCAGAGCTAATCTTCCTAAAATAAGAGATGACCTGCAAGAAAGATTATTATTATTTATTGATTATACGCGGGAGAACCCAACCCTCTCCCACGTGTCCCATTGTCTCTGCTGAGTGTCTCTCAGTCCTGCATGGCTCAATGTTCCATGTCCCAATCTCTCAATGGCACGCGGTCCGATCCTCCGCGGAGCTGTGTCCAGAAGGCGGGTCCAATCGAGTAGGCGTGACGACGACATTGGTGGTTGGTCCGGGCGACGAGTGGGCGTTGACAGTGGGCGGTCTGAGGACGCTGTGTTCCGGCTGATCTGCTGCACTCCGGCTGATCTGGGGAGCAACCCCCAGCGTGCCTGTAAGAGGCACAACATAATGCTTAGAGGGAGGACTCAACAGGTCATTGCCTGCCAGTGTATGGCTGCTCAGGCCACCTGGGCAGAGCTACAAGCATGGGAATGTGCTAGCTTTCCTTT
>NC_034611.1:10859369-10860579 GCF_900095145.1 Mus pahari | reverse complement strand
AGAAGAAAGAAAGAAAGAAAGAAAGAAAGAAAGAAAGAAAGAAAGAAAGAAAGAAAGAAAGAAAGAAAGAAAGAAAGAAAGAAAGAAAGAAAGAGAGAAAGAGAGAGAGAGAGAGAGAGAGGAAGGAAGGAAGGAAGGAAGGAAGGAAGGAAGGAAGGACTACTTTAGCTTAAATAGCACATTGATACATTGACCATTACACACTGATAACAGACGACTTCACTACCCCACTCTCACCAAAGGACAAGTTGTCCAGCCAAAAACTAAACACAAAAATGCTTAAGCTAAATACTGTCATGAACCAAATAAGACCGAGAAGATATTTACAAAACATTTCACCCAAAACCAAAAGAACATTTTTTTTGTACCACTTCATAGGATTTTCTCCAAAATTCAACACATACTTGGACATAAGGCAAGCTTCCATAGATGCAGTAAAATTGAAATAACCTCTCTGGCCACTGAAGTGGAAGTTTCTGGTCATGTCATATGATGCAGACTCAAAATTTCTTGCTGAGGCAGACTCAAGTGTTTTTGTTTGTTTGTTTGTTTGTTTTCGCTAAGGCAAGACCTATGAGAGGACACATGATGTTTGGAAAGAGTATAAATAGGACTCAGTGGACAGGGAAAGGGCACTTGCATAGCTAGCATAGCAACACTTTGTTCCTGATCTTCACTTTGTTGAGAGAGACATGGCAAAGATTTCTCCTGGTTTCCTGGCTGGTCCTAGTTGCTCCCACTGACTCATACCCATTGCGCAGAAGCCTGACAGTTGCTACCAAATCATGCCCCTGCTGCTGATTTGTGTTCAGTATCCTGATACTCCTGAACTGGACTGCTGAAGTCCTGACAATATAAATTGAAATCATGCCAAAGAACTACTTCTAGACAGATCCAGATCCACATCCTCTTGTCTTATTTACCATCTTTTGTCCCCTACCTTTGGACGGTAGGCTAGAAGAGGATCAAAGCATTTAAGAACCCTTTTTTAAAGTGGGTTTTGAAAAACCTAAACCTACAGACCACTGTAGATTAGAACTCTATATCAACAACAATAGAAGGTTCAATAAAACTAATAGTATCTCATACTGGTTTGTTGTGTGTGATTTTTTTTTTTAATTTAATTACATTTCAAGTGTTTTTTTTTTATGAGATACTTTCTTCATTTACATTTCAAATGCTATCCCAAAAGTCCCCTATACCCTCCCCC
>NC_034611.1:10846563-10857397 GCF_900095145.1 Mus pahari | reverse complement strand
TTTTGATCTTAGCCATTCTGACTAGTGTGAGGTAGAATCTCAGGGTTGTTTTGATTTGCGTTTCCCTATGATTAAGGGTGGTGAACATTTTTTCAGGTGCTTCTCAGCCATTTGGTTTTCCGCAGTTGAGAATTCTTTGTTTAGCTCTGTACCGCATTTTTTAATAGGGTTATTTGATTTTCTGGAGTCCATTTTCTTGAGTTCTTTATATATATATATATATGTTAGATATTAGTCCCGTATCTGATTTAGTATTGGTAAAGATCCTTTCCCAATCTGCTGTTGGCCTTTTTGTCTTATTGTCTTACAGAAGCTTTGCAATTTTATGAGGTCCCATTTGTCAATTCTCAATCTTACAACACAAGCCATTGCTGTTCTGTTCAGGAACACTCCAGCTTCAAAAGAAATGTCCATTTATTACATTTATTATTTTATTGTATTTTATCTATTTATTATGTTTTTTGAGACAAGGTTTCTCTGCATAGCCCTGGCTGTCCTATAACTTGCTTGGTAGACCAGTCTGTCCTTAAACTCAGAGAGCTGAAATTTCTGCCTCTCAAGTGCTGGAACTAAAGGTTTGCACCAGATTTGAGCCTGGCCATGTGTGCTTGGTCTTTGCCTCTTTTTCTTGTTTGTCCCATTTCCTCTTATTTGTTTTTGTTTTATCTTATTGTATTTTATTATTATTTCTTAAATGCCTGTTTTCCACCTAAGGAGAGAAAAAATAGTATGAATCCATCCAAAGGAAGATGGGAGAAACTGGGAGAAATTCAGGAAGGGAAAACTGTAATCAGAATATAATGCATGAAAAATTTGTTTTCAATAAATAGAAATTAATTTATTAAATTAGAAAAAAATCTTAGATCTTTACTTCATGCTGTCTGTCATCTAACCCACTTTCCAATTCTGATTATCATTTCAAAGATATAAGATAAAAGTTTTGTATTCTGGCAGATAAAAGAAATGCAAAACTCAAATTGATTTTATAGTTTTCATCAGTGCTAAACTAAAAGGAACCTGTATTATACTCTAAACAATTCTAAAATGAAAAACATGATTCAAGAATCTGTATTCAACTTAGTTGCATTTAAATACATTACCATTTTATTTAACCTTGAAAAGTCTAAGTGATTCTACATCTCATTGTAACTTCAGCATATATGTCATTTATGGTATAAAAAAACAGCAGGATTTTTTGTTGGTGGTGGTGTCATGTCAGCTGCATACACTCTTTGTTAAATAAGCTTTCTTTTTACTCTGGACTTAAGAGTGAAGTTTTTCACCAGACCACCCAAATCCCACACATATTAGTGCCCCATGTGGGAAGCAGAAAATTTACCTATTCTAATTTCTAATCACTCTGGTCTTTGCAGTTGCTTTCTGTGGCCTTGGAGATGCTTGGCATTTTCTCAAAGGGAAACTATCCATGTTGTTAGATCTTCCGACTCTGGGATACTTAGAAACATCTTTCCTGCTTGGCACTCAACCTGAACCCCTCAGAGTTGCACTGTACAAGCTGGAAGATACCTGAAGGTTTCATGCTTGGACATACCAATGCAGTCAGAAGGCCTCCCTGTTTGGCCTCATGTTCACTGGTACCTTGAGTCATGAGAGGACAAGCCTTCTAGGTGATCTTCCCTGTGACCATCACAGAAATCTGTACTAACCTCTCCAAAGCCTAGGAAACACTGTAGATCAGGGGTTGGAAAGATTGTAGGAACAGGAAGATAAAAGGTAAGGTCATGAACCCTGTCTTAAGAGTCTGGCATGGCTGTTGAAATCCTATGCACACATCAGCTTTAGGAACCCAGACAAGACCTCAATGAAAACATAGGAACAGTACTAGTTGAGAAATAGAGGGTCAGCTGGGGTGGGAGTGGTTAAGGGATAGCATTATATTCATACACATTATATACATGTATGCAATTGCCAAAAAATAATTACAAGAATAAAAGATTAGGTTGTTGCTCAGCTGCAGGGAGAGAGAAACCCATGAGTGAGAAACCAGAAAGGTAATTGATCTCCAGTGCAAGTCTGTTCCAGGAAGTATCCCCAAAGAGAAAACTGAAGATTACCCAAATGATAGGCCATCACAACAGCAAATGATGCAGCCAGTCAGAATTAATGACAACCTGGACACAGAAGATTTCTGATTTTCATAACAGGATCTCATAAAAAGAAATTACATGCATAGTGGTGGGCATAGCATGATTTGGAATGGGACAAAAAGGCTCACGTTAAGCAAACAAGGATACCTCTAAGATGAGAAATACCAACATCCCATCCCCAACATATATACCCAAAATACACACACACACACACACACACACACACACACACACTCACATTCATTCACACTCATGCATGTTCTTCTGCTTACAACATTTATATCCATATATACTCACTCATAGCCACACTCAGTCTTACACACATGGGGTGGGTGGAGGAAGTTCTATTATTCCCAGGATTTACTCTCTTTCACTGAATTAAATAAAATTGATTTCTTCCTAAAATTAGATAGACAGATAGATAGGTAGAATGATGAAATATAAACTCATTATGATTTATGACTAAAATCATGAAGATACTGAAAGTTAGTATGTTAATAGTGATACAGCTGAAACACTTTTTAAGATAGAAACTAGATAAATAGACAGATACATAGATACATAGATAGATACATAGATTATATAGATTTGACCACTAAAGTGCTTTTAAATTCTTTACCAGATAACTATTTTTGTATTTTCTTAAAATTTTTACAAAGGACTGGTATGTGTAGCAATACTTAGCTACTTGGCACTGTTGAATGCCAGAGTCCTTATATTGTCCAGTTGGCTTTGGGACCAGAAATGTTTTTAAGTCTCAGGGAAAGTTTTCACATTTCCAAAGTCATCTAAAGTGCCTATATAGGAATAGCCGTGCCTGGAGTTATTTCTCTTGTTACACAAAATATTTTTATATCTTTAGTTTTTAGCTTTAGATTTTGAAAGAAAATCCCTATCTTGAGTAGAGTAGAGAAGCATAGATTATAAAAAACAAAATATCGGGCTGGTGAGATGGCTCAGTGGGTAAGAGCACCCGACTATTCTTCCAAAGTTCCAGAGTTCAAATCCCAGCAAACACATGGTGGCTCACAACCATCCATAACAAGACCTAATGCTCTCTTCTGGAGTATCTGGAGACAACTACAGTGTACTTGCATATAATAAATAAATAAATCTTTAAAAAAATATCAACACAAATTACAATTATTTTGTGGAGAAGAGACGTTCTTCAAAGCCTAGACATGTTTTTCCTTGTGCCTAATATCAGAACAGATGATGGTCTCACAAGAATGGATTCCTGAATATGGTCTGAAATCGAGTTGCAGGGATAATGTAACCTTTAAAGTCTATTCAAAAATCTAATAGACAAGGTTTGGGGTATTTTTCCATTTGGGGCTGCTGAGAAGTATCATTCTGATCCAATGATCTGGCTTTCTAAAGATCACATTTGGGTGGATCAGTATCAACTTACTAAAGAAGTGATAGTAGAAACTCAGGCCTTAGTCATGGAACATCTAGATAAAGGACACATAGAATCTAGCAGTCCAATTTTTCTGTTTCTGTGATTAGGAAAGGTTCAGGAAAATGATATCTCCTATAGGATCTACGTCAGGCAAATGCCAAATGGAATTAATGGGACATTCACGACTAGGCCTTACAATACCTGTTATTCCTAAGGAATGGCCTATTTTACTGTTAGATTTAAAGGACTGTTTCTATATTATACCTTTACATCCTATAAATTGTAAAAGATTCATTTTTAGTGTACTCTTTCAACACATCTAAACCAAAGAGAATATATCATTGGAAAGTTTTATTCAAGGGATAGCCAAATTGTGTTGCTACTGCTTTAAAGAGAGGTATTTCCTTTGCTTTTTATTATACATTGTAGGGATAATATTCTCCTTTCTAATGAAAATAATAAAATTTTATCAGATAAATTAATTAAACAAATTAATAAAGTAAAACAGACCTAGAAGATCTATTTGCAGAAGTAAAAATTGGATTATCCCATTTGGATTAGTTATAGCTTCTGAGAAAATTCAATGCACTACTGCAAATTTATATTTATGAAAGTTGATGATGTTTCCAAAACTCATTCATCAAATCGTGGAAATTAGGAAGGATACCTTAAAAACTTAAAATGGTTTTCAAAAACTAGGAAAAAATTTTGGATTAGACTTACCTTAAAATTTTTCACACAGCTGCAACCATTATTTAATGTCTTTAAGGGGAATATTGATCCTTCATCTCCCAGAGAATGTACTGCATGTATAGCATGATAGCAGATAGAAAATGCACTTAGGAATGTTAGGCTTCTGTGTATTTCAAATCCCTATGCTGTTCCTGCATTGTTAATGATCCCTACTCTAAACATCCCCACAGGATGGCTATGGAATTGATACATAGTTCTATGTAACCTCAGATAAGTTAGCTATAGATTTTACTGTATATCTTTTTCAAATTGATACTCATTTCCCTTATAGTAAGCTTATTGATTTCATAGCAAAACATGCTGCTTTGTCTCCTAAAAGTCCCAGGCTTCAGCTAATACCTTCTACACAAGTAGTATTTGTAGACGTCACAAAAGAGTGCCCAAGTTTCTAGAGATGCTTCCCTGATATTGACTTACCCAGGGGCTTCCATATATTATTACCCTCAAACTCTAAACTTACATTTTGATTCATAGTATCCAGTCTCGGCAGTTCAGCATCTAGAAACATTATGGATCATTTCATGAGGCACCTCTATTCATGGCTTACTACAATTAATTCAACAGGAATTGAAGACATGGGAAAATCCAGTTTATTTTGTACATATTAGATTTCATTCTAATCTTCCAGGAAATGAAAAGGTAGATCCCCTTGCAATATTCAAAGCAAGTCCCCACAAAGCAATTATTTGGACAAGAGCCAATAAAAATGCATGTTCCTTGTGACAAAACACATTTGTCGTATGACAAAACTCATTTTACTGTCTTTTTCCATAGGAACTAGCAACATAAAACTAGCACAAGAATCTCATACATGCTCTCACCAAAATGTTTTAGCATTGAAAAACAGTCTTTATCACTAACTAAAGAGCTGGCTCTCTTGATAGTTAAGAAGTGTCCCTAATGAAGAAAAATTAATATCTTGTCTCTTTCCTCATATGCTAGAAATCCCCAAGGATTATTGAAAAAATTTGGCACATGAACACTTCTCTTGTCACTGGTTTAGGGAAGTTAAAATAAGTTCATGTCATTGAGGACAACTTCTGGTCTTTGCTCACTTTTGCTGTTCCTCTATCAGGAAAAGCAGTTAAGGGTTGTATCACCTTCTTACTCCAAGATTTTGCCCTTTTAAGTCCTTGGAAAATATTAAAAATTGATAATGCTCCAGCATATATTACCAAACCTTTTCAGGAAATTTACCAGAAGTATCCTGTAACTAACATCACAGCCATTCTATATAACCTATATAACCCTCAAGGTAAATCTGTTGTGAAAAGAACTAATAGACAACTTAAATGTTCTCTAAAAATAAAGGAGGGTGAGTAAGGTAGTATGGCTATTCCATAATATTTTATCTTTTATTTTATATAAATTAAATTTTTAAAAAAATCTTGGCAAGTTTGGCCATTTTGGACCACTCCAAAACAATTCAAGATTACAGTTCTTTGGAGAGGTGTTATACTTAGCCAATGGAATAGCCCAGATCCAGTAATTAACTAGAGTCAGGGGTAAAATCTCTGGTTTTGCTCATGGTGATAAGAAACTAGTGTGAATAGCTAAAAGACTGACTCAACTTGTGGGAGATGGATGAAGGAAGTCAAAGGTATCTACAGAGGCTTCATCCAAAGAAAAGAAATTAAATGGGGTGACAGAGTCATCAAGAGAAGAAAAAATTTCTCTACCAAAAATGACTCAGATCAAGAAACTGGTGACTGAGGGGAAAGAGTCGGCGAAATCTTATGGGATGCTGCGACTGCTGAATTGCTGTTCCTTGACATGTTGTCTCTGTGGAATGCATCTGTTACGTCTAAAACATATTGGTCTTATGTGCATGATCCTCCTGTGCTTTACCTTGTTAACCTGGAAAGTTTTCAACTGTTTGTCTGTTTTAATGATTGACTTGCATATCTTGCAATTAAAACAACTTGAAAAGGGAAACTGTGGGTGATTGAAATGTTGTCATGCCTAGCTGCCTTGAGAAATAGGTATTACATTATTCATGAGAAGGTCTACTAGAGCAGAACCCCCTAAAACAGGTTTTTTCACTAGGCCTAAAGGAATAGCATAATCAAGCATTTACTGGAAACCCCTGGTGGTGGGGATTAACAATTGACTAGCTTTACACCTGGCTTCCTCCTTAAGCTGCCTGGTCCCCCTGGTCTTTTGATGTATGCAATCCTTTGTTTTGTGTCACTGTAACTCTGTGGATGTACCCTGCCTGACTTCTCTTGTTTGTCCTGTATAAAAAGTTTGATGCTCAATTTAGAAAAATACACTCAGATTTTACACGCTCTCTCATGTCAGTCTGTCAATCCGCCAAATCCTTGCCCATCTGCCACCAGAGACCCGTTCCACACAATAGACAGGAGACCCAAAAAGGAGGTAGTCTGTGGCAATTTCTCTTTTTAAAAATATACTTTTTGGATCTGACAAGATAGACTAATAAAGGAAAGTACGTTCACAAGGAGGTGAGTTCAGTCCCTGGTACACATGTGGTAAAACCAATTCCCCCAAATTGTGAGACTTCCACCTAGCCTCAAATATATTTACACATACAATATGTAGATAAATTTTATTAAAAGTTAAATATCTTTTCTTCCATATACAAATTGTAAAAATGTTTACAATGCAAGGTATATGCAGTAATATTAATATATTCATATGGCATAGTATAAATATTAGCTGTATTGTTTTACTTATTCATCCAAACTTATACACTTGTTGTGGGAATTAAACTAAAATGGTTCTAGATGAAGGAGCTTCATAATGATAATAGATTCCACCCCAAGGAAACAGTCTAATCCCACAGCATGATTGTAAACTTCAGCAGACTACTGCAAGGGATTTAAGGCACCTTAACCCCATCACTTCTAGTTCCTTATGTGTTTATTTGGATGGTGTAGTAATTTCTAAGAATTTTCACTTCATAACTCAAAAGAAAAATTATTACTTTAATGCCTATATTTTCGAAAGGAAAATTAATAATTGATATATCTTGATACTTTAGAAAACAGCCTCTGTCCACTGCTTCCACATCTGAGGTTTCTTGCTTTAATTTTTAATAACCTAACTCTTAAAAATTAGATTTATTCAGCTTGTGTGTGTATTCCTGTACACACTTGAAGTAGTTTGCTCTTTCCTTCCACCATGTAGGTTCCAGTGATTGGGCTCAGGTTTTTGAGTTTGGCAGCAAATGCCTTTGGCCACTGAGGCATTTCTAACCCAAATCAGCCAAAATTATGAAGTTTATAATTTATGTAATAAATTAAAGATTTGGGGAAGGAATTGTTTAATATTAATAGAGACACTAAAGTATATTAAAATAATATTTGTCTTATTTAAAACTTGCACAAAATTACTTTACTTTGTATATCATATAGTAAGTGGAAGAATTCCAAACTATGCCTGAAACATTAACATGTCTACATCTGCAAAAGGATGCCTCATCCTGTGCTTAACAGCCTCATTGCCAGGAAAAAAAAAGAATTTAAATTTACTCAGTTTATTTTATGAGAGAGAAGAAAAACTTCTTTCCATTCATCTACTCCTCAATTATTTATTAAATTGTAGTTATCCTTGGCATAATCACACCACTGGAAATTTATGAAATACACTTTCATTCACAGTACTCTTCTGCTAATCCCATTACTCAAAAGACTAGGACAGAATGACATTGAAGCTATCCTGGCCTCTGTATATTGTCTGATCATTTTAAAAATAAAACTTGAAGGACCAGCTGGACCAATGCACCCAGGAACTCTGTCTGACCAGCGGCACAAGTTCTTTCTTGTCTAGTCTGGTGTCCTGAGCAGACCTTGGGTGTAAACTCTGCAGCTAGTCCCACAATATCCAGAGGAAGCTCCACTCCCAAGCACTCTAACATGTCCAGGATCATTGTATCAGAAGTGCCCAGAGCAGACTTTGGATACTAAATCCACAGCCAGTCCCACAAATCCCAGAAGAATCTCCACTCCCAGGTGATCTGACATGACCAGGACCACAGGATCCCAGGAGTTTGGTCACACCAGGATCTCAGGGTTCCAGATGCAGGTTGACTCCCAGAAGCTCTGACACACACAGGATCTCAGGATCACAGAGACAGCTGAACTCTGAGGAGTTCTTACACAACCAGGATCACAGGCTTCAGTCAGATATATTGCAGGAAGTTAGCACTAGACTTAATCAGCTAGCAGAAGGCAAACATAAGAACAGAAACACCAGAAACCAAGGTTACTTGGCATCATCAGAACCCAATTCTCACACCATGGCAGGTCCTTTATACACCAACACACTGGAAAAGCAAGATTCAGATCGAAAATCACTTCCCATAATAATCATAGGTGACTTTAAGAAGGACATAAATGACCCCCTTAAAGAAATATAAAAGAACACAGGTAAATGGCTAGAAACCTTTAAAGAAGAAACACAAAACTCCTTTAAAGAATTACAGGAAAGCTCAAACAGGCAAAAGAAATGAACAAAACCATCCAAAATCTAAAAATGGAATTAGAAACAATAAAGAAATCACAAAGTGTGACAATCCTGGAGATAGAAAACCCAGGAAAGAGATCAGGAGACATAGATGCAAACATCACCAACAGAATACAAGAGATAGAAGAGAGAATCACAGGGACAGAAGATATCATAGAAAACATTGACTCAACAGTCAAAGAAAATGCAGAATGCAAAAAGTTCCTAACCCAAAACATCCAGGAAATCCAGAACATAATGAGAACACCAAACCTAAGGATAATAAGTATAGAAGAGAGTGAAGATTCCCAACTTTAAGGGTCAGTAATATCTTCAACAAAATTATAGAAGAAAACTTCCCTAACCTAAAGGAGATGCCCATGAACATACAAGAAACCTACAGAACTCCAAATAGACTAGAGCAGAAAAGAAATTCCCCCTGTCACATAATAATCAAAACAACAAAGGCACTAAACAAAGAAAGAATTTTAAAAGCATACAGGAAAAAGGTCAAGTAGCATATGAAGATGGATCTATCAGAATTACACCAGACTTCACACTAGAGACTATGAAAGGTAGAAGAAGATCCTGGGCAGATGTCATACAGACCCTAAGAGAACCAAAATGCCAGCCCAGGCTACTATAGACCCAGAAAAACCCTCAATCACCATAGATGGAGAAAACAAGCTATTCCATGACAAAACAATTTTTACACAATACCTTTCTACAAATCCAACCATTCAAAGGATAATAGATGGAAAATAACAACACAATGAGGAAACTACACCCTAGAAAAAAGCAAGAAAGTAATCTTTTAAACAAACCCAAAAGAAGAAAGCCACACACATATAATTCCACATCTAACTACAAAAATCACAGGAAGTAACAATCACTCTTCCTTAATATCTCTTAACATCAATGGACTCAATTCTCCAATAAAAAGATATAGACAGACTGGATGCACAAACAGGACCCAGCATTTTGCTGAGTACAGGAAACACACCTCAGTCCCAAAGGCAGACACTACCTCAGAGTAAAAGGTTGGAAAACAATTGTTCAAGCAAATGGTCCCAAGAAACAATCTGGGGTAACCATTCTAATATCAAATAAAATCAACTTTCAATGAAACGTTATCAAAAAAGATAAGGAAAAACACTTCATACTGGTCAAAGTAGAAATCTACCAAGATGAAATCTCAATTCTGAACATTGATACTCCAAATGCAAGGGCACCCACATTCATAAAAGAAACCTTACTAAAGCTCAAAGAACACATTGCACCCCATACAATAATAGTGGGAGACTTCAACACCACAATCTCAGCAATGGACTGATCATGGGAAAAGAAACTAAAGAGAGACACAGTGAAACTAACAGAAGATATGAACCAAATGGATCTAACAAATATTTATAGAACATTTCATCCTAGAGCAAAAGAATATACCTTCTTCTCAGCATCTCACAGTACCTTCTCCAAAATTGACAATATAATTGGTCACAAAATAGGCCTCAACAGATAAAAGAAGATTGAAATAATCCCATGCACCCTGTCAGATCACCACAAACTAAGATTGGTCTAAAATAACAACAAAAACAGGGGAGAGGGCAGCCTGCAGAAGTGACACAGCTGCTGGGACTGACTCCGTTTCTGACTCCAGACATTCAGCATCTATCCCGCCAGAGGAGAGCTGGTAAGAGAGCCATCTTTGCTCCTGTGCATGGCCGGGGAGAGGGCAGCCTGCAGAAGCGACACAGCTTCTGGGAAAGATCCCAATTCTGGCTCCAGTCGTCCGGCACCTTTCCTGCCCGAGGAGGGGTGTCCACCCTGGAGGGGTCTCAAGGCCTGAGCAAGTAGGAAAGCCATCATTGCTCCAGTGCACTGCCAGGGAGAGGGCGGCCTGCAGAAGTGACACAGCTGCTGGGTCAGACTCCATTACTGGCTCCAGGCATCTGGCACCTTTCACCCCAGAGGAGAGCTGGTAAGAGAGCCATCTTTACTCCTGTGCATGGCCGGTGAGAGGGCGGAAGGAGGGTTGTCCTCGCAGGAGGAGTCTCAAGGCCTGAGCTGGCAGGAGAGCCATCTTTGCTCCAGTTCACCTAGGCTC
>NC_034611.1:10793976-10797146 GCF_900095145.1 Mus pahari | reverse complement strand
AGCATGTCAAGTCTCTGAAGAAAGAAATTGAAGGTCCAGAAGATGGAAAGATCTCCCATGCTCATGGATTGGCAGGATTAATATAGTAAAAATGGCCATTTTGCCAAAATCAGTCTCCAGATTGAATGCAATCCCCATCAAAATTCCAACTCAATTCTTCACTGAGTTAGAGAGAGCAATTTGCAATTCATCTGAAATAACAAAAAAAAAATGGATAGTGAAACTATTCTCAAGAATAAAAGAACTTCTGGTGGAATCACCATGCCTGACCTCAAGCTGCACTGCAGAGCAATTGTCATAAAAACTGAATGGTATTGTTAAGGCAAGCAGGTAGATCAATGGAATAGAATTGAAGACCCAGAAATGAACCCACACACCTATGGTCACTTGATCTTTGACAAAGAGCTAAAACCACCCAGTGGGGGGGGGGAGAAGACATCATTTTCAAATGGTGCTGGCTCAACTGGTAGTTAGCTTATAGAATAATGTGAATCAATCAATATTTATCTCCTGTACTAAGTTCAAGTCCAAGTGGATTAATGACCTCCAATAAAAAACAGAGACAATGAAACTTATAGAGGGGAAAGTGCAGAAGGGCCTTGAAAATATGGACACAAGGAAAAATTCCTGAACAGAACACCAATAGCTTGTGCTGTAAGATCAAATGGAGCCTCATAAAACCAAAAAGGCAACCAACAGATTTGGGAAAGGTC
Source organism: Mus pahari (assembly GCF_900095145.1). Classification (NCBI taxonomy): domain Eukaryota; kingdom Metazoa; phylum Chordata; class Mammalia; order Rodentia; family Muridae; genus Mus; species Mus pahari. The sequence goes on along the minus strand of NC_034611.1, from coordinate 10,796,433 downwards.
TTTACCAATCCTAAATCCGATAAAGAACTCAAGAAGTTAGACTCCAGAGAAACAAATAACCCTATTTTTAAAATGGGGTACAGAGCTATAGAAAGAATTCTCAACTCATGAATACTGAATACCTAAGAAGCACCTAAAAAATATTCAACATCCTTAGTCATCAGGGAAATGCAAATCAAAACATCCCTAAGATACCACCTCACACCAGTCAGAATGGCTAAGATCAAAAACTCAGGTGACAGCAGATGCTGAGTAGGATGTATAGAAAGAGGAACATTCCTCCATTGCTAGTGTGATGGCAAGCTGGCACAACCACTCTGGAAATCAGTTTGGTAGTTCTTCAGGAAACTGAACATAGTACTACTGGAGGACCCAGCAATACCACTCCTGAGCATATATCCAGGAGATGCTCCAACATGTAATAAGGACACATGCTCCACTATGCTCATAGGAGCCTTATTTATAACAGGAAGCAGCTGAAAAGAACCCAGAAGTTCCTCAACAGAGGAATGGATACAGAAAATGTGGCATTACCCAATGGTGTACTACTCAGCAGTTAAAAACAATGAATTTATGAAATTCTTAGGCAAATGGATGGATATGGAGGCTATCATCCTGAGTGAGGTAACCCAATCACAAAAGAACACACATGATATACAGTCACTGATAAGTGGATATTATCCCAGAAGATCGGAATACCCAAGGTACAATTTGCAAAACACATGAAGCTCAAGAAGGCAGACCAAAGAGTGGAAACCTTAATTCTTCTTAGAAGGGGGAACAAAATACCCATGGAAGGAGTTACAGAGACAAAGTGTGGAGCAGAGATGGAAGGAATGAACATCCAGAAACTGCCCACATGGGGATCCATCTCATACAACCACCAAACATAGACACTATTGTAGATGCCGACAAGAGTTTGCTGACAGGAGCTGAATATAGCTGTCTACTCAGAGGCTCTGCCAGTGCCTGACAAATACAGAAGTGGATGCTTACAGCCATCCACTGGATGGAGCACAAGGTCCTCAATGAAGGATCTAGAGAAAGTACCCAAGGAGTTGAAGGGGCTTGCAGCCCCATAGGAGGGACAACAATATGAACGAACCAGAACCCCCAGAGCTACCAGGGACTAAACCACCAACCAAAGAAAACACATGGTGGGACTCATGGCTTTAGATGCATTTGTAGGAGATGATGGTCTAGTCAGTCATCAATGGGAAGAGAGGCTCTTGGTCCTGTGAAGGTTCTATGCTCCAGTATAGGGGAATGCCAGGGCCAGTAGATGGTTTGGTGAGCAGGGGGAGCGAGGAGGGGATAGGGGGTTTTCAGAGGGGAAACTAGAAAAGGGATAACATTTGAAATGTAAATAAAAATATATCTAATTTAAAAAAAGAAAAATTAAAAGTAGTGGCACATACCTAGAAACAGGCATTTCAAGGCCAGCCTGTACTTCAAAGTGTCTTGAAGTTAACTTGGGCTATATAATTAGACTTTGCCTCCAAAACAACAAAGAAAAGAGGCATTGCGGCATAAGCACTCAAAAGGCTGAAGTGGAAGGAAGACTTTTGAGTTCTAGGCATCCTTGTGTATACATGTATACATACATACATACATATATATACATACATACAAACAAACATATATACATATGTCATATATGTATATAATATGAGTTTATATGTATGTATATAATTATACATATTGCATATTTGTATGTGTATATATATAATACACATATGGCAGATATATTGCATATATGATATATGACATATATCTGCCATACTTATATGGCAAAACTATGGTTCAATATCAGCACTGAGAAAGAAATACACATTACAAAATCTCTTTGAAACTCATTGTAAGTCTAGAAAAGCTTTCTGTGCTCTGTGGGTGTTCTTTTGTGTACTCACTGCTTTACTGGGGATGCTAAATATAAACTTCCACATTTTGAGTGGCCAAGGAAGCATATTCTCTTAGTACTTGAGGCTTAAATTCTAAGAATAAGCCTCTAGTAGAATGATTCTTTTCTCGGATATCAATTCATGCCTTCTCCCCTCTGTCCTAACATGCTTACCCCTTCAGAGTTTTTACTTGTGTCCTAAAGTTCTCTCTCTTTAAGGATACAGATTGGTGGGGTTTGGACTCGTCCATATAAACCCAATTCATCCTTAATCGTCAGATTTTTCCAAAATTTATTGACGCAATTCTATAAATGTAGGGTGGGAAGCATCAACATTGGAGTATACAACAGTCTTCATCTCCTAGTATGGAATGAGAAAATGGAAAATAAAGAGTAGAGACCTAATATCCGTATCAAGGTTATTCTCCTGAAGACCAGAAACTTTCCCATTAGTCTCCACTTGCTCCTATGGGACCATGGGCTAGGTACATATGTCCTAGGGACATAGTCTTTAACACATGGTCCTTTAGGGGACACTTCTTTTTTTTTTTTTAAAG
>NC_034611.1:10749412-10792836 GCF_900095145.1 Mus pahari | reverse complement strand
AATGTAAATAAAGAAAATAATAATAAAAAAAGAAAAAAAGAGAGAAAAAGGAAAATAATAATAAATAAATTAAAAAAAGAGTGATGCTTCTAATTGACATACAATTGTAAGTGATCCTGAACATGTATATAATGTCTAACAATCAAACTTGAGTAGTGTATTACTCCATTGCCTTAGTTAGAATTTTACTGCTAAGAAAATATTACATGAAAATGGCAACTCTTAAAAAGAAGAACATTTAATTTGGGGCTGACTTACTGTTTCAGAACTTCATAGTGAGACACATAGTAGCATGCAGGAAGATATGGTTCTTAAGTAGGAGCTAAGAATTCTACTTCTTGATCCACAGACAGCAGGACACTGTTTGTCAAACTGGGTGTAGCTTGAACATATGATACCTCAAATCCCACCTTCCAAGTGACATACTTCCCCCAGCAAGGCCACAGCTACTCAAACAAGGTCACACCTCTTAAAGTGACCCTCCCTATGGCCAAGCATTCAAACCCATAAATCTATGGGGCCTATTCTTATTCAAACCACCACAGTCATGTTTCTTTCTCTTGCTTTCTTTCTTTTTTTTTCTAAGAAAAATCTTCTCTTCTCCAAATTTTTTAATACACAATATATTAATCGTAATACTTGTGGCACTGTGAAGCAGAAAACCAGGAATATTTTCAATCAACTGTAGATTTGTACCCACTGTCCTCATAATTTCTTTAGCTTTTTTCTCCACAAACTTTCTTGTTTACCTTTCTACTCTCTACTTATTTGAAACCAACTTTTTGGCCTTCTTAACATTGTTCCAAAAATAAAATTAATTGTTATTTTTTAATATTTTACAAATGCTTTGAAAATTTAATACAGTGTGTTTTGATCATACTTCCTCCCCCCACTCCCAACTTTTGCGAGTTCCACTTTCTTAGTTAGGCTTACTATTGCTACAGTGAAATGCCACTTGAAAAGCAACTTAGGGAGGAACGGCTTATTTGGGTTACATATCCTGAATGACAGTCAAAAGGGGGAAACAGAAGCAGGAACCCAAACTGGGCAGGAACTTGGTGGGAGGAGCTGATGGCAGAAGCCATGGAGGAGTGCTTCTAACTGCTTGTTCTCCATGGCTTGCTCAGCCTGTTTTCTTATAGAACCCAAGACCACCACAAAATACTGGACACAGTGGTGCATGCCCTTGATTCCATCACTCAGGAGACAGTGGCTGGCATATCTTTTTGAGTTTGAGGCCAACCCGATCTACATAGTGAGTTTCAGGGCAGCCAAGGCTATAGAATAAAGCTCTGTCTCAACAAAACAACAACAAAAGAAATAAAAAGCATCTTATCTAACAAATTTTAATAAAAAAAATAAATACACAAATAGAGACTGTTAAGTCCATCAAGTATTGTATCACTCTCACAGAGGGGTTTCTTTCTGCCCTGAATGGGGAGGAGCTGTTTCTAAAATCTGCTTCCTTAATTGGTTCTTGATTGTGTCAATAAAGAAGTCAGAAGCCAATTGCTGGGTGAAGGGGAAAAGTATATTATTTCACACGTGCCAAGAGAGCAGGTTGGCATTTAGTGCATGGCTTGTTGAAACAAATGATGGCATATACGCTTCAAAGTGTTCAGGGAAAGCTGAACAACTTTGAGTTCAGCAAGTTGTTTCATATCTTAAACTTTTACTTTCATAAGAAAACAACTGAAGCTGACATCACGAACTGAAAGTTAATAGAACTTAAAGCATATGATTTATATTGAAATATACTTAACTCATATTAACTATAGGATAAATTTTATGTAACCCGAGATCATTTAGAGAGCAGTGAAGAACAGTCTTCAAGCTGCTTTGTTTTTCCTATAATTACTAGGATTCTATGGGGCATATTTTAAGATAAAAGAAAACACAAAAAAAAATATTCTTAAACAATAAAGTTAATGAGATCATCTGGAAGGGATGTTGAGTCATATGTCACTTTAATGGTCTACCAGCCCTAGACAAAGACAGTTAAAGGTAATGTTCTCTTGCCAGAATAGCTCCAGACAGCGTAGCTGTTGACCTTCTGAATAGTTTAAGGTGATCAGGAATGCATTAGTATTTTCTATACTCTTCCGTTAGGTGACACATTTAAACATGCATTTTGACATTTACTTAGGAAGCACAAACTAGGAAATCTTGTCACCTTTGTAAGTATTAAATCTTTAATGAACACATTTTGGCCTTAGCACCAGTGGAACTTAATTGTTTCAAGTTACAATTCCAGGAAAACTGGGCTCTGAATGATAACTTAATTCAGGTGAACAAACACTTAAATTTTCACCTGCTATGTTGTAGCCTCTAACCCAGGTAGGTCTGGCTCAAATTTCTCTTGTCCATGATCATTACCTTCTCATCATTCAAACTTACCCTCAGCATTCACTTATAGTCTCATGGTTTTAACGTTTTCCTTCATGCTTATGAGCATTGCTACTGTCTGAATGGTGCATGAGCAGTTCTCCAAATGCCTGCATTATCAGCATGACCTTTAGTGTGCCTTTATCAGAAGGTAGTAAGAACCTTTAGAATAGTGGTTCTCAATCTGTGCCTAGATACTCCTTTGCAGGGGGGGTGACCCTCTCTCAAGGGGTCACCTAAGATAATCAGAAAACACAGCTATTTACATTATGAATCATAGAAGTAGTAATATTACAGTTATGAAGTAGAAATGAAAATAGTTTTATGGTTGGGGGTCACCACAACATGAGGAACTGTATTAAAGGGTTATAGTACTAGAACGGTATGCTTTAGAAAGTCTAGTGGGGGGTTGTTATGTCATCAGAAGTTTGCTCTGGAGGGGTTATGGTGCTCTGCTCTCTCTTTACCTCTCTGCTTTCTGTCTCATATCATAGCACCATGTCCCTATCAATCACCATCCAGCACCCTAACAGAATCTTAAAGCAATGGTACAATTGGAACAAGAATTTTGAATTCAAGTAAAAACCTAAATAAATCTTCTACTATCATTTACCTCTAGTTACTTGCATTTTGTTGTTGTTGTTTTGTTTTGTTTTTTTGTTTGTTTGGGGTTTTTTTGCTTGCTTGCTTGGTTGAATGGATTTGTTTCATTTTGTTTGTTTGTTTTAATACAGGGTTTCTCTATGTAGCCTTGACTGTCCTGGAGTTTGTTGTGTAGACCAGGATGACCCCAAATTTACAGATATCCATCTGCCCCTGGCTCCGAAGTGATGGGATTAAAATAATATATGCCACCACACCTGGATTTTAGTTGTTTAAAAAAAATCACTTATTTTGAAGATCAGATCACTGACCAGTCTGTTGTTTATATGTCTTTGATACTTTAATCCTTTACTTAAGAAATACTTTTATTCCTTGACAATTACATACACATATATTGTATTAGTTCATATTTATCCTGTTACCTTTTCATATCTGCTGCCATCTCTTTGCACCTAATTTTTTTCTTCCGAACAAGTCTCCATCTCTATCTTACTATCTTTTTTACTGACAACTGAATTTCACTGGGGTTGCTTGGCTGAGCACAAGATGATGTTGTTTACTGATGCATGAGTAACTTACTAGTGGCTATACACCTGAAGAAAAATAACTCCCCTCTCCCAGCAGTCACCATTTCCCAGCCAATCCTCAGCTGGAGGTGTGGCCTCATAAGCCCCTCTCATCTGTGCTGAATTTTAGATGGGCTTGATATGGTGCAGGTCTTATGCACTTAACCATAGCTGTAGTGAGGTTGTGGGTGCAATGGCCCTGTAAAGTAAAAAAAAAACAGCATTGCAGGACACTATTCCTAATCCTCTGCTTTCTGTCCCATCTTCTGTGATGTTCTAGGAACCTGAGGGGGCGACATGTGATATAGATGTCCTATTTAATGCTGAATACTCAATAGTCACTCTTCTCAGCATGTTTAACAGTTACAAATCTCCTGATTAACTGCTGTTCACGGGGGGGGGGGGGCTGCTCTGATCAAGGTTTAAGACAGATCTAATTTATTGGTGTAAAGAAATATTTAGAAGGCAGTTTGACATTATTTTCCATTTAGGCAACAATAATTGGTTTCTCTCTAGGACGAATGACCTCCCTAGGTGCAGAGTTTTGACCACGTTTTCAGCATCAAAAATGAATTTCTATTTGTGGATCAGCCCTCAAATACAATCAGAAAATTGTTGGGTACCATCTGACTATGAGATCCTGACAAATTCAATGTAATATAGAAAATATTTACCTTAGTTCACAGGTCCACGTTACTGACCATCATAAGAAAGATGACAAGAGATTGAGGGATCTGCCCAGTATCACAGTATCAGTAGTCAAGAAGCAGAGTAAGAACAAAATGTATACATACAGTTTCTCAGCTCACTTTCTCAGTTTTATACAAGATCCCCAGTTCAGGAACTTATTCCATCCATAATTAAGATAAGTCTTCCTGTATCAATTATTATAATCAAGACAATTGCCAACAAGCATGCTTAGAGGCCTACTTCCAGGTGATTCTAAATTATATCAAGCTGACAAAACCAACTATCATATCCCATAATAGTCATGCCATTATTGCACAGATCAAATATTGTACTATACAGGGTCCACAGCTTGGTAAGATTATTGGTGGTTTTTCCCACCCATGTCCACAAGTGGGGCAATGGACTATGCACAGACAGGCTGGTCTCCAATTGACTTGAGGTAGTGGAACCCCAGTGGATCTGGTGGTGATAATTTTCACCTACATGGGACAGAAGGCATTCCCTCATGTCTCCTGGACCCCTGGCTCCTGTTGAAGTTACCACCCCCACAGCCCCCACAAGAGAAGCATGTGGCTAATAGTCACGTACACAATGTCCCAAGCTTCTGACCTTTAGGCTAAAATCCTCCAATTACCTAGCAACAGCAAGATAACAAGCCCACTATAAGAGGGGCTTCTTGGCCCCTCCTTGCTCTCTTACTCTCTCTCTCTCTCTCTCTCTCTCTCTCTCTCTCTCTCTCTCTCTCAGCTTTCTTACTCTCTAGCCTTTCTTCTCTCTCTCCTTTTCCCCCTTCTCTCCTCTGGACCATGGCCGATCTCTCTCTCTTTCTACATTTTCTCTTTCCCCCTGCCTTTCTACAATAAAGCTCTAAAACCATAGACTGTCTCTGTTCATCAAGGCCTGCTGTGCTTGGACCATGGAATAGGCTTTCTCCTAATGAGCCATGTCTAATCTCCTGTCAGAAGGCTTTCGTGTGCTCCATCCATGGACCGGACTAAGGAATCTAGCCGCCTGCATGGGAACCTCTCTCCCTCTGGCGTCTTCCCATATCCCTGGGACCCCTATTCTATTCTCAGCTTCTCTACAGTACCTAGTGTGGGATGCCAGAGACTGAGAACCTGGTATCAGGGGTTGCCCCTTGTCCACCATGCACCGTGTGGGGTCAGTGGCTTCACACAGCCAGATGCCCACCCAGGACCAAGTGGAAAGCATCCAGCAGTCCTCTCGTGTCCACCTGCCCAGAGCACAGGAACTATGCCATTGATTCTCCAAATCTGTGAAGAAAATAGATCTTTCTTTAGAGTTACATTTTCTTTGGTATAAAGTTTGGTAAGAAAAAAGATGCTGAACACAAGTAGCACATGTAACTTTTGACATTGATCTTACAAAAAAAAAAGATGAAAAGATCTAGCATAAGAAAATCCCCAGTGGTTTTAATGGCTTAAGCTTCCCATGATGTTTTCTGAGAATGATACATTATATAAAAGAGTGAATGAGCCACCTGGTCGTTGCTGCTGGAGCAGAACCCCTAGTTGGTCTGCTCTTGTGAAGACTCCATATTCCAGTCCATCCTAGAGGACCCACTACACTCAGAGAAGTTGGTAAGAACACCCCACCCACCCCCAGTCCTGGAACTGCTGCTGGAAGCCTGGTGGACTTGGGACTCATCACCTCCCAAATCCCCACCCTCCCAAATACCACTCCCATTCCTTCCATCCCTTTCACCCCTTCTGCCTTGTCCTTGTGCTGGGGCAGACCCCTACTTGGTTTGCTCCTGTGAAAACTCCATATCCCAATCCATCCTAAGGAACCCACTGCACTCAGAGCAGTTGAGGATCTGCTGTTCTCAGAGAAGTTGAGGATTGGCTGCACTCAACACAGTTGGACAACAGCTTGACTACCCTCATTGAAGACCCAACCGTCTGAAGGCCTCCCAGAAGATCTACTGTAGACAGAGCAACAGATCAGCAGCTTCTCTGCCCCTGTGAAGAGCCCCCAGTTGGAAGGCCCCACAGGTGGTGTGATACAGCCAAGGCTGAAAGCCTATCAGATAACCTGAAGTAACCAGGGACAAAAGAGGCAGATTCCATACAGTCACCCAGATCAACAAACACCAGGGATATCCAGATGGCAAAAGGCAAGTGTAAGACCATAAGCAACAGAAGCCAAAATATGTGGACATTATCAGAACCCAGTTCTCCCACCACAGCAAATCCTGAATATACCAACACACCTGAAAATCAGGAATATATCCTAAAATCCTATCTCATGAAGATAATAGAGTCCTTTAAGAATGATATCAATACCTCACTGAAAGAAATACAGGAAAACACAGGTAAACAAGTGAAGTAACTGAATAAAGCGATTCAAGTGGAAGTAGAAACAATAAGGAAAATACAAACGAAGGCAAACCTGGAAATGGTAAACCTAGGAAAGTGGTCAGGAATTACAGATGTAAATATTACCAACAGAATACAAGAGATAGAAGAGAGAATTTCAGGTGTAGAAGATATGATAGAAGAGACTGACACAACTGTAAAAGAAATTTTAAAACATAAAAAACTCCTAACATAAAGCATCCAGGAAATTCAGGACACAATGAAAAGACCAAACCTAAGAATAATCAGAATAGAGGAGAATGGAGATTCCCAGCTCAAATGACCTGAAAATATCTTCAACAAAATCATAGAAGAAAACTTCCCCAACCTAAAGAAAGAGATGGACATAAAGGTACAAGAAGCGTATAGAATACCAAGTAAATGGGACTGGAAAAGAAAAATCTCATCACATAATTATCAAAACACTAAATGCACAGAAAAAAAAAAAAAAAAAAAAAGAATAGTAAAAGCTGCAAGAGAAAAAGGCCAAGTAACATACAAAGGTGGACCTGTCAGAATTACACCAGACTTTTAACAGAGATTATGAAAGCCAGAAGAACCTGGTCAGAGGTCATGCAGACTCTAAGAGAACACAAATGCCAGCCCAGGCTACTATACCCAACAAAACTCTCAATCAACATAGTTGGAAAAAATAAAATATTCCAGAACAAAACAATTTTAAACAGTAGCTATCTACCAACCCAGCCCTACAGAGGATCCAAGAAGGAAAACTCCAACACAAAGAAGATACCTACACCAAAGAAAGGACAAGATATTAAGTATTTTACAACAAAGTCAAAAGCAGAGAGCCACAGCACATAAAACCACCTACAAAAACAGACATATCAGGAACCAACAGTCATCTCTCTTTAATATCTCCCAATACTAATGGACTCAACTCACCTATAAAAAGACGTAAGCTAACAGACTGTTTAAGCAAACAAGATTCAGCATTTTGCTGCATACAAGAAAAACATCTCAACAACAAAGTCAGTCACTATCTCAGAGTACTAGGATGGAAAAAAGTCTTCCAAGCAAAGTTCCCAGGAAACAAGCAGGAGTTGCCATCCTAATATCCAATAAACTAGACTTTCAACCAAAATTTATGGAGCATGATGAAGAAGGACACTTCATATTCATCAAGGGGAAAATCCACCAAGAAAAAGTCTCAATTCTGAACATTTATGCCCCAAATGCAAGAGCACCTAAATTCATAAAAGAAACTTTACTAAAACTCAAATCACACATTGAACCCCAAACAATAATAGTGGGAGATTTCAACACGCTACTCTAACCAGTCATTGAAACAGAAACTAAACAGAGACAGTGAAACTAAGAGAGGTTATGAACCAAATGGATTTAACAGATATCTACAGAACATTTCACCCTAAAACAAAAGAATGCACCTTCTTCTCAGCACCTCATGGTACCTTCTCCAAAATTGACTGTATAATTAGTCACAAGACAACCCTCGACAGATATAAGAAGAATGAAATAATACCATTTATTCTATCAGATCATCATGACCTAAGGTTGGTCTTCAATAACAGCAAAAACTGCAGAAAGCCCACATACACATGGAAACTGAACAACTCTTTACTCAGTGATAACTTGGTCAAGGAAGAAATAAAGAAAGAAATTAAAGACTTCCTAGAATTTAATGAAAATGGTGATACATCACACCCCAACCTATGGAACACAATGAAAGCAGTGCTAAGAAGAAAGTTCATAGCCTTAAGTGCCCTGGTAAAGAAACTGAAAGATCTTACACTAGCAACTTAACAGCAGACCTGAGAGCTCTAGAACAAAAAGAAGCAGACTCAGACAAGAGGATTAGAAGTCAGGAAAGAGTCAAACTCTGGGCCAAATTCAACTGAATAGAAACAAAGAAAACAATACAAAGAATCAGCAAAACCAAGAGCTGGTTAGAAAAACCTGTAGCTGAACTAACTAAAGGGCCAAGAGGTACTATCCAAATTAATAAAATCAGAAATGAAAAGGGAGACATAGCAACAGAAACAGAGGAAATTAAAAAAAAAAAATCATCAGATCCTATACTCATCAAAACTGGAAAATCTCGATGAAATTGATGGTTTTCTAGACAGATGCCACATACCAAAGTTAAATCAAGGGTAATTAAACTACCTAAACAGGCCCATACCACACAAGAAAACAGAAGAAGTCATTTAAAAAACCCTCCCAACCAAAAAGAACCCAGGTCCAGATGGATTTGGTGCAGAATTCTACCAGACCTTCAAAGAAGACATGATACCAATTTTCCTCAAACTGTCCCATAAAATAGATACAGAAGGAACACTACCTAACTTGGTCTATGAAGCCACAATTACTCTGATACCTAAACCACATAAGAACCAAAACAAAAAAGAGAACTTCAAACCAATCTTGCTTATGAATATCAAGGAAAAAAAACAATAAAATTGTTGCAAACCAGATCCAAGAACACATCAAAACCATCATTCATCATGATCAAGTAGGCTTCATCCCAGGATTGCAAGGTTGATTTAATACATGAAAATCCATTAATGTAATCTACTATATAAACAAACTCATTGAAAAAAAATCACATGATCATCTCCTTAGATGCAGAAAAAGCTTTTGGCAAAATACAGCACCCCTTCATCTTAAAAGTATTGGAGAGATCAGGAATTCAAGGCACATACCTAAACATAATAAAAGCAATTTACTGCAAACCAACAGCCAATATCAAATTAAATGGAGACACACTTGAAACAATCCCACTGAAATCAGGGACAAGACAAGGATGCCCACTCTCCCCATACCTATTCAATATAGTACTCAAAGTGTTAGCTAGAACAATAAGAGGGAAAAAAAGAGATCAAGCAGATACAAATTGGTGAAGAAATAAAGTATCACTATTTACAGATGACATGACAGTATACGTAAGCAACCCCAAAAATTCTACCAGAGAACTTGTCCAGCTGATAAACAACTTCATCAAAGTTGCCAGATATAAAATTAACTCAAATGAATCAGTAGCCTTCCTTTATACAAAACATAAACAGGCTGAGAAACAAATTAGGGAAACAATTCCCTTCACAATAGCCACAAATAGTATAAAATATATTGGGGTATATCTAACAAAACAAGTGAAAAACCTGTATGACAATAACTTCAAGTCTCTCAAGAGAGAAATCAAAGATGATCTTAGAAAATGGAGAGATCCCCCATGCTCATGAATTGGCAGAATTAACATAGTAAAAATGGCCATCCTACCAAAGGCAATCTCTAGATTCAATGCAATCCCCATCAAAATCCCCACAAAATTCTTCAAAGACATGAAAAGAGCAATTCTCAAATTCATCTGGAAAGGCAAAAAAAACAGAATAGTGAACACAATTCTTAGCAATAAAAGAAGAGCTGATGGAATCACCATCGCAGCCTCAAGCTTTACTACAGAGCAATAGTGATTAAAAACTACATAGTGTTGGTACAGTCTCAGACATGTTGATCAATGGAATAGAACAGAAGATTCAGAAATAAAACCACACACTTACCATCACTTGATTTTTGACAAAGATGCCAAAAATATACAATGGAAAAAGGAAAGCATCTTCAATAAATGGTGCTGGTCTAACTGGCTGTCTTTATGTAGAAGAATGAAAATAGACCCATATTTGTCACCTTGTACAAAACTCAAGTCCAAGTGTATCAAGTGTTGCAACATAAAACCAGATACACTGAACTTAATAGAAGATAAATTTGGGAAGAGCCTTGTACTCTTTGGCACAGTGGGAAATTTCCTAAACAGAACTCCAATGGCTCATGCTCTAAAATCAAGAATTGATAAATGGTACCTCATGAAACTGGAAAGCTTCTGTAAGGCAAAGTATAGTCAGTAAGACAAACTGGCAACCTACAGATTGGGAAAAAAATCTTCACTGACCCCACATCCAATAGAGAAATAATATCCAAAATATATAAAGAACTCAAGAAGTTAATCACCAAAAAACCAAACAACCCAATCAAAAAAATGGGGTATAGAACTAAACTGAAAATTCACAACTGAGGAATCTCCAATGACTGAGAAGCACCTAAAGAAATGTTCAAAGTCCTTAGTGATGAGAGAAATGCAAATCAACGAGACCCTGAGATTCCACCTTACACCAAACAGAATTGCTAAGATAAAAACCTCAGGTGACAACACATGATGGAGAGGATGTGGAGGAAAAGAAACACTTGTCCATTGCTGGTGGTATAACAAATTGGTACTACCACTCTGGAAATCATTCTAGAGGTTCCTCAGAAAATTGGAGGTAGATCTACCACTCTTGGGAATATACCCAAAAGATGCCCCACCATGCCACAGGGACGCGCACATGTTCTACTATGTTCATAATGGTCTTATTTGTGATAGCCACAAGCCGGAAACAACCTAAATGTCCCATGACAGAAGAATGGATACAGAAAAATGTAGTTCATTTACACAATGGAATACTACTCAGCTATTAAGAACGAGGACATCACAAGTTTTGCAGGCAAATGGATGGAACTAGAAAATAACATCTTCAGTGAGGTAACTGAGACCTAAAAGGACATGTGTGGTATGTACACACTAATAAGTGGATACTAGTCAAAATAATTATAATAAAAATAATGATAATAATAATACAAAATACACAAGATACAGTCCAAAGAATTCAAAAAGCTCAACAAGCTGAAGTGTCCAAGTGAGGATGCCTCAGTCCCACTTGGGAGAGAGGAGAAAGCAATCACAAGTGGGGAGGGAGGGAGGGACCTGGGAGGGAAAGTGGACAGGGTGAGGGTGGAGTAAGCCTGATCTGGTATTAGGTGAGGGAAAAGGACTGAAGCCCTGAGGGCCAGCAGAAAGAATGTAAACTGGCAACCTCAGGAAATAGGAGATTTAGGAGACCCTCCAGAATGCACCAGAGATCTGGGAGGTAAGAGACTCCCAGGACTCAAAGGGAGGGACCTTAGATGAAATGCCCGACAGTAGGGAGAGGGAACTTATAGAGCCCACCTCCAGCAGGAAGACAGGACATCAAGTCAGATATGGGGTTGCCATCCCACAGTCACAACTCTGACTCACAATTGTTCCTACTGAAAGCATTACAGGGATGAAAATGGAGAGGAGCCTGAGGAAAAGAAGGTCCAGTGACAGGCCCAAAAATGGGGTCCAGCTCAAGGGGAGATCCCAAGGCCTGACACTTTTACTGAGGCTATGGAGCAATCACAAAAAGGGATCTATCATGACTGTCCTCCAAAAGACCCAACAAGCAACTGAAAAGGTCAGATGTAGATATTTTCACGAAACCAATTGACAGAAGCAGCTGACCCCTGTTGTTGAATTAGGGAAGACTAAAAGAAGCTGAGGAGAAGAGCGAATCTGTAGAAGGACCAGAAGTCTAAATTAATCTGGACCCCTGAGATTTTTTTCATATACTGGACCACCAAACAAACAGCATACACCAGCTGATATGAAGCCCCCAACATGCATACAGTAGAGGACTTCCGGGTCTATGTTCATTCAGAGATGATACGCCTAACTCTCAAGAGACTGGAGGCCCCAGGGAGCTTAGAGGTCAGGTGGGGTGGGGGTTGAAGGAATCCATGTGGAGACAGGGTAGGGTGGGGAGGAGGTATGGGACATGGAACAGTCAGAAGGTGAATGGGGGTGGGGTGGGGAATGGAATATGGAGTGTAAAACTGAATTAAAAATAAAATAAAATTTAAAAGAAAAGTGAATGAAAGTACTTGGTGATGTTGTTTGTTTGTTTGCTTTGCTGTGAACAAAAACCTGACAGAAACCACTTAAGAGAGGAAAAATTTGTATAATCTGTGGTTTCTGGGGGGTGGTACACGGTGATGAAGGTTTGAGGAAACAGAACAGTTCACTTCATACTGACCTTGGAACAGAGAAAGAGAGAGAGGTCCAAGATAGGATTCCTAGAACATGTTATTAGTGGCCTGCTTCCTCCACCTAGGACCTACCTTCTAAAGCCTCAAAGCATTAGGGTCACAGACATGGCAGAGTCAAAAGTAAACATTTCTACCCTGCTCCCAAAGTTTACTGAGTATCTAACACAATATACATTTAGTCCATCTCCAAGGGACTCTTTGGAGACTTCCAGCATTGTTCAAGAGCCTAAATCCAGAATAAAATTCCTATTTCAAAGGAGAACAGAAAACTAGCATACAAGGTCTATCCTGCAGAAAGTCAGACCAAAGCAAGACAAGAATTCAGTAGGACAAACACTAAATCCTGTAGCTGAGTCTGACCTCCAGACCTATGGTTACGTGATATGAGTGTGTGGGTGGGTTTGGGCAGCCCTAGCTCTATGGCCTTGTCAGTTGAAACCCACCTGGCCTCTCTTGCACTCAGAAGGCAGATCAATTCTGAGAGTATGAAGCCAACTGTGTACATACTGAGTTCCAAGCCATCAAGAGTTATGCAGTGAAGCCCGTATCAAAAAGCAAATTAAAAAATGTTAACTAGTCACTCTCAAGCTTTTAGATCTTAACTGCAGATTAAAATAACCTGAAATTTCTAAGAACCAAGAGTAACACACAAATGCAATGGAGACTCACCAAAGTAGCAAATTCTGAGCATCCTTATTTATTTTGCTGCATGAGCCCTGCGAAGCAGTGAACTACTCTAATTGTGGGTCCATCCAGGCTTTACTAACTATAGGGACAGAAAGATATCTACACATTGTTTTAGAGAACTGGTGCTTTGCGAACTGTGGCAAATACTTTTGTTTATACACGAGAAAAAGAAGCATTTAAAAGCATGAATATCAACCTACTGCAGGTCACTTGTGAGATAATTTTTACAGGTAAAACATGTCTAAATTTAACAAATATGCTGGTGTTGTGATATCCCCCTTTAACCTTAGCCCTTGGGAGGCAAGGCCAAGCAGACCTCTAGAGTATGAGGCCAGCCTGGTCTACAGAGCCAGTTCCACGCCAGCTAAAGCTACAAAGTGAGACCCTGCCTGAAAACAAAAACAAACAATCAAACAAAACAAAACAAAAACAAACAAAAGACCCTGAGCAATATGTCAGTATATTTATAATCCATACACACTTCATCTCTCTAGTTATATTCCCCAGACAAAATATCATAATGCCACATTGGGGACATGATGTCAGTATGGCATAAATTCCACCGAGTTTTGTGTTTCTGGAGATTAACACTGTTTTTCTTGGTATAATACAGCAGCAATGTGCAAATCAATTGATCAAAAACACATACATGTCACATTTTCAGGACTTAGCAACAGCTAGGAGTTCTGTCCTTCCAGTCCTTATACATCATACTTGGGCACTGCCCTAAGTATACCTGCAAAGCTTGTTCTTCATTAACCCAGTTTACTGATAACAGTCTAGTTCAGAGAATATATATTGGTACATAATACACCACCCCTTTTCTGATGATCCAATTCAAAAAGTTTGTCAACTGGTTCATTTTAGTCATGAACACTGATATCCAATATGCACTGGAGCAACAAGCTTTCCACACTGGCTACACCAATGTTTATCTCCTTAGAAATATTAGAACTGGTGCAAGGCTTGATTAATGTTCTGAGAGTCTCTGTTCAGATGTTTCATGAAAGCTCTTCAGTGTGTTCTAACACGAGGGGATTATCCATGATGATGCTGTTGCTTATTTTTAGACTCTTTTCAAATTCAGTGACGTCACTATTCTGATAGGCATTTACAAACCCACCACAGCTAGAACTCTTGATCACTTTTATACAGCTGTGAGTCAAATACATTTATTCCTGATTTCATTAGCATATTTGCTCAGACCAAAGGTTTAAGTAAGTACTTTATCTTGGTCTTTCTGATTCATCTATTACTGCAAGCTTTAAAAATGTGCACATTTTTTTCAAATTACCTTCTCTCAAGAGTATTTTACAGCACATTCTCTGATGATTCCTTGATGAGTGGATGAGGGATGGTAAAATAAATGTAAAGGGTTTTGTTATTTTCCATGTATAAGACTTACATAACCGGCATAAAAATTGCCGAGCTTTCCATATTCTCCCCATTCTAAATATAATTTTCAAATCTTTGTGTTTGGCAGTCTTACAACATTCATATCTTCCAATGTTGTTTCAAAAAATCTCTGATGTGCATCTACCTTGTTGGAAATACAGATACACTTGAGAAGAGAATTGGTGGATTTTTTTTTCTCGGAATAGCCTTCTGTTTGCACTTGAAATATAGGTCAACTCCTGCTATATCTTCTAATTCCTGGAAAGTGTTGTCAATTTAAGTTTATCTTCAACTTCTAGTTCCAAAACCTTTAGAAGGTACTTGGTGATACTTAGGGGTCTTCAATTAATACTCTGGTATTATAATACTCATTTTCCGAATCCACATTTGGCTCACAGTTATGGTCTTTGGAGTCAAAAAAAAACCCTTATCGTTGCACCTAAAATAATCCTGTGTCAGATATCTTGGCTAAAGCGGGGAGGGGAGGGGAAATTGGTGACACTGTCATCAGCATTTAGATATTATAAGTTCACATCAATGCATCCTGCTATTGCTCTATTTACAGAATTATGGGCTTGAGTAAATTCTTCCCACAAGTCAACTCCACAGAGTTAAGGACCAGATGGACAGGTTTACTCAAAGTAATAAGATTCTACAAGTACACTTCTAGAACAAATGTTTTGCATTAGGTCCTTTCACATTTCTGTGACCAAATATTTGATATAAACAACGCAAGGGAACAAAATCTAATTTAGCATCCAACTTCTGGACTGTACATGGTACAGAAGGCAGGCAGCAGAAGAAATGAGTTAACATGATGGCATCCAGAAAACAGAACAGCAGAAAGAGGAACAGAAAGGGCAGACTTCCAGAAACCTATGTTCTCCACCTAGGCCTACTCCTAAAGTTTCCAAAGCCTCCCCCAAATAGTGCAACTGCCGCAAATGAGTAACCAAACCTTCAGTACACAAAGAATTTAAGAGAGATCATTTTATATTCAAATTGTAATTGGTAGAACAGCCTTAACGACATTTTTGTTGTGGTCCAGGTTTTTCCCCCCATGACACGTCTCTGTTATTTTTGATTCATGTAAAGTAACTTATTTACACATCTCAATTTCTGAATAGCTACGCATACGTTGAGAGCCAAATACAATACCTTACTAAAAAGGAAACAGTAGCCGGGCCTGGTGGCCCAGGCCTTTAATCCCAGCACTCGGGAGGCAGAGGCAGGCGGATTTCTGAGTTCGAGNAAAAAAAAAAAAAAAAAAAAAAAAAAAGGAAACAGTAAGCAGGTATAATGGCATTCCTCTGAATTCCTTAGCTACTTAAAAGGCTGAGGCGAGAATAGAGCATCCTGAACCACACAGTAGACCCCATATTAATGGGAATGTGCACACATGAAGCCTGGTTCCTGTAATCTGCATTTATTAATGAAGCCAGAATTACAGCAACAATTATCAGGAGTTTTAAAGAGGGAACCACATAAAGGAAGCCTGAGAGCTCAGAAGTAAAGTATAGTCTGGAAGCTTTGGGCAGAGGTAGGACAAGGCCTGGACTGCAAATGTCCCTGTGGTTGAAGAAGGTTTTGTTTTGTTTTGTTTTGCTTTGTTTTGTTTTGTTTTGTGGTTTTGTTTTGGTTTGTTTGTTTGTTTGTTTTGTTTTGGGAGAATTTTTGGGTTTTTTTTCCCCAATAGGCAACAGAGTTATATGATTTGAAGATCTTTCTACCACACAACCTGGCAAAGAAAAACAGTTACCAAAGATAACATATCAGAATTTATAAATCAAGTTTCTTATCTAGCACATAAGATTTATTTAAAAAAAAAAAATCACCACCTAGACCTGGCCTGATTTCCTGCCTTTCCCTGCCATTTCAAAGTTTAAGAAAAGCACCTTTAACCCCTACAAATAAACAGTATTCAATGATCAAGACAGGTTTCCCCAACCAGCCCTGCAGGGAAGAAATCAGTGGGGACCCAGGGCAGGAGGGGGGTAGGGACAAGAGACACAACACGAAGAATGAGAGCAAGTCAATCATACTGATCAAGCTCTGAAAACTTTATTCAGGAGAGGCAATATAAGCATAATCAAGAGGAGGCTCCAAGGGAGGGGGGAAGAACCCAGGGGCTCTCTGAAGGTCAGGTGGCAAATCTTCAGATCCTGGAACCAACGGTCACAGTGTCCTCTTTTCCCATAAACATTCTTACTGTTATGACCACGAATGTTCTCTCAGGATTGTTTATGTAAGCTAGAAAACATCCACAAGGCTGTGGCTAAGGCCATGGCTCCCAGCACATCTCATCCATGGTAAACCCATACAGAAAGTTTATCTCACCTGCAAAACACTAAGGGAAACATGAATAGTTATGATTACCTGTTGTAGTTTGAATGACAATGGGTCCCAATAGGATCATATATTTAAATGATTACTCATCAGGGAGTGGCACTAGTTGAGAAGGATTAGAAGGTAGGGTTTATTGCAGTACATGTGGTCTTCCTTGTTGAAGGAAGTGTGTCACTGGGGATGGGCTTTGGGTTTTCAAAAACTCAAGCCAGGACCAGTGGCTCTCTATTCCTGATGCATGCAGATGCAGATGTAGAACTCTCAACAACTTCTCGAGCACCATGTCTGCCTGTAAGCAAGCCCCCAGTTCAATTCTTTCCTTTTAAGAGTTATAAGATGATTCAGCCATCTTCCCTTGAGCCATCCTTGGTATCTGGCTTCCTTGGGTCTGTTGATTATAGTGTGGTTATCCTGAACTTTATAGCTAATATTCACTTAACAGTGAGTACATACAGTTCATGTCCTTTGGGGTCTGGGTTACCTCACTCAGGATGGTACTTTCTGGTTCCATCCATATGTCTCTGAAATTCATGATGTCCTTGTTTTTAATGGCTGAGCAGTATTTGTGTATATATGCCACATTTTCTTCATCCATTCTTCAGTTGACAGACATCTAGGTTATTTCCAGTTTCTGGCTATTATGAATAAAGCTGCTATGAACTTTCTTGAACAATAGATATCAGAAGTAGATGGAAGGAAGGAACTGGCTGGAAGAGAGGATGGGGGTGAGAGGGGATCATATGTAGGGAGAGCAGGGGAGGGAGAAGGAAGATTGGCTTGGAGCAATTTCTAGGACATGCCAGAGACCTGGGATGGGAAGAAGCTCCAGAGGTCTATGGGGGTTACTCTAGCAGAGATTCCTAGCAGTGCAGGATATGGATCCTGAAGTGGCCACTTCCTGTAGCCAGGCAGGACTCCCAGTAGAAGGATAAGAACAGCAACCCATCACAAAACCTTTGAACCAAAATATGTCCTACCTACAAGATGGGCAGGGGCAAAGATAAAGTTGAGGGAATGGCTAACCAATGACTTCCTCAAATTGGAGACTCGCCCAATGGGCAAGAACCAATCCCTGACACTATTAATGATGCTCCATTATGCTTATAAACAGAAACCTACCATAATTATCCTCTAAGAGGTTCTAACCTGCAACCAATGAAAAGAAATGCAGAGACTCACACCAAAGCATTAGATGGAGCGTGGGGAGTCTTACAGAAAGGTTGGGAGAAAGAATGAGGGAGCCAAAGAGCACAGGGACTCCACAAGGAGACAAAAAGACTCAACTAACCTAAAACCTTAGGGGGCTTCCAGAGACTGAATCACCAAAGAGTGAGCTTGGGCTGGACCTAGGCCCGCTGCACAGAAGTAGCAGATAAACAGCTTGGTCTTCATATAGGTCTAACACCAACTGGAGCAGAGGCTGTCCCTCAGGCTATTGCCTGTCTGCCTGCCTTTGCCCTAAATGGACAGATATGTCTGGCCTCAGTGGGAGATGTCCCTAGTCCTGCCACAACTAGATTGAGGTTAGGGGAGCACCCAGCAGGGGACTTCCCCTTCTCAAAAGAGAAGCAGTAAGTAAAATGGGGGAGGACCAGTATGAGTGGGTACTGGGAGGAGAGGAAGGGCCAATATTGGGTTGTTTAAATGGATTAATAAATATTTTTTTTTTCGAGACAGGGTTTCTCTGTGTAGCCCTGGCTGTCCTGGAACTCACTTTGTAGACCAGGCTGGCCTCGAACTCAGAAATCTGTCTGCCTCTTCCTCCCAAGTGCTGGAATTAAAGGCATGTGCCACCACGCCCGGCTTAATAAATAAATTTAATTTTTAAAAAAAGAGCTGCCATGGTCAGGGTGTCTATTCACAACAATAGAAACAGAGTAAGACAGGGTCCATCACTAGTTCAACAGTATTTCCATGCATATCAAGCACCTTTAACCTGTAAATGTCTTAGTAGAGATAAATTCAATTATAGCCTCAATAAAAACTATGAAGAAATTTTAAAGAATGACTACGAATTAATGTAAATATTGGTTATTTTCAAAAGCAGACGAACATATAGGTGCTTATTTTAATAGTGTTGGAGTTGCAGTATTTTATTTTCAAAGACAGAAACTATAAAACTCTGGTCAATATGACTGTAATCTTTTATATTTTTCATATCAAAGACTTCTTTTTTCAGGCTAAGGAAGCCTTAAGAGACTCAAACAGGCTCGAATCCAGTTTCAATTTCTGTGTCCATAAATTGTAACTCTCTTCTTATTGCCCTTTGTAAGTAAATGTAGGGGAAATTTTTAAAAATTTATAAGTTGGTTATCCACTTTTATCCAGCTTCACATTTTGTAAGAAAAAATAATGGTGTGTAACTCAATGACAGTGTTCTTTGACCCATATGCATGAGACCCAGGCTTCTATCTATTCCCTACAATAGGAGTCAGAGGGAGACAGAGAGCAAGAGAAAACAAAGGATGATTCCAGGGTTACGCAGATGTGCCAGACGAACAAACTAGAGTCTGGATGTCCTTCTTTTCAAGTCCACCTCCTACCAACTGTGTGGAGAATGTCGCCGATATTTGTTGCCTTGGTTTCACTCTCTATGAAATAGGATAATTAATGTTACTAGAGAATCAAGAAAAAGTCAAGTCAATGAATAGTATCAGAACAGTGACTTAGTGATGCTTAATGTTCAATACACTGGCTGTCAATGAGAAAACAAATCTTGAGAAACCAATATTCCTCTGCTAGAATGCTTATTTACAAACATCCATGTAATGTTTCCTATAGTAAAGCCTTCAACCATATTGATACTAATCATAAAACCTATGAGCTATATAACAGCAAATGAGTATCTATGTGGCACAGAAATGTTATTCCCCTGCCTCGGGTTGTTTAATTTAGAGACAGCACTAAGAATTATGTATGCAGAGCCAGAGGATACATATTTTGAAGAAGTGACCCATTTTCTGGGATCAAATGTAACATCAAATTATAGACATCTGCTTGTTTCTGTTTATATTTAACTTTTGTGAGTTACCAGAGGGGGCCAGCATTCATTTAAATCCCTGTGTCCAGGCAACAGCTCAGGCTACTTACTGGGATTCCTTCAATAATTGACTTGCTCAGCATGGGTTCAAAATATACCCTTTCTTCTCTTTCTGAGTGCCAAGCGTGGAGGTATCAGACATCACTGGTGAATTTATTTAGCTCCAGCATAAATAAATTCAATGTTTTCACATTGTTTTATGAGCTTCCTTCTTTTACCTTCTGATTTAATGCTTTCAAAAATTAAAGAAAAGAATGCTTAATAAATATAACTCCCCCCCAAAAAAAAAATTGCACATGACATTTTACTTTATTTGTTCCTTAGAGCCTCTTAGATCCAGATGAAAAATGCCTTAGTCTTTCTTCAGTCTCTTTTGGCTTCTCATGTCTATTTGCAAGACAATGGGGTAGTTGTTGACATGCCTGTGTGGCAGATATTGATCTGAACTAGATCTTTTTTGCTCTTAGGGATAATGAGCCATGACATGCCAAACCCACAGTTTTTCATTTCAGACATACAAAAATTGGCACTGACTCTGTAGATAAGAAGAGCCAGAGTTATAAATTCAGTTGGAAAGAAAAGTGAAACCTTGCTTTTCACTAACCTTTAACCTATATACAATTTGTTCATCTATAAATGTGGAATATAGGTCACAGTGAGTGTCAGCAGCTACGGGCTTGCTAACAGCATAGACTACTTGTATTGAAAACTTTTATTATAATTTGTTTCTCATATAAGTTTATGTATTTTGTTTTATATGGATTTTTTAAAAACATGTTTACTTTTATTTTAATTATATGTTGGGGTAGGGTATATACTGGTGCATGGCTAAGCCAAAAGAAGTCATCAATTGGGAGCTGCCTAATGTGGGTGCTGGGAATGAATCCCAGGTACTCTACAGGAATCTCAAGTACTTTTAACCAATGAGCTAATTTTTATCCCCAATTTTATATACATAAAACATTATTAGAAGGTAAAACTTCATCTTAGATTATCAAAGGGCATACAAAAATATTAATTTCTGCTCTAAGCCAATTTACCCAATGCTCTCCCAATATTACTGCCCAATTTCAATTTTCTTAAAAGCATTGAAGATGTGTGGTAATCTGATTTTTCATATCTCACAATATTCTTTCCAGTATTAGAAGATGGGTGTGTACATCAACAACCACCCCACCAGAGGGCCTCACACCACTTACAGCCTTTCAATTCTCTTCTCCTGAATTAGTCTCCAACCTTCAGCTATACCTGTGATGTCATTGTTGAAACCTAATGTTAATTTTAGCAGTGAAAAAACAAGAATGTCATTAAAACATAATGGGTGTGCTTTAAAGCAGAACAGATGAGAGAAGGAAAGATTAATAAAGTGGAAGACTAGTGATCAGAAGAGCAAATTGTCCAATTTGTATGATTCACTGACTAGTTTTTTTGGATTTTGACACAAGCTTGAGTCATTAGAGAAGGGGACCCAGTTGAAAAACAATGTCTCTATAAGATTAGGATATAGGCAAGCCTGTAAGGAATTTTCTTAATTAGAGATTGATGTGGAAGGGCCCACCCCGAAGTGGGTAGGGCCACCCTTGAGCAGGTGATAGTCATGGGTTCTATACAAAATCAGGTTGAAAAAATTATGGGAAGAAAGGCAGTAGGCAGCAGGCCGCCATAGCCTCCTGTCTACAGGTTCCTGTCCTTTGTGAGTTCCTGTACCGGTTTTGGTGATGTGTTGCTAGATGGAACTGTGAATGAAGTAAACTCTTTCCTTTTTTTGTTTTTTTTGCTAAGTTTGGCACTATGATTCCAGAGAAAGAAGAGGAACCAAAATGAGGTGTTTCAAAACATCTAATTCAACAAAATGTAAATATGAGTTATTTATTCTAGGAAGAGGTCTTCCTGAAGAGAGAGCTATGATTCCCTGTGAAAGAACAACATGAATCCCAGTGAGGAAGACCTTTTAAAATGTGGAGCTTGGAAGTGACTTGGGAGTGATGAAATCACTGAGGGATTTCAAGGACCTTAGTTGTTGTAAGGGTAGAAAGAAACCACTCACTATAGCTTTTGTTCCAATGATGTTTAATATTAAAGAACTTAGGTCTCTGAAGAAAATAGGGGGGAAGCATCCCCAAGGAAAGTCTGAGGGGACTGGCTGTCTACAAGTGTTCAAGTCCTGTTGGAATTGTAGTCCTTTAAATTTTTATCTTATTTAGTTATTTTTATGTGATATACATGTGGCTTTATGAGTTTATGTCCATGCAGGATGCTGCAAAGACTAGAAAGGTACTAAATAAATGTAAGAGTCAAAAGGTATAGAATAGTGCTATAAAATTTGTAAATCTTCTGAATATGACATGGCCATAAACATTGTGAAGTCACAGCATCAAGCTAGCCAAAATTCTGGCACAGGTGTAGATGATGTCTAGCCCCTGCCCCTTAGTAGAGAGTGATTGGCAGTAAATAGCTGCTGGGGGGTGGGGGATGGGAAATAAATCTCCCTTTGAGGATATTTCCCATGCTCCAGTGGATTATCTTGAATTAGTCCACAGAAAGGCCAGGACTAACTCGATTTAGTGAGTTATCAAGAAAAAAACAAAAAGACATGAAGTATGGAAGAGGTCATGTTGGAAAACCTGGGACGAGAGACAAATGAATAAATATAATCATACTCAATTGTATATGTATATAAAAATAAACAAATTTTTTAATAGTTTCCTCTGAATTTATTTACATTTATGTTATTTGTAAGTGAAAGTCAACATTTACCACCAGAGAAGAGAAACAAGTACATGGAAATTTTCAACCTTTCCTCTTCATTCACTAGTTTGTTTGTTTTTTTAATAAAAATTGAACATCAAATTTGAAGATAAAACAATCTCTTTCCTCATATTTCTCATTGGTGTGCTATTTTTTTACACACTCAAATTCCTACTTATTTTCTATTAACAGAAATATGTGGTATGGGTTTATTTATTTGTTATCTACTGTAGACAATGTTTTGTACATATGACCAAAAAATTATAATCCTTAAAAATATAAACCAACTATGTACTACAATCTTCAAAATATAATGGTATAGAAGCTCAAAGTAGAGTGTACAAGATCATGCAAGGATTAACCAGAGGGAGGGAAGACAGTCCCCATGAATAGTAAGCCAAATAGGATTTATTTAATTTTAGCACATTAATTAATTTTTTTGTTTTTAGGCTGTCTCACTTATAGAATGAGCAGGATTTGAACTCACTATTGAGTTGCTCTTGATTTCAAATCCTCAACCTCAGTATCTCAAATGCTTGGATTGCAGGTGTGTGCCACCCTATACTGGTCAGGTAGCACTCAGAAAATAAATATGATATGTAGAAAGAGAAGTTACAGAATGATGAAAAGAGATGACTCATAAAGAAGAAAACACAGTACTAAATGTGTCACCCAATACTACTACCCAAATGGCCAACAGGCAGCTCCATCCAGATTATGTACTGGACTGTTGAGTAGGAGCCTTATGACCCTTCTGCTTGTTCAAGGAGGGGACATTAGCAAATTCATTACCATTACTACAGACTTATCTGTCAGCAGCATTGTTTTGGGTTCTTGACTTGAACCCAAAGGTCAAGGTCTTCTTGCAGAGCACTTTAGCTTTTCTGCCTATGTGATGGTGATGGTCCTGCAAGTCAAGAGATACTGAAAAGTAGCTACAACAAATTCCTAGAAAAATGCTTTACAGAGTCACGTAATAAAAACAAAATCAAAAACAACAACAAAAACAAAAACAAAAAACCCTGCATTTCCTCAAGTGATGGGTGATCAGTTCTTCCTACCTACACTGCACAAGATAAGAATGTCAAATCTTGAGTCTTCCACTAGCTGCCTTCAGATAACGATGTTGAACCCTCAGTTCTGCCTGTACCATACCAGCTTAGAGGGAGAGGAAGTGGGTATGTGGTTGGGGTTTTCGAAAGGGGGGATCTGGAAAGGGGAACACATTTGAAATATAAATGAAGAAAATATCCAACAACAACAAAAACAAACAAACAAAGAAAGAAAAACAAATCCCTGCCCCATCTGTGCCCCAGAG
This sequence comes from Mus pahari, assembly GCF_900095145.1. NCBI lineage: Eukaryota > Metazoa > Chordata > Mammalia > Rodentia > Muridae > Mus > Mus pahari. Next base: position 10,768,761 of record NC_034611.1, on the reverse strand, counting down.
CTAAGGGTCCCACAACCCTCCTTACCCAAATCCCTTCAAGAAAAAGCTGCTCTCCAAGAAGTATTGTCTTTCCTAAGCTCACAGGTGAGATCATCACTTTTCCTCCAATACCTATCCAAAGAGGGACCTACCAGGAGCACACAGGACACAGGAACCGAGGAGCAGCCAGGGACAGGATCCTTCGAGTCTCCATCTGTGCCCCAGAGCTAACCCTGTGACATAGCTCTCCACATCCAAATTCTGCCCAGAGAGAACTACTCTCCTAAGAGTATTGACACACCTAAGATCACAGGCTCACAGGCACCCAGGAGTGACAAGCTCCAGCAGAGACAGCAAGACCAAGTAAGACCAGAGATAACCAGATTGCTAGAGGCAAGCACAAGAACTTAAGAAACAGAAACTAAGCCTAGTTGGCAACATCAGAACCCAGTTCTCCTACCACTGCAAGTCTTGGACACCCCAACATACCTGAAAAGCAAGAATCAGATTTAAAATTACATGATGATAGAGGACTACAAGAAGGACATATATAACTACATTAAAGAAATATAGGAGAACACAGGTAAACAGGTTAAAGCCCTTAAAGAGGAAACACAAAAATCCCTTAAAGAATAGCAGGAAAACACAATCAAGCGAGCCCAGCATGGTGGCACATGCCTTTAATCCCAGCACTCAGGAGGCAGAGACAGGCGGATTTCTGAGTTCGAGACCAGCCTGGTCTACAAAGTGAGTTCCAGGACAGCCAAGGCTACACAGAGAAACCCTGTCTAGAAAAACAAAAACAAAAACAAACAAAAAAAAAAAACCAAACAAACAAAAAAAACCCCACAACCAAACAGGTGAAGGAATTGAACAAAACCATCCAGAATCTAAACATGGAGATAGAAACAATAAAGAAATTACAAAGTGAAATAACCCTGGAGATAGAAAACCTAGGAAAGAGATCATGAGTCATAGATGCAAGCATCACCAGCAGAATACAAGAGATGAAAGACAGAATCTCAGATGCAGAAGATAACATAGAAAACATTGACATAACAGTCAAAGAAAATGCAAAATGCAGAAAGTTCCTAACCTAAAACATCCATGAAATCCAGGATACAGTGAGAAGACCAAACCTAAGGATAATAGGTATAGAAGAGAGCAAAGATTTCCAACGTAAAGGACCAATAAATATCTTCAACAAAATTGTAGAAGAAAACTTCCCTAACCTAAAGAAAGAGATGCACATGAACATGCAAGAAGCCTACAGAACTCCAAATAGACTAGAGCAGAAAAGAAATTCCTCTGATCACATAATAATCAAAACATCAAATGCACAAAACAAAGAAAGAATATTAAAAAGCAATAAGTGAAAAAGGTCAAGTAACATATAAATGCAGATCTATTAGAATTATACCAGACTTCTCACCAGAGACTATGAAAGCCAAAAGATCCTTGACAGATGTTATACAGAGCCTAAGAGAACACAAATGCCAGACCAGGCTACTATATCCAGCAAAACTCTCAATTACCATAGTTGGANAAACCAAAATATTCCACGACAAAACCAAATTTATACAATATCTTCCCACAAATCCAACCCTAGAAAAGATAATAGATAGAAAATTCCAGCACAAGGAGGTAAACTGTACCCTAGAAAAAGCAAGAAAGTAATCTTCTTTCAACAAACTCTAAAGATAGCCACATAAACATAATTCCACATCTAACAAAACAAAAAATAACAGAAGTAATACTACACCCCATAGAGGGCTAATATCCAATATTTACAAAGAACTCAAGAAGCTAGACTCCAGAGAATCAAATAACCCTATCAAAAAAAAAAAAAAACAGAGCTAAACAAAGAATTCTCAACTGAAGAATGTCGAATGGCCAAGAAGTGCCTTAAAAAAACGTTAACATCCTTAGTCATCACAGAAATGCAAATCAAAATGACACTGAGATCCTACCTCATCAGTTAGAATGGATAAGATTAAAAACTCAGGTGACAGCAGATGCTGATGAGGATGTGGAGAAAGAGGAATACTCATCCATTGCTAGTGGGATTGCAAGCTGGTACAACCACGCTGGAAATCAGTCTGGCAGTTTTTCAGAAAATTGGATATAGTACAATCTGAGGACCCAGCTCTACCACTCCTGGGCATATATCCAGAAGATGCTCCAACATATAATAATGACACATGCTCTACCATGTTCATAGCAGTCATATTTATAACAGCTAGAAGCTAGAAACAACTCAGATTTCCCTCAAGAGAGGAATAGATGCAGAAAATGTGGTAGATTTGCACACTGGAATACTACTCAGCTATTAAAAACAATGACTTCATGAAATTCAAAGGCAAATGGATGGATCTAGAAAATATTATCCCAAGTGAAGTAACTCAGTCACAAAAGAACACACGTGGTATATACTCACTGATAAGTGGATATTAGGCAAAGAGCATGGAATACCCTTGATACACTTCACGGACCACATGTGTAGCTCAAGAGGAAGGAAGACCAAAGAGTGGATACTTCAGTCCTACTTAGAAGAGGAAACGAAATAATCAAGGGAAGTAAAGGGTGGGAGTGACTTGGGAGGAAGAGAAGAGGGACGGGGGAAAGGGAAAGAGTCAGGTATCGGGGGAGATGGGGGGATGTACAGACGGTCAGGAAATTGAACAGATGTATGTAGCAATGAGGGCTAGGGGGCTGGGGGTAGCAACAGGAATGTCCCAGATGCCAGGAAAGCAAGAGCCTCCCAGGACCCCACAGGGATGGCATTAGCTGAAATACCCCACAAAGGGGAGGGAGAACTTATAATGACCATATCCAGAGGTTAGACATGGTCCCCTGGTTGAAGGATGGGGCCACCCACCCATCTCCAAAATTTTAACCCAGAATTGCTCTGTCTAAAGGAAATACACAGGCAAAGAGTGGAGCAGAGACTGAAGGAAAGGCCATACAAAGACTGTCCCACCTGGAGATAAATCCCACATGCAGACACCAAATACAGACACTATTGCTGGTGCGAAGAAGTGCTTGCTGACAGGAGCCTGATAGAGCTGTCTCCTGAGAGAATCTGCCAGATCCTGACCAATATAGATGTTAATGCTTGCAGCCAACCATCAGGCTGAGCACAGGGACCCCAATGGAGGAGGTAGGAAAAGGACTGAAGGAGCTGAAGGGGCCTTATCTGGCATCAATGGGAGGTGAGGCCATTGTTCCTGTGAAGGCTTGATGCCCTGTGTAGAGGAATCTTAGGACAATGAGGCAGGAGTGGGTGGGTGGGTGGGTGAGGGAGCACCCTCATATATGCAGGGTAAAGAGGGATGGAACAGGGGGTTTGCAGAGGGGAAACTGGGAAAGGAGAAAACAGATTAAATGTAAATAAATAAAATATCCACTAAAATATAAACAAATAAAAATACATACAAAATTTAAAAAGAAAAAACAAATAAATGTCTATAATCCCTGCACTTAGTAGGTAGGAACAGGAAGAGAGTCAGGATGAGCTACATAGTGATTTTGAAACCAAGCTGAGCTACACAAGATTCTATTTTAATAGGAAATTAAAATTACAGTTAAAATCTAAATTCCACCACAAGGATGAAGAAGCTCTTGAGACATAATGAGATACATCACACACTTTCAACGTTAGTCACAAGCGCTAAGCATTCTCCCCACACAGATGGGAAAAACTGAATCTGACCCTTGACTAAATCTTGCCAATTCAATGCACATGCAGAGATCACTAAAGCATTTATCAAATACATAAAAGGGTAATTAAAACAATCTTGAAAGAGAATAAAGAAGAAGCAGTTGAACTCTTTTAAAGTTCTGTTCTTAGTTCCCACATTAAAGACTGTGGGTCTTTAGTAGAATAAGACATAGATAAGTCCATGGAACAACAAACTTGTCCAACATCTCTAGCCAAGACCCTCGTTCAAAATCAATCTGATAGAATAAAGCTACTTTCAATGCATAGGTAGAAGGAACTGGGTAGCCATAGACAAAAGAGTATGAATATTTGCCTAAATATTATATGTTTAAAAAATCATTCAAGATGAGTTAGCATAGACTCGGGGACTTTAATCCAGCAGAACATGTACCTATCATTCATAAAGCCCTCTGCTCCATCCCCACCATCACACAAATAGTACTGACAAGAATGATTTTTGAAAATTTAAAACATAAAGATTATACAACTTTTAGGGGGGAAATACAATTGAAAAATCTTGAGAAATAGTATCAGAAGAAAAAAAGAGTTTAATACCTAAGGAAGGTTGATCAATAAAAAAATTTTTTTGATTTATCAAAATCTTGCTCTGTTAAAGACAGTTAAACTTGAGCTTATAAGAATGTGGAAACATATTTGCATGCTGTAAGAGGTAGTAGGATTTTTTTTTTCTTGCAAAACTCTGCAAAACCAGTTTTACCTCACCTCACTTCTGAACACTTACAGGTTTCCAGAATTGTCTACAAAACTCATGAGCATTCTGTTGTAAAGAGATTTAGTCTTTCTATAAAACAATGCTGTGACTGTTCCCCCTTATATCTCTCTTCCTCTCCTTTCTGATTCCTGTGCCAAAGGAAAGAATGTTTGTTCAGCCAGATGTAAGCATCCCAAATTTTTTCAACTATTAAGACACCCCATTCTTCCACCCTTCGCTGAATCCTTTCCTTGCCCCATTTTTTGGTACATTTTTAAATAAATGTAAATGTTTTAAAGTTTTATTTATTTATTATATATAAGTACACGGTAGCTATCTTCAGACACACCAGAAGAGGGCATCAGATCTCATTACAGGATGCTGTGAGCCACCATGTGGTTGCTGGGATTTGAACTCAGGACCTCTGGAAGAGTAGTCAGTGTTCTTAACCACTGAGCAATCTCTCCAGCCCTCTGGTGCATTTTTTAAAAAGTAGTTGATTGATGTAGATTGTGAGATTGAACCATAACCAATAAGGAATAACCAAGCTCTCACCAAGTTTGGAATATGATGCCACCTTGGCTGTGTATGTTTGTTCCCTGACTTCTGGGAGCTATGTACTCTTCTGGCTAGTACAGTTAGTTACCTTGCTGTGACATCTTAATCAGAGGGGTGGTCTTTTTCTTTGTGGTGCTAAGAATATTTCTAATAATACTGGACATCAAAAAGGACAAACATCTGGAATATGTTTAAGAAAGTAACTCTTAAAATGCAATAGAAAATAAAGACGTAATCAAATTATAAAATGTTGGAAGGCATTAAGACACATTACACTGAGGAACATATGCAGATGGTAATAATCACATGGAAATGTGTTCAACATCTTTAGCCATTAGAGAAATGCAAATTAAAGCTGCAATGAATGTCACTAAATGCCACAGAGAAGGGCTAAGATGAATATCTATGACAACTGCAAAGACTTCAAATGATGTAGACAATTCAGACTATTCACACGGGGATGCTGAAAATGTGAAGTATTCATTAGGAAGAGAACCAACAGAACAAATACATGTATTGAAAGTGGAGTCATTATCTTGGCTTACTTGACACTTGCAGGATAATATAACAATGGTTGCCTTACACCCAGTAGACCAAGAACCAGGTCATCGTTCCATCCACAAGGCTGAGTATCTCCACAGCTGAGCCTGGTGTCTGGAGTCTGACTGAAGAACTACTGGTCTTCGATCCATATGGGAAGACTGAAGAAGTTGAAGGGAAGGGAATCTGATTCAACAGGACTCAGTAGCTAGTGTTGGTTCAAATTTCTAGAGTCTGAGCAATTTATTTTAGCCAGATTTAAATACATACAATTTAGAACAAAAAGGTGTAACATAGCCCACAGTACACAAAGAGACATAATTAAATTGAAATCTCCTCAAAGTACAGGTCACATCTTCCATGAAGATGGGCCCTCAAATAGGTTATATGTCTTACCTTGAGGGCCTAGGGGAGGCCTCTGGTCTGGTCGCACAGATCACGTAGAGGTTATCTAAACTATTAGCAACCTCTGGTCCTTATTGTGGGAGCTTGGGAGAGTCGGGTTTGGCCTCCATCCTACAGACATTACAGACTTACCTACCCAGCCTTCTGGCTTGAAAACATGCTATACATCTCTCTCTTTCTATGTTTTAAAATTTATTCTTCTCTTATATAATACATCCCAACCAAAGTTTCACCACCAGCCTGCCAACCTTCCTTCTCCCCAAGATCCATTCCTCTTCCTTTTCCTTCAGATAAGAGCAGACCTTCCTGTAATACCAACCAAATTCAGCATATCAACTTGCAATAAGACTAGTCACCAATCCCCTTATCTGCGGGATCACGAAAGGCAGCCTGTTTTCTGGTCTAGCTAGGTTCAAACCTCGGAGACCCAACAGATTAGTCTGCAAGGAAGTCAAGGCCTGTTTGCCACGCTCCCAGACAAAGGCTCCGGATCCATAATTCTGTGGCCATCAGTCATGTAGGCTGTCTGGACTACATTCCCACAGTTACCTGGCAATAGCCAGTTATACTCCTCCCCATAGTTACCTGGCAACAACAAGGTAGCCCAGCCCACTCTAAAAGGGGCTGCTTGGCCCCTCCTCTCTCTCTTGTCTCTCTCTCTTAAGCTCTTGCTCTTCTTCTCACCTTCCACAGTCCTTCTTTCCGCCCTCTTCTCCCCTCTCCCCATGTGGACATGGCCACCCTCTACTTCTCTACTCTTCTCCCTTTCTCTGTCTTTCTACAATGAACACCTTGAAACCATGGAGAGTCTCTTCTCATCAGGATCCACTGGGCTGGAGCAATGGAGCAGGTTTCCTTCTAACAAGCCGCTCATCTAACCACAGGAGGCCTTCCTGTGCTCTAGCCAGGGCTGCCAGCCAACCCAAGCAGCCCATCAAGCTAACAGCCTGAGCTAGCCAGACTCTAGCCAGACTCTAGGCTTCCCCAAAACCACCCAGTGCCTAACCCCCTGACCCTTCTCCCTTCAGCTCCGGGGGCTGAGGTGCCCCCAGGGCCCCCACTTTGTTCTCAACTTTTCTGTGGCATCCAGTGGCGTCTAGGATGTCTGAGACCGAGAACCTGTCATCTCTGGATTCCATGAGGCCCAGAGACCCCAGAGCCGACTCTCTCCCAGTACCCAGTGGTCTGTGGTACCTAAGAGTGAGAGCAGAGACTACGCTTTCCCCACCCCACGGAGCAGGGTTCAGTGGCCTAACGCTGCTGACCATCCCACAGCAGTTCTGTGGCAGGCTTCCGCATTAGCCCACCCAGAGCCCTGGAGCTCTGGAGGAACGTGGGTCATTTCTCCCACCCCTTTTATTTTCCCATGACCGGTGCCCCATGCATATCAAGGCTGAATGAGGCAACCCAGTAAGAAGAAATAGGTCCCATAAGCAAACAAAAAAGTCAGAGACACCCTCACTTCCATTGTTAGGAGTCCAACAAAAAACCCAAGCTAAAGAACCACAACATGTATGCACAAGGCTTGGTGCAGACCCATGCACGCTCTGTGGTTACTGCTTCAGTCTCTGTGTATGAGCCCTGCTTAGTTGATTCTTTGGGACGTTTTACTGGTGTCCTCAACCCCTCTGGCTCCATAGTTCTGCATAGTTCTTCAAGCTCTGCCTAATGTTTGGCTGTGGGCCTTGTATCTACCAATCTATGTGTATAGCAGGATAGATTAGGAATCATTTTATTGACTTTTTGTTGTTGTTGCTGTTAGTCATGCTTGATTCTACCCTAGCCTAGGTCTCCGAGCCAACCAGCTTCCTGGTCCTGGACAACTAGGCAGAATCAGGCATGGGTTCCCTCTCATGGTGTAGACCTCATGATAGACAGTCATTGGTTGATGATTCCTACAAGCTCTGAGCCATCATTGCCTGAGAATTGCAGGCAGGGCAGGTTGTAGGTTATAGATTTTGTGGCTGGATTGGTATCTCAGTTTTACCACTGGGAGCCTAGCCTGGCTACAGAAGATGGTTCTTTCAGTCTCCATATCCTCCATTACTATGAGTCCCTGCTAGGGTCAACCTCATAGGTTCCAGGAAGTCTTCACTACACTAAGTTTCCATATCACCCTTAAATGATTACCTATTTCAGTCATCTCCCCCCCATACTTTCTGCATATTTTTCTTTGAAAAGACCAGCCTAAATGTTTAACATTCCTGGTTTCTCTAGTGCTATCTGTGAGCACAAGGATCTTTCTGCTACTAGCATAAGTTCAATAAAGAAATTCTATTAGTAATCACGACAGATACTTCTACAGTTTAATAGTCACCACTCTAAAAAAAATAAAATTATGCACAACGTGTGTTACAGTGTGGTTCATGAATGTCTCCAAAGGCCCTGTTGTTGAAATCAAGGTCCCAAGCCTATGTAGATCTTGAGGGATAGAAGAAGCTTTAGGGTATAAATACAAAGAGAAGAAAGTCAGGCTGTTTGGGAAAGGCCCTTCAATAGGATATTGGGATTCTGGCACTTTCCTATCTCTTTATGTACTTCTCGGACACCATGTGTTAAATATCCCTTCTCCACCATGCACTCCTTCCATGACATATTATGCTATACCAATCCAAAGCTACAGAGCCAAGGAACCATGGCCTTAAACCTCTGAAACAGTGAGCCAGGGCACACCAATCTTCGGCTGACTAAAAAATCATAAAAGAAATGTATTCCAAAGGTCACAAGTGTTGTGTCTGGCTGATGGTTTCATTTGTCTCATTTTGATTCACTGGCAATCAACATTGCTATTGAAGATGGGTGTAATGGCACACACTTGTAAATGCCAGCACTTGAAAATTAGAGACATGAGCGGAAAAGAAGTTCAAGGTGACTTTAACTACCAAGTAAATTTAAAAGCAGCCTGTGCTAACACAATGCCTTATCTCAAAACTCAAACAAAAGTCCCACTGATTAAAAAAAAATCAAGTTATATCTTCAATCATTCTTTACACTCTATATTTAGATATATTATTATAAAATTAGATAATTTTATATAAATTTAGATATATTATAAATTAGTTTTAATAATCACCAAGTTTCTATTTGAAGTACTGTTTTCTCTCTAATCATAATAATATCTAGGTTTAGATCACTGACATTCTTGTCCCTTTGAATATAAATTCTCTGACACATATTGGCAAAAGCTACCCTCCAGGAATATTAACCATCTCTGCAAGCTTTCAAGATCTGTCAAGAATAAAGGGCTCACATCTGGGTGTAGCTAAGCGGTAGGTCACTTGTTTAGCATGTCCAAGGCTCTGGGTTCCGACCCCAGCAACAAAAACTTTTTTAAAAGACTCAACTCTATCACAGTCAACTCTTGGGTTGTTTGCAGTGACCTATCTTGAGACAATGCCTTCTTTGGAGCCATATGTTCAGACTCTCTGACTCTTTAGAGGCTCCTTCTTGTTTGGCTCCCCTTTTACTCCACATGCAGATGCCTATCTGGGATAAACATCCCCTTTGGACTTTGAGGCCAAGAGAACCAGAGTCAATGATGTAATTTATTTTGCTGAATTTTTTCCTGTGTCCTCTGCCAGGATAACTTACAAGCATGGTAAGTGGGATAAAATCAATGCAACATCTGGCATCTGGTATTTAAGAAGAACCACATTTGATTTTTTAATACGAGTGAAAGTATTTTCAGGCTTTATGGTAATAACTTCAGTATAATTCAAAGGACTGGGTGATTTCAAGGCACCAGGAATTATGATTCTCTAACGTGGGTCATGGGAATGTTTTAAGATGTATTATCAGAAAGCCTGTTTAATTTCCAGAATCTATTAAAATGTGATTGCATTTTGTGCTATCATTATCTTCTGTTCTGTTTAATTACCCAGGAAGAGTAGTTATAGCTTAAACTTCTTGTTCATTTTCCACAGAAGAGTATTTGTAAATTGAAATTGTGGTCTTCTCCTATCTCTGCCACCACTCAGGCTTCAGAAGTGCCAGTCACCAAGGCCACCTCTGTTGCAAGTTCATTGCACAAACATTCGTTGAGTGCCTGATTCAGAAGGCATTGTGCTGAGTGCAGGGGAAAGCATGGGGGTGTGCAACGCAGGGTCTCAACAGCAACAGCCACACATTCCAGTCTGTGGAGGGGAGAGCACCCTGAAGCAGGGCCTAAAAGGGCACTGAAAAACATCTGGCAGCACAGAATTAATTGGAATACAAAGACAATGACTGGGAAAAGACAGGAGCTAAGGGCAGAGGAACACAGAAGAGAGGTTAGGAGGGACAGAGGAGGGGAAGAGGAAGAGTATCTGCCGACCTTCGGATAGGGCTTGCATAGCGCCGCAGCATTCCGTCCTCTGTTAGCAGCACTAGACACAGAGACACGATCTGCACGGTCTGAGGTTTCCAGGAATACGTGAGATTCTAACCACAGAAGCAGAATGAGAAATAGAGGCTACCAGTATACAGTTTGAAATTTGATGTTAAGAAATAGAGATGGGGGGGCGGGTGGAGAGAGAGAGAGAGAGAGAGAGAGAGAGAGAGAGAGAGAGAGAAACATCTTACCACCCCATTCCTTCCCCACCTTTTTCTTTAGTCCAGGAGGCTTTTAGAATTATCTAATAACTTTGAAATTAGCATTGATTAAATATGTTTTACACTTTAAGAAGTTTATATATCAACATGGTCAAGTCATAGCTCTGTTATTACACATTCATTTAAGTGCTCTACAGATGTGGTTGCCATCCACAGTCACTTGACTAAGGCAAGGGAGGTTATCCCCGATTATCTGAGGAGCTTGATTTAAACTGGTAAAAATCCACAGCTGGTGTTTCCCTGAGGAAGCAGGTCTCTGCCCAGGGACATTAACTTTATTCCCAATACTAAAACTGAGTTTCCATCATAGCCATTTGGATGTGAATAGTCAGTTCTTTAATTCTCCAAAGGAATTAATACTTCTATCTTCTAATGCTTTTAGTTTTTGACAGATGGCACTGCAAAGACTAAGACAAGAAACATGCTAAGTCAAGTCCAGGACAAGCAAGTACAAAGTGCAGCAAGATCAAGTACTGGACAAGGATGGGAGCTTTCATCTAAACCACAGCAGGGGCGGTTTACAGCTCCAGGAAGACTGAGCTCATAAGACATGGGCTGGTGTCAAGAATGGTACAGCCAGGTTGGGGCATAAAGAGCTGAAGCAGTACCAAAACACCATACTATCAAGATTAATAATATTTTAATCAAAATGTGATATTTAGTTTTATGTCAATTTGACATAGCAAGACTTATCTAATAGGAAGAAATTTTAATTGAGAAAATGCATCCATAGGATTGACCTGCTAGAAAGTCTGCTTGACATTGTCTTGATTGATGACTGATATAAACTAACCAAGTTTATATTGACTGATGACTGATGACTGATGTAAACTAACCAAGTTCACATCATGGCAAATTAATCTCTTTTTTTTCTTTCAATGAATTAAGGAGAGAATGATAGCTAATCTTGGTTGTCAACTTGCTTGACTATATCTGTTATATCTAAAACTGAAGATACAAAATGCATTATATCTAAAACATACCTATAAGGAATTTTCTTGATTGGACCATATAAGGTTAAAAGGCTATATATTGAGGCATGTTCTCCAACTAGCCCATAATTTAATACTGCACTTATTCTAATCTAAGTTCCGCCAAGTGGCTAGTTACCTCTGCTCAGGTTCCATATGTCTGTCTTCTCTCATGCCTTGTGGAGAACCCTTTCATGCCTGGCTCTATCCCAGAATCCTTTCTACCTACCAGATGTTCTACCTTCTACCCTTTCCTAGAAGCCACAGGTTTTTTTTTTATTGACAGGAGGTGTATCCATACCATACACAAGAGATTCTCTTTCCATGGAATCCTGCAGGGTTGTCTCCTAAAAGGAAGAAATACCTGCTTCCCACCCAGAAAGCTGAGGGTGGATACTTTTAGCAGCCTGGTGGTCTTTGCTGTCTATAAAGCCAAACATTACCCAAATCCCCCAGAATGCGTACCCCAGACTGTCCTTCTCTAGATCATTTCTTTAGCTCTCAATTACTAGAATCCATCCTTAAGGGAGATGTCACATTTACTTTATAGCCTCATGGACTTTATAGCTACCTTCTATACTATCTCTGCCAGAGACCACATTATACTCTAGGCCTTTTAACTATAGAAGCCACTTTAATGATCACATGCACTTTATAAAGGAGTGTCTATGGAGCCAAGCCTCAAGCTTTATTGTGCACCTGGAATTGAAATGATTTTTTACCTGGAAACTTCTTTCCAAATTTTACTGAGTTTAAATATGCTAGCAATAAACCAACGAGCATCAAACTCCTGAAGTTTGATGTGGCCCAACTATGTGGACTTAAGCTGAGTTTTCCTTCTTACCTCTTCTGGGATCATTTCACTGCCAGCCATGACAACTACAGAGACCTCCTACCCCAATATAATATGAATACTGATCCAAATAGAAAATTAAGTAAGAGGAGCCTATCAGGAGAGGCACTCAGTATGCATGCATGCACTCAGACCTATATACATATTATGTGTGCGTTTGCTTTCACACATTCACACATGTAAGGCCTCTACCACTCGATCACCCACACTGACAAAGAACCATGTCACAATGTTCATTCACCCTTTCTCATGAATATATCTTTATTCAATGCAATGAAGCAAAAGACTTCTTTGCACACTTTTTCCTGTTATTATTGTTTATTACCAAAAATGAAATGAGTGTAACTCATAATCACATGGGTATTTTGTATTAATTACATTGTTATTGAACATTAAAATCCTATGAAACAAAAATCCACTTTACGTGCATGACAAATTTTGCTTTAAGTTTATTTTCTTAGAAATCATGTACCCAAGTATATGACCCTATAACAAAGCATACCCACAAAAGTATTATTTTTAATATTAATATCAGTAATCCTTGTATGTTATTACTTTATATAAACATTTGACCATTGCCAACCATGGACCAGATAATCACCCTAAGATTAGTACCTGAAGAACATAAAGATGCTGTAATGAACATGTACAAGTGCTGAGGCAAAGAACTGGCATTTGAAATAATGTTCACACCTTTGCTGGTAAAAGGAGTAGAAAGGAGTTCTTTCATTTCTAACAAGGGTTTAGCAAGGGCTAAATCATATTGGTTCCACATCTCTAAACTTGAAATGAGTATTTCTGAGAATTCAATCCTGGTGCTCGAGGCAGCAGTGTATGATCTTATAAAGTCATCTCAGAAAGGTAGCTGCAGGGCATCTAAACCCCTGGGGAGCCTGCTGCCTATGAGTGCTGATGTCTGTCTCTGGCTCATCAACACTAATGAACAGCTGGACATAGTGTCTTCACCAAGCTGGGCCCAGGCAAGAAGTGAGTGTCGCCAGGGTATCCCATTTCCTATTTCCAAGGTCATAAAGCATAGCACATATAGTGTTCACATTTGTTTGATCATTGTTTAAAACCTTTCAAATATTACTGCTATAACCATGTCATACCAACTGAACCATTTAAACTGATCCCAAATAGTAGGAGTCAGGGTTGAAACTCTAGCTCAGTGGGAGAGCACTTGCTTAGCTCATGTGTGAGGTTCAGGGTAAAGGCCCAGGAAATGGGCGAAGGGTTGGTAGGAAGACATGGGCATTGTATTTGCAGGCCTGCAGTCACACTAATCAAGAGTCTTGGGCAGAGAAATTTTTAAGTTGAAGGCCATCCTGAGCTTCACAAAAAGACACCACTACCATCCCACCACCACTGTCACCCCTCTGTCTAAGGGAAAAAGGAAACAAGCTCATAAACACAAACAAATAGAATCAGGCCCATTTATGGTACACTTGATGATGAACCATGAGACCATGGCAGTTTTATTTTTTACACAATGAAATACACTATCAAATACATTTTAAAACTCATTATTATTTTCATTATTGTATCATAATCATTCTTATTTTTTATTTTACACAGATTCTCACTATGCAGTCCTGGATGATCTGGAACCATGTGGACCAGGCCTGCCTCAGAGTTCTATCTGCCTGCCTTTGCTTCCCTAGTGCTGAGATTAAAGGCATGCACCACCATGCCCAGCCATCTTACTTTTTTCTAAAAAAAAAAAAAAAAAAAAAAAAAAAATAACAGTTTTGAAGATAAAATGTAATTCTTTGAGTCTAGTCTCAGCCTTTGGACATACCCGCGAGAGACTTTCTAGCTTACATTAATTGAAGTGGTGTGGTGGTTTGAATATGCTTTTCCACACAGTGACACTATTAGGAGGTGGCCTTGTTGGAGTAGGTGTGGCCTTGTGGTAAGTGTCACTATGGGAATGGGCTTTGAGGCCCTCCTTCTAGCTGCGTGAAAGACAGTCCTCTCCTGGCTGCAGTTGGATGAAGATAGAGAACTCTGAGCTCCTTCTTTGGTACCATGTTTCCCACCTTGATGATAATGGTACTAAACCTCGGCATGTGTAAGCCGGCTCTAATTAAATGTTGTCTTTTGTAAGAGTTGCCTTGGTCATAGTGTCGTCTCTTCATCACAATGCAAACCCTAATTTAGGCAGGTGGGAAGAAATACCCTAAATATGGGCAATACCACTCCATGGGCTGGTGACCAGGACTGAAAAAAAAAAAAAAGGTGGGGGGGAGGGAGAAATGCAGTAATAAGCTGAAAAATGATCTCTCTCTTTTTGCATCGTGCTACTCTTCTGCTTCCATACCTTTCCTGCTGAGGTGGATTGTACCCTCAAACTGTGATCCGAAATTAACCCTTCCTTCATTTAAAAAAAAAAAAAAAAAGAAAGCCTGTCTCAGGTCAGACTTTGATGTTATATTTTGGGTGTAATTTTTTAAATTCTTAAAGTACTAAGGATACTTACAAGACTGGAAAGTACTGATAGGTCTGACTAATGAACTCTGACACAGAATGATGTAAGCAATATTCAGTAAGCAGTGATTGAAGACAGGAAACATGGATTAGGTGGAGAAATTCAAATTTACTTGATCTTGATTATCGCATATTCTATAAATATGTTGAAAAATCACTTATACCACAACTATTTAATTTTTATGCCAACTATATTTTTAAAAATATCAATGAACACACTTAATAAAGAAGAAGAGAGCTACTGCTCTGGTGCAGACTCAAAGTGAGGAATTAAAAGCTGACATTGCGTAGGGATGAAGTTACCTCACAGATGTGCTAAACTGTTATGCTGTTAAACTCTCCTCCAAATATTTATGTTCATATCTGTAGATCAGTGCTTCTCTCAGCCTGACCAGAGAAGCTTTTTTTTTTGAGCAGTGTACTGGTTAATACACAGACTCAATTGGTATGAATAATACTGATGCAACAATGCTGAGAATAAGTTGTTTTGTAGAGCACACCTATCAAACCCCACCAGGCTCAGGGAACACTGAGGAAGAGGCAGGTCGGGAGGAGTGCTGTGAAGTTCTGTCCTCTGGACACAACACAGCCGTTATATACAGAACCTCACAGAACCTGTACCTGCCTACGACCTTCCTTGTTGGGGCCCGGAAAGACCCTGGAATGTCCCTGGACCATTATCTAACACTCTTTTGCTTCTTCCAGTATCTTGCTTCCATTCCGTAACTGGGACATTTTACAATGAGGGCATTCCTTTCCCTTTACAATGAGGGCACTCCTTACCAGACCGTTTTACAATGGGGACATTCTTTTGACATTAATGTGCTACCTAGCACCACAGGTTTGGCCTGTGTACCTGAGCAAATACCTTTTGCAGTTTTCATCTTTAAAAGCCCTCCATTTCCCAAGAATAAATGAGGCTTGAACAGGATTTTTGTCTTTCCTCCTTCCTTCGAATCTTCTGATCCCAAAATTTGTTGTTGTAGCTCCCTTCCCTCGAGAACCCTGTTGTTTTAAGTCTTGCTGGTCAGGGTACTTCACAGGACCATGATTGTAGCTGCCAGCAGCCATGGGTTATTGAGTTCCTGAAAAGAAATCTGGGTTGGGATGGGAAAGGGCAAGAGAAATAAAGAGCCAAGACAAAGTTCTCTGACCAAGTCTCAATCTTTAATGTGCGGCACTGAATATATATGTGGAGGAAACCCAAGGACTCATCCCTTCGTTTTGGCTGGATTCTGTTGCTAGTTTCAGCTGGACTAAATTGCAAAGTAGGCTCTTCAGCAGCTCAGAAGTTGGGCAGTTCTCAGTTCTCTGGCATTAAGATGTAAATATGGCAAAGCCAGACTCCTGCTCCGGTGGCCTGTGAGATGGTTTGTTTAGCCAACTCAAGACTGGGGGAAGGGCACACACGATAGTTAAAATTTCAGCATAGAGGTGGGAGAGGCTTCCAACAATCCCTGTCATATCTTACAGACAGACTGATACACAGATGCTGAGGTTGGGAGAATCACTTTGCTTTGGGGAAGGGGGAAGGTGGGTAGTTCATGTCCCAGCGGCTGACACCACAAATTCTTATGTATGGGCGCCACTAATTAGGCTTACTAGGATTATTGTGGTGGTTTTTAATGAGAGTAGCCCCCACAAGTTCCGGTGTTTGAGCACTTAGTCTGTGGGTGGTAATGTTTTTCAGAAAGATTGACAAGGTGATGTAAAAAGTACATAACTTGTTTATAACTGGGAATGAGCTTTGAGTACTTAAAACTTGTCCAACTTTCAGTTCCCATACTCTATCTCTTCTGTTCCTGCTGCCACTTGCTGCTGTGATGGACTAAGCCCTCCTGAAACAGTAAGTCTGATAAGCTTTTACCTTCATTTCCTTTCTTTTTGAAAAGATTTATTTATTTACTTGTGTGTGAGTTGTATGTATGTGTGTATATTTGTGTGTGTTATGTGCATATGTGTATGGGGGTGGGGAGGATGCTAACAAATGAGCCTATATAGAAGCACAGAGACCAGAAGAGGGCACCAGGCATCCTTTTCTGGTCTCCACCTATTCCTCTGAGGCAAGGTCTCTCCTTGAAACTGGGACCTTAAGAATTTGAACAGTCGGGGCTGGTGAGATGGCTCAGTGGGTAAGAGCACCCAACTGCTCTTCTGAAGGTCCGGAGTTCAAATCCCAGCAACCACATGGTGGCTCACAACCATCCTTAACAAGATCTGACTCCCTCTTCTGGTGTGTCTGAAGACAGCTACAGTGTACTTACATATAATAAATAAATAAATCTTAGAAGTTGACCATAGTTCAAAAATGATCATAAAGGGTAAAATAAATTTAAAAAAAAAATTTGAACAGTCTTTTAGGTGTAGTACCATGTGGTCGGCAAGAAAGAAAACTGGCTTCTTTCTGAGCATTAAATGCAAGCAGCAGGAGGAGTAAACACCCTGATCTCAGATTAAATGCTCTGTGGTTTTCCCATTTAGATCAGTAGTGGGTGTTTTTTATTTGTTTGTTTTGTTTTTTGGTTTGCCGTACATCTATCACCTGTTATATTGATATATGCTGCTTCTATTCCTAATTTATTCTGGGCTATCATTATGAAGGGATGTTGGATGTGATCAAAAGTCTTGGCTGCATCTTTTAAGGTTTCTGTCTTTAATCTTTTTAAGTGATGTGTGTATATTATATCCTTACTTTAATATTAAATCCTTACTTTAAAGTGTTTAACTTTAAACTTTTGTATACCCCATCTTACTGGATTACTTAAAGCAATTGGTACAATCAGATAAATTACTATTTCTAACTTTAACTCTATTTTTTAGAACAGGGGATATGCAAAAGCTTAAGTCAACTCTTGTAAATTAAAATAATGTCTCCATCTGATATCTTACTTCTATTAGACATCCTATACTCTTGCTCATTTTAATTTCTTGGTTATTTTAATTTTAAAGTATCACCTGCAAATATTATTGCAAAAGTAGTACATAAAACAGCAACAACAACAACAAAACAAAACAAAACAAAACAAAAAAACAGAACGCAATGGCTAGTATATTAATATGATCCAGAAATTTCTCCCTTAATGGTTTGGTGATCAGATCTCTCTGATAAGGCCCTTTCCTAACATCCCAGTTTTATCCTTATGAGGTCTAGAATAAGCTTCTAGTCACGTGAGCCGTGATGCTATAAATGCTACATGCACAAAATCTGATGTTTGACCAACAGGAAAATATGGACTGAGGATCCCCAAAGAAGCTACCATTTGTGTTGAAACTTCAACAAATTGTACCTACACTGTTAAAACTCTAGCAAGTGTGGAGAGTTGGAATGTTATGGGTACAAACCCCAAATTACCTTGAGCTATTTTAGCCTTTTGAATAATCAGTACCAAGCTGGAGAGATGGCTCAGCAGTTAAGACCACACATTGTTCTTAGATGAACCTGAGTTCAGATCCCAGCACCCATGTGAGGTGGCACACAAGTACCTGTAACTCTAGCTCCATGGGATCTGATGCCTCTGGCCTCCATGGGCACCTGCACTCATGAGCACTTACCCACACAAGACACATATGCATAATTAAAAATAAACATTAATATTATTAAACTAATATTAATATTATAAACTTTAAAAATAAAAATATTTTAACATGGCCATCAATCGCCTTCCTCTGAATATGACTTGTGATAGGAACTCCCATGGATATATAAAATGACTCCACACGAATCTTTCCTCCCTGATGCCTTCTCTACTACTTTTCCTAATTTATCTTCAATATCCAAAAATCGCCTCTCGGGATGTCTGTTCTGTCATGGACATCTCTGTTTATTTCATCTTTCTTTGTGAGTGTGTGTGTGTCTGTGTGTGTGTGTACCTGGCTGTGTGACCCTAGCTTCCCTGAACTCACAGATATCTGCCTGCCTCTGTCTACCAGTTCTAGGATAAAAGGCATGAACCATCATCACTTTCTTCTTAAGAAATTTGATGCAAATTTCACTTTAAAATTTACCTCCTACCTTTCTGCTCTTGAGCCATACCTTTGGTTATTCCTTAAATGATTGTTTTAATTCTTAAGTCTGTATGACCTTCTGCAGTTCCACCAGTGACTGACCTTATCCATACTACCTGGACGTATGTGGACATCTTCTGGATTTATAAAACCTAAATATCAGCCTTCAACCCAGACACCAACACCTGACTACCCACTATGGGATTTGGAGGCTCCATCCCAATTCTACTATGCTCTGAGTCAACCTAAAAAAGGCAGAAGACTTGACTTTAAGGTCTGTATCATTCATGGCTCCTTCTTTCCTATAAATTCATTCCTCTATTTCTTTTTTTTTTCTCTCTCTCTCTCTCTTTTTGCTAAGATTTATTTATTTATTTTATGAATTTGAATACACTGTCACTCTGCAGACACACCAGAAGAGGGCATCAGATCCCATTACAGATGGTTGTGTGCCACCATGTGGGTGCTGGAAATTGAACTCAGGACCTCTGGCAGAGCAGTCAGTGCTCTTAACTGTTGGGCCAT
>NC_034611.1:10729683-10749306 GCF_900095145.1 Mus pahari | reverse complement strand
CCTTCCTCCTCCTCCTCCTCCTGCTCCTCCTCCCCCTCCTCTTCCTCCTCTTCCTTTTTCTTCATGTAAAACAAAAGAGCTAAAAAAAATATGTGTCTGCTTCTTCAGGATGCCGGATACTCAGATATCAGATCCGAGATCTGTAGAAATCAGGTCATTCTCCTGCAGTTTGGACTAACAGCATCCAAAAGATATTAAAGCTAACATGCCCTGTGTTTATATGACTTTTTTTCTCTGAAAACCTGGTGTGCCCTGCCCTACTTCTCACCTCATGGTGCCTGAAGTGGCAATCTCTTTTACATTATCTTTTTTTTTTTTCTTTGTCTTTTAAAAAATATTTATTTATTTTTATTTTATATATATGGATGTTTTGCTTGCATGTATGTCTAGTCTATGTGCCACATGTATGCTGATGCCTCACAGGCCAGAAGAGAGTGGATTATGTCCTACAAGACAAGTTACAGACAGCCATGACCTACCATGCGAGTGTTAGAAATTAAACCTGGAGCCTCTGGAAGAGTAACAAGTATTCTTAATCACTGAGCCATTTCTCTAATTGTAGGCTGTCTCTTATAATGTTTTCATAATGTCTATACCTCTCCTCATCCCAAGGCTTGATCATGACCCCATGGTTTTTCTCTAGCTCATTTCTGGAGGGTAATTTACGTCTGTTCCATCCCCAAACTTGATACTACGATTTGTAACAACGTCTCATATTTACTTCCTTATGTGCACTGAATCATCTTTTTTGTAGCTCTGATGAAACCAAATGACAATGGTAATGACCATAATGTGTTCTCTGACTTATTTTGTGAGAATGTTGTTGATAATTTTTGTGTCTAGATTTTTATAGAAATCAGTCTGTAAATCAGTCTCTGGTTGTTGCTATTTCCTTATTTGGTTCTGATACCATGGTAATGCTGGCTTTATAGGATTCCCTCTTCATTTTCCACTGCTTTCTATCTTATGGATGGTTTAAGGAATATTTTTACCTCTAAATTTATGAATTTTGGGTTTCTATTTTTGTTTGTTGGCTATGAGTTTGTCAGTCTTTTTAAAGAGTCAAATTTTTGTTTGATGAATTCTATGTTCTTTCATTTCCATTTTGCTCTCTTTTTTATTTCCTAGACAAGGTTTTATTATGTAGACCAAGCTGGTCTCAAACTCAGAGATCTGCCTACATCTGCCTCCCAAGTACTAGAATTTAAAGTGTGTATCACAATACTGGCTGCCCTTGTTTCTTAATACAACAGAGCTGAAATTATTTCCTCTATCTTAGCAGATCATATCTGCAGTGGTCAAAATAGGGTGTCAAATCCTATGTAACTGGAATTACAAGTAGTTGCAAGCTACTTGACATGAGTATTGGAAACCAATCTCAGGTTCTCTGTTAAAGTTATACATGTTCTTAATTGCATGGTCATCTGTTCAGCCCTGTGACTTAGCTTTTGAATGAGACTTCTAATTCTATGGTTGTCAGGAAGTTGTGTGGCTGCAGCTTATTTGTAAAAAGCCAACCAAAGAAAGCACCGAAAGTATGCATCTCACATGCAAACTGTGTTAGACTCTGATACCCTGCTAATGTGGCTATGCCTCCTTAAGGATATAATAAGGAATATCTACTGGGCTAGGGTAGGGCTGGTGACACTTTGTAGCTTGTGAAGAACTCTGGACTCTGTTTCAGCACATACAAAGTAAGTAACTAAGTAAATAACAGAATGAACATGCTGCTTCATTGACTGGACAGTTAAAAGTTCCACAGTGAGTGTAGGTGAATTGGGTTTAACATCTGTCAGTTACTTTTGTTTGTTTTTGGGACAGGGTCTGGCACAAATTAGTTTAGTCTCTAATTTGCTGTCTTGGTTTGGATGACCTTAAACATCTGATCCTCCTGCATCTACCTCCCAAGTGCTGAGCATACAGCCATGCACAACTACTTGGATTGTTTATTGGGAATTGAACTTGGAGCCTTAATAATGTTAGGCAAAAACTCTACTAATGAAGTGATATTACCAGCCCATAATTTACTTGATTGTTTAAGAAATGTCTTATGTAGAACAGCTAGCCAGGAACTATTTAGCCAAGGACACTAAATGTGAGCCTACTGCCTCTACCTGCCATTGCTGACATTGCAAGGTCCCCCATCACCACATAGTTTTTCAGTTACTTTTTAAAATTTTCAGAAGAGATTACTCCAACTTTCAGGAGCTGTTCCTCTCCTCACACTATGGATTTCTGGGGATCATGTCCCAGTCAACAAACTTGCACGAGAAGAACTTCTTCCTGCTGACCACTATCACCTATCCGGAAATCTGAAACTAAAGAACAAACTGCTGTAACAATATTTATAGTCTTAGTAACAGTAATCTTTGTAAGCAATAACAAGGCAATAGATGTGGTAAAATAAATGGAAAACATAATAAATATCATGTATATAATAAAAGTGGCTAATACAGACCATTAAATTTATAGGGCTGAGTTCATTGCTTAGCTCAGAAAAAAAAGCAAGTTTCGGTCCTCATTTCCAAAATACACAAAAATGAGTTCTAAGGCTAAGTCTTTTTATTCTCAACACTTAAGTGTTTTTATAAAATTAGAAAATACAAGTAAGAATAGTTACATTTATAGAAGGAAGGAACTATTATCCATTTGCCATACAATAAAATGAAGAAAAAAATGTAGATCATTATTAGTCACTAGTCTAATGATTACCTGGGTAAGAAGTCTGTAAAAATCTTACAGAAATTTGTAAAATTAGTAAAAAATTATTTAGCAAAATAAGTTACTTCTGTATTATGTAGTAAGTGTATGTAATATAATTTACTATACTTGTGTATATGATATATGAGTGTTAGCTGTGTATGGATGGATACACTCACATGTATGTGTGTGTGCACACATGTGTATGTGTGAGAACACTAACCACTGAGAACATGGGTACATTTGTGGGGTGTGCATGTTGGGGATACACTTGCCTGAAGTGGAAACTTATGGGTTCTTTGGAAAGTCAGTTGTGTTGGATGGTGTTTTGCTGGAGCAAACATGTGAAGTGAACACAAGTGAAAAGATGTTTTGCTAAAGCAGAAAGGTGAAAGAATGTTGCAGTGGAGCAGACACAAATGAAAGGCTAAGGCAGACAGGTGAAGGAACAGTTTGCTGAATCAGACACAGGTGAAAGGATGTTCTGCTGAAGCAAGCACCTGAAAAGACACATGATAAAGGATTCTTCACTAAAAGCATTCAGGTATTGGTTCGTCTTACATTGTGTTGATGAGCTCCTTTTGTCAGTACTCCACAGAGAGAAATGGACCAAAAACCTTCTGGTGGTATGTTACATCTCCTAACCACTGCTGCAGACTTAGGTATTAGCAGAGTGATGTCAGCAGAGACAGACTCACGTGGAATTTTGCTAAGACAGACTCATGTGCTGAAGCAAGACACATGGTGAGGCAAGACCCGTGGAGAACATGTGATGTTTATAGGGAGTATAAATAGGATACAATGGACAGTGACAGGGGCTTGGCTAGGCTTGGCTAGGCTTGGCTTGCTTGCCAGTAGAGCTAGCTGTGCAGTGCTTCTGAGACAGTCACAACCAAAAACTGCTCCTTGTGTTCCTGTTGGCCCTGGTCCCTCCTGCTGACTCATGTCAATTTGGCTGAGGCCTGGCTGTCTCTGCTAGGTTGTGCCACACCAATCTGGACTGCTGGTATCTTTGCAAGCGGGTCAAGCTGCTGCTGTTGACCTGTGAGCTGACCTGCTGATTTCCTGACAATGCAGAATGGGAGTTGCTTCAAAGAACCATTTCTTTCTTTTTTTTTTTTTNTTTATTTACATTTCAAATGCTATCCCGAAAGTTCCCTATACCCCCACCCCGCCCCTGCTCCCCTACCCACCCACTCCCATTACTTGGCCCAGGCCTTCCCTTGTGCTGGGTCATATAAAGTTTGTAAGACCAAGGGGCCTCTCTTCCCAGTGATGACCGATTAGGCCATCTTCTGCTACATATGCAGCTAGAGACACGAGCTCAGGGGGTACTGGTTAGTTCATATTGTTGTTCCACCTACAGGGTTGCAGCCTCCTTCAGCTCCTTGGGTACTTTCTCTAGCTCCTCCATTGGGGACCCTGTGTTCTATCCAATAGCTGGCTGTGAGCATCCACTTCGGTGTTTGCCAGGCTCTGGCATAGCCTCACAAGAGGCTGCTATATCAGGGTCCCTTCAGCAGAATCTTGCTGGCATGTGCATTAGAACCATTTCTAAACAGTTCCACATCTCCCGTTTTCTTTCTTTTCTACTACCTCTTGTGGGTGGTGAGATAGAGGAAGGTTAAAGTATTTAAGAACCATCATTAAAAGTAGAAAAATTAAACTTGCACTCTCCTGTGAGCACATATTGGGAGGGGAGTACTCACTAGTGAGCATAAGTACATGTGTGGGTATAGTCACATGTGTGTGTATGTGTTGGGGGGTATGCTCTCTTCTGAACACAAGTGTATGGGGGGAACACTAGCCTGTAAGGACATGTATATGTGCGCACACTCACCTATGTGAACATGTGTGAAAGCTACAAGTGGGCAGAGGGTCTCTTCCTCTATCATGTTTCACCTAATTTTTTTGGTATTTTCTTTTTTCCTTTTATGGAAAAATCAGTTCTTTTCTCATGTCGGATTACATTTTTCCCTCTCAGTTCTTCCCTACCTTCCCTTCTATACTACTCTCTTCTGTCTCTCATTAGAAAAAGGATTGGCCCCTAGGAGATAATATTAAAATATAAGAAAATAAAATATAACAAGTTAAAACAGCAACTATCACATTGAAATGGGATAAGACAAACCAACAGAAGGAAAAGAGCTCAAGAGAAGGAACAAGAAGCAGAGACCCACTCATTCACACACCTAGGAATCCCGTAAAAATCACTAAACTAGAGGCCAGAATACACATGCAAAGGGCCTGGAACAAACCCATGCCTGCAAGACCTGTGTTCGCTGCTACAGTCTCTGTGAGCTCGTGTGAGCTTTGCTCATATTGATTTAGACGGCCTTTTTTGTTTCTTGGAGTCCTCCGTCCTCTCTAGCTCTTACACTCTTTTTACTTCTTCTTGCATGGGGTTACCTGAGCTCTG
Organism: Mus pahari; assembly: GCF_900095145.1. Lineage (NCBI taxonomy): Eukaryota > Metazoa > Chordata > Mammalia > Rodentia > Muridae > Mus > Mus pahari. Next base: position 10,744,187 of record NC_034611.1, on the reverse strand, counting down.
AGGAGAGGGGTTTGATGGAGACATCACATTTACAGCTGAGTGTTCCCAGGTCTCTCAGTCTCCATGTAGGGTCTAGCTGTAGATCTTCATAGTTATTCCAGTTTGCTTTGGAAGAAGCGTCTCTCACGATGGCTGAACACGGCACCGATCTAGGACGATCAAATGACTCATTAAGAGTCATTTTATCACTACTGGTTTTTTAGACAAGTATTATTTGATTTTACCCTAGGATCCTGTGCTATTTAGTCTCTGGTTCTTAATCAACCAAGCATTGTTAGTTTTGGGTCTCACTTTGTGGAGTGGGCTTTAAGTACAATCAGTCATTGGTTGGTTATTCCTACAACCTTTATTCTACCATTGCCCTATCATATGCAAGCATTATACCATGGTAGATCACAGGGTTGGTAACTGGCTTGGTGTTTACACTTCTGTTTAAGTTGCATGCAGAGCACCTTCCTGCACAAAAGACACTGGAGCAAAGAGTTAAAGGCTCTATGTGGACACCAGCTTGACTTCTCAATGTACAATGAGTTGTGTATGTGTTTCAGCAATGGGACTTTCCTGTAAGTTGGTGAAAAAAAACTTATTCTCTTGGCAACAGCCTGGGCTGTCTGGGGATTCCCATAGGATGCATTTGGGCAACAACTTAATTAGATGTAACCCAATCTGGTATTGGACACTTCCTTTGGTGACATGAGGTGTCCAGTTAGGAGTGTGTCATTGTGTCCATTGTCTCTCCACCACCACCACCCATTATTTATATTGCTTCTTTATGTATATATTTTATGGAGTATCTAATGCATTAGATTTACATACTATCCTCACAGTCCCTTAATTTTAGCTGTCTCTCCTTGGTATTCCTTGTTTCTCAATACTCCCTACCTTCCTCCTCCCGACTTGGTCCTCCTTCCTCTTACTGCACATCCTCTTCCATCCCCCATTCATAATTAATTATCTATTATAGTTCCTTCTAATGAGGTCTGTCTGTTCCTTCTAGTCCTTTACTGCATATCTATCCTCTGTGGTTCTACAAATTATATGTTGGTTATCATGCTGTAACAACTATTATCCACATATAAGTGAATACATACCATAATTGTCTGTCTGGGTTTTAGATACCACACTGAGGATGACATTTCCTAGTTCCACTCATTTGCCTGCAAATGTTATAATGTCATATTTTTAATAACTAAGTAATATTCCATTGCGTAATGTGCACATTTTCTTTATACATTCTTCTGTTGAGAAACATCTAGGTTGCTTCCAATTTCTGGCTACTAAGAATAAAGCAGTAGTGAACATGATTGAGCAAGTGTCTTTGTGGTACAATAAAATGTCTTTTGAGTATATGTCCGGAAGTGGTATAACTGGATCTTGAGGTAGATCAATCAATACCCATTTTCCTAAGGAACTGCCACACTGATTTCCATAGTGGCTATAGAAATTTACACTCCCATCAGCAATGGATGAGACTTCTTACTCCACATCCTCTCCAGCATAAGCTGTCATTTGTTGTGTTGATCTTAGCCATTCTGACAGGTATAAGATGAAATCTCAAAGTAGTTTTGATGTGCATTTCTCTGATGGTTAGAGATGTTGAACATTTTTTTTTACTTGTTTCTTAGTCTGTTTTATTTCCTCTGTTAAGAATTCTCTGTTTAGACCTGCAGATTTTACTTAATTGGGTTGTTTTCTTAATATCTATCTTCTTCAGTTCTTTAAACATTTTGGATATTAGCCTTCTATTGGATATGTAGTTGGTAAAAATCTTGTTCCACTCAGTTGACTGCTGCTTTGTGTGAATGACTGTGTCCTTTGCTGTGCAGCAACTTCTCGGTCTTATGAGACCCCAGTTATTAACTACTGATTTTAGTGCCTCTGCTATTGGTGTTCTGTCCAGAAAGTCTTTTTCTGTGCTAATGAGTTAAGGTTATTAACCACTTTTTCTGCTGTCCAGTTTGGTGTAACTGGTTTTATACTAACTTGAAATTTGTTCTGGGTCATAGGTATGCAACTGTTTGGATTCTTCTATATGTTGCTATCCAATTGGGCTGGCATGATTTGTTGAAGTGTGTTCACTTTTTTCCGGGGTGTTTCTGGCCTCTTGTTCAAAAATTGGTGTCTGTAGGTTGGGAATTATTCCTGTGTCTTCTATTTGATTCCATTGATCAAGGTTCCTACTGGTTCATTTTGTTTTTATTTTTATTTTTGCTTGGTTGGTTTGGTTGTTGTTGTTGTTTTCCAATACCATGTTGATTTTAATATTATAGCTTTATAGTACAACCTGAAATAAGAGATGGTGATACCTCCATCTATTATTTTATTATTCAGAACTGCTTAATTTATCCTGTGTTTTTGTGTTTGAATGTAAATCTGAACATTGTCCTTAAAAGGTCTGTGAAGAATTGTTACAGATTTTTTTATGGTGATTATTTAGAATCCGTAGATTTCTTTTTGTAGGATTACTATGTTGACCCTACCAATCTATACGTAAAGACAATCTTTCCATCTTCTTATATCTTCTAATTTTTCCTTCCATGCCTTAAAGTTTTTATCATACAAATCTTTCACTTGCTAAGTTAGAGTTTTTTGAGGCTACTGTTAAAGGCAGGGTTTCCTTTCTCAGTCAGTTTGTCATTTGTATTAAGGAGGGTTATTGATTTTGTTCGTTAATTTTATATCCAGCTACCTTGCTAAAAATGTTTATCAGCTGTAGGAGTTTCCTGGTGGAGTTTTTAAGGCCACTTATGTATCATTATCATTTCATTTGCAAATAAAGATATTTTGACGTCTTCCTTTCTGATAGGTATCCTCTTGGTCTCCTTTAGAAGTCTTATTGTTGTAGCTAAGACTTCAAGTACTATATTAAATAGATATGGACATGGTGGACAGCCTTGTCTTATCCCTGATTTTGTGGAATTTCTTTTGAGTTTCTCTCCATTAATTTGATGTTGGCTATAGGCTTGCTGTAAATTGCATTTATTATGCTTAGAAAGGTCCCTTATATCTCTAATCTCTCCATGACTTTTATCATGAAGGGGTGTTGGATTTTGTCAAAGACCTTTTCTGCATCTAATGAAATAATCATGTGGCTCTTTTGTCTTTCAGTTTATTTATATGGTGAATTACATTTATTAATTTACATATGTTGAAACATGCCTGCATCTCTGGGAAGAGGCCAACTTAATCGTGGTAGATGACCTTATTGATGTGCTCTTTGATTTAGTTTGCTTGTGTTTTATTATTTTTGCATCAAAGTTTATAAGGAAAATTAGTCTATAATTCTGCTTCTTTGTTGGATCATTATGTGGTTTGGGTATGAGGGTAACTGTAGCCACAAAAAACACATTGGGTGGTGTTCCTTGTGGTTCCACTTTTGGAATAATTTGAGAAGTGTTGGCATTAACTTGACTTTGAAATTCTGGGTAGAATTCACCACTAAAACTGTCTGGCTCTGAGATTCTTTTGTTAGGAGTCTTTTAAATACTGGATCGGTTTCACTGGAGTTATAAATTCATTTAAATAGCTTATCTGCTCTTGACTTAACTTTGGTAAGGTACATTTCAAGGAAATGATCGTTTGTGTTTTGGGCTTTGCTTTTTTTTTTTTTTTTTTCAGTGTGGTAGAGGACAAGTGTTTTAAGTTACTTCCTTATGATTCTGTGGTAATTAGTTAGAATTCTTAGAGTCAGATAGAGTGTTAGTTCAAATTTCGTGCATCTTTTGAAATGTGCTTTGTGTCTAAATATGTGATCAATTTTGGAGAAAGTTCCTTAAGTTACAGAATTATATTCTCTCTTTGGATAAAATGTTCTGCAAATACTTGTAGGGCCATTTAGCTTAGGCCATCAGTTAATTCCAGTATTTCTTTCTTTATTTTTTGTCTATTAGTAAGAGTGTATTAGCTGTCACTATCAATGTCTGAGGGTCAGTATGTGATTTAAGCTATAGTAGTGTTTCTTTTACAAATCTAGATATCCTTGTCTTTGGGGCACAGATAGTAAAAATTGAAATGTCCTCTTGATGAAATTTTCCTTTGATGTGTTTGTAGTATCCTGCCCTACCTTTTCTGATTTGAAGTGTGTTTTTTGTCATATATTAAAATGCCTACACCAGTTTGGTTTTTTAGATTCATTTCTTTATAGCCCTGGCTGTCCTGGAACTCACTTTGTAGACCAGGCTAGCCTTGAACTCAGAAATCCGCCTGCCTCTGCCTCCCGAGTGTTGGGATTAAAGGTGTGCGCCACCACACCCAGCTCTTAAGGTGTTTTTCTTACATGTGGCTGAAGGATGCTGTTATCCAATCTAATTTGTCAGACTGTAACTTTTTATTGGAGAATTGAGATCATTGATATTAAGAGTTATAAATGACCAAAGATTGTTGACTCCTGTTGATTTGTTGGGTTTTTTGTTGTTGAGATTGTGTGTGTCTGTGTGTGTCTGTGTGTGTGTGTGTATGTGTGTGTGTGTGTGTGTGTGTGTGTGTGTGTGTGTGTGTGTGTGTGTGTGTGTGTGTGTGTGTGTTTCCTTCCTTTGATTAGGCTGGTCTGGAATTCCTTGAGAGCTTTTTTGTTTTTATTTTTGTTTGTTTGATTTGGCCTTTGGGGATTGGTATCTACCTTCCATCTCCTTCCATAGGGCTGAATTTGTAGTTAGAGATTGCTTAATTTTGATATTATTTTAGAATGTCATATTTTCTTCATTTATGGTGATTACTATACTAGGTGATTACTACTATCTGCATTGGCATTTGGGGTTTCTTAGATTCTGAAGAACATCTTTCCAGGCCTTTCTGGCTCTTTAGACTCTCCATTGACAAGTCAGGTGTAGTTTTAATAAGTCTGCCTTTATATGCTACTTTGTCTTTTTCTCTTGCATTTATTAATATTCTTTCTTTGTTCTGTACAATTGGTGTTTTGATTATTATGATTTTAGGGATCTTTCTTTTCTGGTTCAGTCTATTTGCTATTCTGTATGCTTCTTGTACCTTTACAGGCATTTCCTTCTTTAGGTTGGGGACATTTTCTTCTATGATTTTTGTTGAACTTATTCTCCAGGCTTTTGACCTGGATTTCTTCTCCTTCCTCTATTTCTATTGCTCTTAGATTTGTTCATCTCATAGTGTCCCAAATTTTCTGGATGTTTTGAGTCATGAGTTTCTTGTTTGTTTGTTTAGATTTAACATTCTCTTTAACCAATATATACCCATCTCTTCTATTGTGTCTTAAATGCCTGATATTCTCTTTTCCATATCTTGTATTCTGTGGGTGAGTCTTGCCTCTGAGTTTCTTGCTTGAGTTTCTAAGCCTTACATTTCCAGATTTTTTCTGTTTGGGTTTTCCTTATTGATTCTATTTCCACTTTCAGGTCTTGAATGTTCTTATTCATTTTCTCTGATTGTTTGTGTTTCATAGATTTCTTTAGTGGATTTATTTGTTTCCTCTTTAAGGACCTCTATCATACTCAAAACAGACTTTTCAAGGTTCTTGTTTTGTTTTTGTGTGATTCAGGTATGTTAGAATTCATGGGAGCTGGCCTGCTAGGTTTGCTAAGGTCTACCTTCACTATATTGTCTCCACTGTTGTTCATTGTGATTTAATGTTGCTAACTATGCACCTATCATTGGGAAGATTGTAATTCTACCTGCTGATATATGGTCTCCTCCTGGTTGTTGTTTCCTTCCTTGTTTTTTGTAGGGGGTGTTTTCCTAATTGTTGTCTGGTTAAAGAAAGATGACAAAAGTAAATCACTGAGTGAAAGATAATGTGGGATTTCCAGGCAGGACAGGAAAAGAAGGAGGGAGAATTTTGAGGGTCAGACCAGGTGATGGGCAGATGAGCTACAGTCATGTAGGTCTTTGGGGGTACTGATAGTTTATAGACTTCACAGGCAATTGAGGAGGCCAAAGGGGATGGGGCAGGATATTCTTCACCCAGCCTTTGAGTTATCTGGTCAGTTTTAAAATATAAAGATCCCCAGTGTTTTCCTTCCATGGGGCTAAAGGGAGCTGGGTGTGATGGCCATTGAGACACTGGGCAAGCGGCAAGTGGACACAGGGAGAACTACCTTGTTGAGCTGGGGAGGGGGTCATCGGAGGTTTGATGGAACTAGCCACCAGAGGTTGAAAGAGCTCAGGCAGAACTCTTGAGTAACAAGCATGGATGGTGGCCACAGGAAAATGTCAGCCAACAGCATGATGGCGACTGCTCTCAGAGCATAGCTGGGAAGGTACCTCCAGCATATGTGGAATGTGTTAGTTAATAGTCCCAGAGCCTAGCAGGCACTAGTGTGGTTTTATTTAAATTACATAGTTTTCTCTTTCCTCTCTGATTCTTAGGGAAGTATGATGGCTTTCTGCTGCCTGGTAAGAAATTCTTCTGTAGTCCTACAGGTTGTGGCCACTGCTTCCCTAGCAGGAGTCTCCACTTTACTTTTTGAAACATGTAGGATGGCAAGCTATTTAGCTGCTGGGATCTGCCTGTCTCTACACCACAGTTTTGTTCTTACAGATATATACTACCACATTAGGCTTTTAGATGACAGCACTATTAGGTCCTAATGTTGGCACCAGTATAAAGGAGCCATCTCCCCAGCCCTATAAAAAATTGTATAGTAATTGTTTATTATTGCATGTCAGCAAAATAACTCAATACTGAAATTTTAATTCCAATTAAATTTTTTAAATTATTATGTAATTTTAAAAATTGAACAAAATCTTTTCAGATTATCTTCAGAGATTGTTATATATCTCCATAATCATAAATTGTAATACATGACTTTATTTTATATATGATGTTACTGGGGATAATTCCAGGATTTTGTGTGTGTGTGTGTGTGTGTGTGTGTGTGTAACCTAACACTGAGTTTATAAAATATTTAAATAGATCTAAAATAAATGAGGGACATAACGTATTCATGGATTTGAAGTTTCAGACTATAAACATAGGCATATAGGCTAACTTATAGAAGCCTTATCAAAATGTAAAACACTGTGTTAGGAGTCTACATATTTATGCATTTGGAGAGTATGCATTTGTGTATCAAGGGATGAATTTATTCTAAGATATATGCAGGGTGAATGTATTGATTCACTGTAATCCCAAAATTTGAGAGATGGGGGCTGGAGTGATGGCTCAGCGGGTAAGAGCACTGACTGCTCTTCCAAAGGTCCTGAGTTCAAATCCCAGCAACCACATGGTGGCTCACAGCCATCTGTAATGAGATCTGATGCCCTCTTCTGGTGTGTCTGAAGACAGCTACGTTCTACTTATATATAATAATAAATAAACCTTTAAAAATATTTTTAAAAAAAATTTGAGAGATGGGAAGGACATCTGGAGATAAAGAATGTCCTTGGCTACATGCTTAATTTGAAGCCAGTCTGATATCTCAAAAGAAAAAATAATAGGGTCCTGTTTAACAGTTCAGTAGGTAAAGTCTAATTTGATAACAAGACCTAAATTCTAATTTGTTGCCTGCATCCCACATGGCAGAAGGACAGCTCAGACTCCTAAAAGCTGTCTTCTGACTTCCATTGCCCACACTCATACACACAATATATAAATAAATTCAGTTAATTAAAAAAGAAACTTGTGGGGCTGGTGAGATGGCTCAGTGGGTAAGAGCACTCGACTGTTCTTCCGAAGGTATGGAGTTCAAATCCCAGCAACCACATGGTGGCTCACAACCATCCATAACGAAATCTGATGCCCTCTTCTGGAGTGTCTGAAGACAGCTACAGTGTACTTACATATAATAAATAAATAAATAAATAAATAAATAAATAAATAAATAAATAAATTTAAAAAAAGAAGCTTGTTTTCCAAACCATTTTTCATGCCTCCAAGATACAGTAGAAGAATGGGGTGTAGTTCAGCAGTTAAGCGTTCAGCTAGCATAAGGCCCAGGTTTCCATCTCTGGTACTAAGGAAAAGTAGACATTATACAAATACAGAAAAAAATAGATTCTATGTATTTGTATGTTATATATAATTTATAAATAATAAATAATATTATTCATTAATATTAACTGTTAACTTTTAGAGCTAAACATGTTGCACATATCTATAATCCCAGCACATAACAGGACAAGGCAGGAGAACAAAATTTGAACCCAACCTGAGATATGGAACAAGCAAGTCTGAAAAAATAAACAATGTACATTATAATGTATATTATTTCAGTTTCTCTAAACTTTCTTGTTTTTTTGTTTTTTTTTTTTAGGTTTTTCGAGACAGGGTTTCTCTGTGTAGCCCTGGCTGTCCTGGAACTCACTCTGTAAACCAGGCTGGTCTCGAATTCAGAAATCTGCCTGCCTCTGCCTCCCGAGTGCTGGGATTAAAGGCGTGCGCCATCATGCCCAGTTCTCTAAACTTTCTAATGATTAAGAAGTCATGCTGGCTGTGGTGTCACATGCCTCTAATTTCAGTACTCAGGTGGAAGAAAGGGGTCAGTATAAGTTACAGGCAGATGATCCTGGTATGCATAGAGAGTTCCAAGCTGGCAGTGAGATTTTGCTTCAAAGAAAAGAAGAAGCGGGGCATGGTGGCGCATACCTTTAATCCCAACACTCCGGAGGCAAAAGCAGGCAGATTTCTGAGTTTGAAGCCAGCAGCCTGGTCTACAGAGTGAGTTCCAGGACAGCCAGGGCTACACAGAGAAACCCTGTCCAAAAAAACAAAAAAAAAACAAAAAAAACAAAAAAAAAGAAAAGAAAAGAAAAGAAAAGGAAAAAGAAAAGAAGAAAAGGAGAAAGAAGAGAAAGAAGAAGAGGGGGAGAAGAGGGGAGGGAGGAAGAGAGGAGAAGAAGGAGAAAGTCATATAGGTACGTGGTTCAGTGACTTACTTGTCTCATGGTTTTCCAGAAGCTGACTTCTATCCCTTGCAATAATAACAAACGAGATTATTCCTAAATTAGTGACACTAGAAAATTATCAAGTAATAATACTAATTTCATGTCATCACATGGTGTGAGTACTGTCCTCTCTCCATTCTCACACAGGGAACTGGTACTGGGGTTAAGAGAAAAAAAACAAAAAACAAAAACAAACAAGCCACTCTGCTTAGACACACCAAACATTCACATCAGGCTGACAGCCTGGTGGAGAGAAGGGAGAACCTTCCTCCTCTATTTGCAGAGACATGTGTTCTAAGCCACAAAAGGTTACATGGTCAAGATGCTCTACAAGAACCCTCCCATTCTACCTATCTCCTTTGACCTCCTGTGGCACTTAGCTTTAGGAATGTGAGAGGTATGTTTCATAGGAAAACACGATATCACTGAGATTTAGAAACAGACAGGGATGTGAAAGACAAATTTGAGTAATTTGAAGTTCATCTCTGTGTACTGTTTCATGCTTGTTTTTATGTGGTTGGTTGATCACTTGTTCATCTGTCTTGTAGTGCTAGGGATAGAACCCAGGGCCTCACAGGCATGCCCCCACTGTGCTGTAACAAGTCAGGGATGTTTAGCATGAGATTCGTCACTCAGTAAATATGTGCGGAGGGAGTAGACACAAGCAGATGGACTATGATGAGGAAAAAGCCCACACAATATACCACAGAGAGGGTTTCAAACATAGCCAAGGTTCAATGCCTCAGTACCATTTAGTCTCTAAAGCCTGACACTTGTTTACATCTAAGAAGACAACCCTAACTTACAGGGCTTTTCAAGTTAATGGATTTTGGTTAATCCTAGCCAGGTGTCAGTTCTTGATATAGTGTAGATTCTGGACAAAGTTACTTAACCTCATTATAATTGAAAGCACGTTGCTAGGAAACTACATCCATGGTTCTCTCTGATCCCAAACCAAGATATTCTGCCAAAAAGCATGTAAGCTCCTTTGAAGAGCAGAGTGCTAATGCTCTCTCATGAGAACTATGATCATCTTTGACTACACAGCTACATGAACAAAATCTGGCATTTCCTGACAGAAGCAGAGCATTCACAAGCCTGGTCCTGTAAGGGAATCTGGATCTCTGTGATGGAGATTGAACCCAGTTAGAGGCAAGCTCTCCACTACTGTATTAGATGCCTTGCTCTTTTTTAGTGTTTACTTTATTCCTGCTTTTACATATGATTTTTATTTATTCTCTGAGAAATTCATAAATCTATATAATATATTTTGACCCAATCCACCCTACTTACCTTCCCAACTCCCTCAGAGCCTCCCACTCAACATGCCCCCACCCCAGCTTCATGTCCTCTTCATTTTTCTAAATAACTCACCGAATCCAATCATTGCTGCCCCTGAGCACATGGGTATGGGGCCGTCCACTGGAACATGAGTAACATAATAGTGCTCATTACCCACAATTCCTTCCCCCAGCATCCATCACTGCCAACAGTTTCTCAGATAGGATGGGGCCTTGCTCCCAACCTTGCAATTCTCCTTCTTCAGGCTCATGTACCACCACCCTCAACTGCTTGGGAATATTATTTAGCAGGATGAGAGAATAATACATATGTCTCCCATGGAAGAGCTCTCTCTGTTGTTGTTGTTGATGATGATGACGATGACGATGATGATGATGATGTTATTGTTTTCATTTATGTTTTGTTTCAGAAAGCAAGATCTCACTTTCTAGCTCAAGTTGGCTTTAGATTCACGACATTTCTCTAACTTGACCCTCCTGAGTGATGGGATTATAGAGAAGAACCAACAAGTCCCACTTCTCTTTTGTTTGATTGACTTGCATTTGTAGACAAGGTCTCCTATAGCCCAGGCTGACCTGGAACTCCATGCATAGCCACACATGACCTCACATTCTTGACCCTATTGCCTTTACCTCCAAAGTGCAAGGATTACATGTGTATGCTACTACACCCAGCTTTCTCCTTGTTTGCAGGCACAATTATAAAGGTATGGAACATGTTGTGTGCAGAAAATATGGTTTCAATCAAAAGAGAGAATCTGTTAGAGTGGCTGAACACATGGACAAAAGCCGCTCCAGAAGGTACAGCATGGTGTTAGTCACGGGGCCATTAAGTTCATTCAGCACATGGACTCTTCTCTCAGACACCAGGAAGGAAGGGGTCTTAACAAAGGCAGCAATACAGCACCTAAAACAAACATGAGATGAAAAAGGCATGGATGAGCACACAGCACTCAGCTCTTAAGAGGAACAAAAGCTCCAGGGCTGCCTGGGCTACAAAGCAAAGACCTGTCTCAAACACACAGAAAATGAAAGAAAAAGAGAGGATAGGAGTGGGAAGGAGGTGAGAGGCTTCATGTTAGGGGTTGAAGACACACACTGAGGCAGGTTGTCCTTTGGAGTTAGAGATTGTTATTAGAAGAGTTACCAACACAACAGACAGACAGACAGACAGGCAGCATGGCAGGGGTTCCAAGGCATTCTGGATCACATGGCAGAGTGAGGGAAGGGGTTCTAGACATGGTTGATGTGTAGTTCACAGAACAAGCCTGTAGTTAGTGTTGCTCAGGCTGTCTCTGATTCCTGTATGACAATGGTAAGAAAAGAGGATTTGTATTTAAAGGAAGAGTTTTATGACTTGGGAATGTGTAATAAGTAGGAGGAGGGACCCCTTTAGTTAATGTGTATCCATCACATGGAGTATACTGCCAGTAGACTCTGTTAGCCTGAGTCCTATATACAAAATCATCTATAAGGAAGGAGAGAGACACAGCTGTAGGGTACTGTGACCTAAGCAGTACTAGTTCTCAGTTTTAAAAGCAGGAAGGAAAGGGGAGAGAAAAAAATAGATGGCGAGGAAGCAGATGTGGGGCAGAAGAAAGAGGAGGAAAAATGAAGGGAAGAAGCGTGGAAGAGAAAAGATATATGGAAGAAAAATGAAAAATAGATATGTAAAGGGAGAAAAATAGGGAAAGAAGGGAGGGGGAAAGAAGAAAATGGAAGGAGGGAAGAAAAGACAGGAACAGACTGTGTGAACTCCAAGGGTTGTACTGTGCATACATTTTCACAAGAATAACTCAAATATCCCTACAATACAAGTCAGTTACTATAAATTTTTGGTCAATAATATTAACAATAATAGCTGTTGCTGAAAGAGTACACCAGTAAAGACTTTTGAGACAAGTGTTAATGCCAGAAGCTACATTACACATATTAATGCTCCGGAAGAATTCACTCACACAGGTTCATCTATTCACATTCTCCCTAAATCTTGTTTGATTAAAACATGATGAACTGTGGTACATTTACACAATGGAGTACTACTCAGCTATTAAAAACAATGAATTTATGAAATTCTTGGGCAAATGGGTGTATCTGGAGGATATCATCCTTAGTGAGGTAACCCAATCACAAAAGAAGTCACTAGATATGCACTCACTGATAAGCGGATATTAGCCCAGAAACTTAGAATACCAAAGATACATTATGCAAAACACAAGAGAACCAAGAAGGATGACCATCGTGTGGATACTTCATTCCTCCTTAGAATAAGGAACAAAATACTCATGAAAGGATATAGGTACAGAGACAAAATTTAGAGCTAAGATGAAAGGATGGACTATCCAAAGACTACCCCATCCGGGAATCCATCCCATCATCAGCCACCAAACCTAGATACTAATGCACATGCCAGCAAGATTCTGCTGAAGGGACTCTGATATAGCGGCCTCTTGTGAGGCTATGCCAGTGCCTGGCAAACACAGAAGTGGATGCTCACAGCCAGCTATTGGATGGAACACAGGGTCCCCAATGGAGGAGCTAGAGAAAGTACCCAAGGAGCTGAAGGGGGGCTGCAGCCCTGTAGGTGGAGCAACAATATGAACTAACCAGTACCCCCTGAGCTTGTGTCTCTAGCTGCATATGTAGCAGAAGATGGCCTAATTGGCCATCACTGGGAAGAGAGGCCCCTTGGTCTTGCAAACTTTATATGACCCAGCACAAGGGAAGGCCTGGGCCAAGTAGTGAGAGTGGGTGGGTAGGGGAGCAGGGGCGGGGGGGGGGGTAATAGGGAACTTTCGGGATAGCATTTGTAATGTAAATAAAGAAAATAATAATAATAATAAAAAACATGATGACGATATGATGTTCGTGGCACAGAAGCCAAACAGATGTGGAAGAGCAAGTGTTTCCCATAAAGCCCAGAGGCTGGGCTCACTCCCTCTCCTCTGATTATGTTTTTCTCATTAAAATCCAATCTACGACCTACTCAGACTTCTCTACAGATAACATGATACAAAGACAGCAACAAACTGAGTCAGCCTGAAGTGCAATGGTAGGCAAAGGCTTTCTGGTTTCCAAGCTCTGTAGTCAACAGGTCTCAAGGAGTCACAGATTTGTTTGACCCTGAAACTCTGTCCTGTAGACACCAGCAGGACACAGTGACAGATACTAGGAAAGCTGATGTCAAGAGCACACAATTCTTCCCCATTTTACTGGAAGAAGGTAACATAGCAATTCAAAAACTAGGCCTAAGGGAAAATTATTTCGTCTCTGAGTAATTAAAGCATGGGTACCTGGCAGCCCTAGGCCTTTCTAGTATAATTGCTCATCTCAGCCTGGCTTTCCTAGCTGAGATGCATTTGGCTGTAAGTCACAAAAGCACTCATGCTTTTCATGTACTTCCCGGTCCCTTGGCTATTGTCAGAGTCCAACCTCTTCCAGTCAAAATTTAACAGTGAATACAAACAGCCCTAAATGATTCAAAATCTGCATACCATCTTCAAGAATTGTGGAAAATAAAGCTTTCATTTTTTTTAAAAAGATTTATTTATTTATCATATGTAAGTACACTATAGATGTCTTAAGACACTACAGAAGAGGTCATCAGAACCTGTTATGGATGGTTATGAGCCACCATGTGGTTGCTGGGATTTGAACTCTGCACCTTTGGAAGAGCAGTCGGATGCTCTTACCTGCTGAGCCATCTCACCAGCCCCAAGCTTTCATTTTTAAATAAAATGTCTTAAAAGAAAGTTGTCTATAAAATAAGTACACTTGGTTTGCTTAGCCTGAAATATCTATTTGAAAGTTAATTCTGGGTTTAGTTCTATAGTTTTCTTGGAATGTTCCTCTACTGGTCCCTGATAGGACTGTTTGACTAAAGCCCAGGGAAACTTCCACTGGTGTTCTGTTAAAGTAAAGGGGGAAGAGGTCACCATGCCTGTCTGTGGCATGTTGCTGCAGAAACACGATTCTTGATTAATGGTGCTGGCACAGTGGGTGATCTGCCAAAGGTGCCCATGAGGAGGAATCAATTTGTCCCCATAGAACAGTAAGCACAATAGCAATATGACAGGAACTTAGCATATTAAAAAATGATATGATTTAAAGAGGAAGTAATTCACTGAAAGTTTCCAATTTTGAAGGCTTCATTACCAGCTTCATAGCTATTTGGGGAAGTTCTAGAAAGTTTAAGGTGAGAGACTTCCTTAAGATAGGCCACAGGGCCTTAGTGGGTCTATCTTCTTTTTTTTTGCTTTTTGGTTTTTCGAGACAGGGTTTCTCTGTATAGCCCTGGCTGTCCTGGAACTCACTTTGTAGACCAGGCTGGCCTCAAACTCAGAAATCTGC
>NC_034611.1:10727014-10729588 GCF_900095145.1 Mus pahari | reverse complement strand
TTTTTTTTTAGATTTACTTATTTATTATATGTAAGTACACTGTAGCTGTCTTAAGACACTCCAGAAGAGGGCACCAGATCTCATTACAGATGGTTGTGAGCCACCATGTGGTTGTTGGGATTTGAACTCAGGACCTTCAGAAGAGCAGTCAGTGCTCTTAACCACTGAGCCATCTCTCCAGCCCCGTGGGTCTATCTTATTACAGCCTTCTCTGTGTCTTTCCTTCCTGCTACCTTGAGGTCAACAACCTTCATTACATGCTCACACAACCATGATGCTCTGCTAAACTTACCATGAGCACCATCATGACAGCAAAGGACCACAGTCTGAAATGTCTGAAACCGTGAACCTAAATAAGTAATTCCTCTCTTTAAGGTGTTCTGTCAGATACTGTCACAGTAATTAGACAGTCTGAATGTCAAAGAAGAGGGTTAATCTACTCATCATTTTTTCTTAAATATTAAATTATTTATTTTTATTTTATATGGTAAGTGTTTCACCTTCACATGTGTGTATATATAATTTATGTCTGCCTGATGCCTGCATAAGCTAGAAGAGGGCATTAAGATATGCTAGAACTAGAACTAGAATTAAAGGTGGCTGTGGGCTATCATGTTGGTGCTAAGAACTAAGCTCAGACCCTCTGTAAGAACAGCCCATCCAAGCCGGGTGTGGTGGCACACACCTTTAATCCCAGCACTTGGGAGTCAGAGGCAGGTGTATTTCTGAGTTCGAGACCAGCCTGGTCTACAAAGTGAGTTCCAGGACAGCTATACAGAGAAATTCTGTCTCAACCTCCCCCAAAAAGGAAAAAAAGAACAACCAACCCGTCCTCTTGAGACTACTGAGTCATTTCCCCAGCCTTCCTTTCTCCTTCTGAGAATTAATTTGTTTTTACTTCATGTGTGGGAGTGTTTCGCCTAACTATGTAAGTACACCACATGCATGCACTGCCCATAGTGGTCAGAAGAGATCACCGAATCTGCTAGAACTAGAGTTACAGAGAGTTGTGAGCTGCGATGTGGCTGTTGGAAACTGAACTTGGATTATCTGCAAAAGAATGCAGTACTCTTAACCACTGAGCCATCTCTCCAGCCCGTCTTTTTTCAAAAAAACAAACAAAAAAATCAGTGTAACAAAATGAGCTCATGCACTTACTTCTATTATCTAATGAATTTTCTTTTTTTCACATTTTTTATTGGATATTTTCTTTATTTACACTTCAAATGTTATCCCCTTTTCTGGTTCCCCCACCACCACTGGAAACCCCCCATTCCCCTACATCCATGCATCCATGAGGGTGTTCCCTTACCTACCCACTCCTGCCTCCCTGGCTATAAAATATTTGTATAGAATACAGATTCTAGATGAGAAAAAAATGTGCTGACAAGATTTGAAAAGGAATTCTTACCAGTTTGGAGGTAACTGGGGCTATAGAACCCTTTTGTTGTTGTTGTTTGTTTGTTTGTTTGTTTGTTTTTCCTTAAATGAGGTTTATTAGCTGTTCCGATGATTTTATTCAAAATATTTCCCAGAAATATATTTTTTAACAAGTTGTTTTGCAACAATTTGGTTAGTTGTGTCAAAATTCTTGGTTCAGCAGGAATGAAATCAGACCAAAGAGAGTGGAGGAGATTTTCCTTTTTCGAGTGCCCTTTGGTTTCGTCCTTTTCCCACTGCATCCATCTATCTTTTTTGTCTATCTTCTGTCCTCACAGGTTATCTCCTTTCACTCCTCCACAGTTACCATGCTAGATGCTGAAGTCAGGACAGAGATTAGTCCACAGTGAACATGGGACATCAAGTTTCCAACTTCTTTCTAAACACATTACATACTCTAAGCATAAGACTTTAAAGAACCAAGCATGGTGGCACTTTTAATCCCAACCCTGGGGAGAAAAATGCAGGCAGTGATGGACTGGTCTGATTCCATCCCAGGGGAAAAAAAGCCATTTTGTTATAACAGCACAATAAGTTGTTTCTATTTGCTAAAATTCAAGTTTGGCTCATCCATACTCTACCCTAATAAGATAAGACATTCTATCAAGGAATGATGAGATGTTCTGGTTTTGGAATGGAGCTTGATTCCCGTGGACTCCATCTTGATAAGATACGATGTTCTGTCAAATAATCGAATCTACTATCTGCTTCTGTAAAATTCACTTGCAATATCCTTATGGAATAAAATCTCCAGTTTATACTCTTTCCCTATAATAGGAAGCCTCAAAATTAAACCACATTGTACTCTTAAATCTCATTTTTGAGAGTTTGGCCTATACATAGTAAATAAAGATTGCTGAATGGGCTTTAATTTGGATGGTGATTTTCATTCTTGATTGGAGGGATTAGCAGAAGATCCCCATAAATTCAAGGCCAGTCTAGTCTGAATAGTGAGATCTAGACCACCCAGTGTTACATAGTGAGATCTAGACCAGCCAGTATTACATGGTGAGATCTAGATCAGCCAGTGTTACATAGTTAGAGCTAGACCACCCAGTGTTCCATAGTGAGATCTAGACCACCCAGTGTTACATAGTGAGATCTACACCAGCCAGTGTTACATAGTGAGATCTA
>NC_034611.1:10716545-10727004 GCF_900095145.1 Mus pahari | reverse complement strand
TAGTGAGATCTAGACCGCCCAGTGTTCCATAGTGAGATCTAGACCAGCCAGTGTTACATAGTGAGATCTACACCAGCCAGTGTTACATAGTGAGAGCTAGACCAGCCAGTGTTACATAGTGAGATCTAGACCACCCAGTGTTACATAGTGAGATCTAGACCACCCAGTGTTACATAGTGAGAGCTAGTCAGGGAAGAAAAAAAAAATATTTTAAAGAATTTCAAAGTTGAAGCCTAGTAAAGTTCATTCTTAATAATCTAAAAAGCAGACGCTTGTACAGGGAACAAAACCTTAAATGAAAGTTTGAATATTGCATAGAGCCATTTTTGTATGTACAGTAATGCTTTTCACAAAGTTGTATTATTCTAGATGTGTATGTGTGTGTCTGCAGACTGAACCAATTATTTTAATTATACTCTTGAAAAAACTGCTTGAATTCAATTTGAAGTGGCTTCTGCCAGCTGTCATTTTAACATACTGCTTATGATCAAATAAACTTGACACTTGGAATAAACTATTTTGACTGTTCTTTGACCCTTAGAAACCTCATATTAGCTTGGAATAATCAAATTAAAATTTTCAACAAATATCATTAAACTTCACTGAGCAAAACTATATGAAGCTTCAGGATCACAGAACATTTATAAAAAAAATAATATTTCTTATAAGGAAAGATGTTTTCCCTTTATATGTCTCTATATTTAAACAAAAGAAGTTGAAACAAGCAGATATAAATCAAAACCATAAAATATAGTTATTCCACCTATATATTAAGTACATTTTGACTGTCCAAGTTAGGGTTATTATTGCTGTGGTTAGACACCATGACCAAAGAAAACTAGGAAGGAAAGGTTTTATTTTGTTTATGTTTCCATATAACTGAACATCAGTGAAGAAACACAGACTACGAACTCAATCAGGGCAGGAACCTAGAGGTAGGAGCTGACACAAAGGCCATGGAGGAGTGCTGCTTACTGGCTTGCTTCCCATGGCTTGCCCAACCTGCTTGTAGAACTTGGGATCACCCATATCACAACGGGCATTAAGAAAATACCCTACAGGCTGGCCTAGAGCCTGATCGTGCAAAATTATTTTCTCAATTAAGGATTTCTCCTCTCTGATCACTCTAGCTCATGTCAAGTTCACACAAAACTGAGCAACATGTGGGCTAATAACACTAGAGTCTTTTTTTATTATTATTATTTAAACTAAGACCCTTAAGACATAATCTTTACCTGAGTGGAAATTTCTAAAGGGCAAAGGAGCTCCTCACTCAGGTAGCAGTGTGGACTATGCCTCTTGCTGCACCAAGGCTAAGTCTCTTTGGGGGATTTTCTGGGATCCATCACCAGTACTGCTAGTGAAATTTTTCTTGGTTGCTGCTGTCTCTGCTTAGCTGTACTCTTTCCGCTTGATTTTTTTTTGTTTTTTCTTTTTTGTTTTTGTTTTTGTTTTTTTTTTAATCCCATATAAGTTAGAAAACCCTGTAGATATGCTGTGCCCATCCCTGGGTCAGATTGAATAGTGCACTGCTTGTCCAGGAGGATATCCTGTAAAGACTGATGTTCCCACATCACAGCAACTTTGAGAGCCACCCAAGACTCTGTTGAGGGGAGAAGAGTTCCACTTGGAGATACACTATTTGACAGAAAGGCAAGGCCTATTGTTAGGGGTCCCAGATAGACTATAGCACCTTTCAGCAATCTTGGAGGCAACAAAGATGACTCTACTGCCTCCTTCCTAGAGCTGAGTGCAAGTCAATCATCCAAAGATACACAGCAAAGAAACACACAGAGTCTGGGTGGTGGTAGCTCACATCTTTAATCCCAACACTCATGCTAAGACAGATGAGTACAAGGACATACAGTGAAAACCTGTCTTGCAAAAAAAAAAAAAAAAAAAAAAGAAAAAGAAAAAAAAAGAAAAGAAAAGAAAAAACAAACAAAAAAACATACACTGAAAATGTCTTTTTCCATCAGGAAATCAAAATTTTATTGCTCCAAGCAGATTTGAAAAACAAATTATTAAGCAACTTCATGACTCATGACAGCTCAAAATACAGACATTAACTGTGCTAGTCCTTTGTGTCTTTGGGGGAAAGTACTTTAGTCAACAACAACAAAAATAAGGGCCTATCTCTGTAAAAACCTAGACTGTGAAACTAAGCCTCCTCCTTCTTGTAAGCTAGTACAAACATGTCAGTGCATGTCAGGTTCCTTCAAGCCGCCCTACCAAACAAATATCTTCTGATGTTTGGTGACACCATCTGGCTGAGTAGAGGCTTACCCCACCCCAACTAAACTGAATTCCAAAAGAAGTGCATTCTTTAAAATGATAATGTCCTCAATAATTGCCTTTATACTATTTTCCTTATAATCTACTCCACCATTGGATTCCCTCGAGAAATTGTTCCTTTTTGCTTTCTGTTTGCCTAGGATCGATGTACAGCTGTCGGTATGCTGGGGTTTTTTTTTTTTGGGGGGGTGGTTTTTCGAGACAGGGTTTCTCTGTATAGCCCTGGCTGTCCTGGAACTCACTTTGTAGACCAGGCTGGCCTCGAACTCAGAAATCCACCTGCCTCTGCCTCCCGAGGGTATGCTGTTTTATAGCACAACAGATCTCTGTCCTCAACTCAAAAGGTAAGATGATCATGGCAGATTTGCTACAACTGACTGCAATAGCCTATGCAATTACAATTGCCTATGCAAATTCTGTGCCAGAATTTATAAATCTCAAATCAATGCTGCGTTCTGTCCTACATTTTAAAGGGCCTTTGAAACACCATGGCTCTTGGTCACTCTGAGACAAATGGGTCCTGATAATCTCAGGATGAGTCTTATCAAGCTGCTGTATGCTGTATTGATTATGTGGTTTTTGAGATACTTAGTGAAGGAGACATCTTTGGCAGTAAGCAGAGACCTTCCAAGGTCAGATAGACCAAGACTCTTGATCCCTGAATGGTCAAGATCCATGTGTATGTTTAGCAGCAAAGAAAATCTAGAAAATGAACCTTCATCCTTTTTAATATTAAAGAATGAATGTCTCAGAGGAGGAGATTCTTACAGGATGGAAGACAGGGAAAAGTATGGGGATCTAGGGAAGGAGAGGAAACTCTCACTGCAATGTCTGGTTCAAGCCTCTCTCGGGATGTCTAGTGCAATTAACAGTCTCTGCCATGGTAGCCTACATAGACAGCATTCGTGTCCATAGAAATATTTCAAGTAAGAACATTCAAGTAGCTCCATGTGTTAGTGCATGCCTTTACTCCAGCACTCTAGAGGCAGGAGTAGGCTGATCTCTATGAGTTCAAAGGCAACTTGGTCTACATAATGAACTAGCAAGCCTCAAAGAACGGATGTGTATAATGAGCATCAACGGGCCTGGACACAACTGCAGCTGTAGTGTTTGCTCTGTTCTGTTGTCTCTCCCTCTGTGTCTCTGAACTGTACAGCTTTGCTGGCCTCCCTTTGTGAGTCCTCGTGCTCTTCCTCACAGTATTTGGAATGGAGTCTCCTCTTGGTTAGCCTGATTCCTTTCCTTCCATTCACTGTATTACATGGGCACCGGATCTCATCTGCCTGCTAATCTGCTTCTAACATTATCGCTGCAGATTTCATTCACCAAGCTTATTGGGCGAAAGAGATGTATTCTGAGTTACCAGAATTTTAAGTATGGGGCTAGAGCGATAGCTCAGCAGCTCAAAGCACTTGCTGCTCTTACGGCAGTTCTCTGTAGACCCACCGCCAGTGAATCAAACACCCTCTTCTGATCTCTGCAGGCCCCTACACACGCTGGATATGCACATGATACGCATCTTCATAAGTCAAAATAAAAACATATCTTTAGGGCTGGTGAGATGGTTCAGTGGGTAAAAGCACCCGATTGCTCTTCCAAAGGTCTGGAGTTCAAATCCCAGCAACCACATGGTGGCTCATAACCATCCATAACAAGATCTGACGCCCTCTTCTGGAGTGTCTGAAGACAGACAGCTACAGTGTACTTACATTATATATAATAAATAAATTAATAAAACTTTTAAAAAAACATATCTTTAAAAAAATTTATGTACACTACATTTTTAACTAAAGTCTTCCTCCTAAATATTTGAGTTTGGTGAGGTCACAAAATGGTTTTATGAAATTCAGATGTTCCTTTGCTTCTAATTCACAAGCCAATAATTGTTATTTCTTTAAATAAGAAGCAGATATATAAAATATATGAGCAGCTTGCATGCTTGTAGCTTTCTGTAACAAATATGTGTAGAGTTTCTAAACGGAAACCCTTCCTTTGTAGTATCTCTTGAAAGCATAATCATTTTTCCTCCCCATGAATGTGATCTTTAAGAGCCTAATGTTTTTACCCTTTATTAAACATCAAAATACCTTTTATGAAATGCTATATTCAAACCTAATTATACTTTTTCGAAGTTCATCTTTCCTGCAAACCCATCCCATTTAAATATTTTCACTGTTTTAATTACTTTCTACCAAAACAAAAAAGAAGCAATAAACTAGCTTTAACAGCACCAGTAGACACCCAACAAGCATACTGTGTGTTAGATCCAGAGGGCAATGTATACTTGCAGTCTCAGTCCTTGGGCCAGCTTTTTTTTTTTTTTTTTTTTTTTTGGTTTTTCGAGACAGGGTTTATCTGTATAGCCCTGGCTGTCCTGGAACTCACTTTGTAGACCAGGCTGGCCTCGAACTCAGAAATCCACCTGCCTCTGCCTCCNNAGTGCTNGGATTAAAGGCATGTGCCACCCCGCCCGGCTACAAGCTTCTTTCTTAACAGATAAGCATGAAATGAAAACAATAACTTTCTATATAGCAACAGTAAGTTATAAAATAGTGTAACAAAAAGTTCCTGCCTATAATATCACAGGAACAGTAGAGATGAAATCCATAGAAATTTGTAACAAAGGAAGTTGAAAACAAAAGAAATGTGCTGATGTCATTGTAGGAGACTTTAGAGAAGTTGCAAACCCAAATTAATCTATGAGTGTAAGACAGCTATAATTTTCCCTATATTGACAAGTGTTTTCTAATTTATTTAGACAATAAATGCAAGAATGACTTAAGTATTTTAGAAAGTAGATAGATAGATAGATAGATAGATAGATAGATAGATAGATAGATAGATATGTGTGTGTGTGTGATTAAACTATCACAGAAAATTATTGTGATTAAAGTATCACAATCAATAATCAAGAATACTCATAAAAATCTAATTTTATAAGTATTAGATAATGAAAAGAGTGTACTTTTGCCAGAAGAGGTGACATACACCACTGATCCCAGCACTCTGGAAGCAGGGGCAGGTGGATCTTCAAGTTTGTGGCCAACCTGGTCTATAGAGCTAGTTCCAAGATAGCCAGGGTTACAACAGAAAAATTCTGCATCAAAACTCCAAAAGTAAATAATTAAAAAGAGTGTCATCTTGTCCAAGCAGAGTGGCATTCCCCTATAATCTCAGCACTAAGGAGGCTGAGGTAGGAGAAGCTTGCCTAGGTACTGTAGGAAGTTCCAGCTCAGCCTGAGTTACACTGTGGGATCCTGACTCAAAGATCTAAGGCCTAAGGATAGACACAATGGTAGAATATGTGTTTAGCATGTGGCAGGCCCTGGGATCAAGCCTCATAACTGCAAAGAATAAATAGTATTACTTAATATAATTTAATATAAATAGATATCATATATGTTCAAGTCAGATTAAACACCAAAAAAGTAAAACTAATGACTCTACTTTCTGATTTTTGGAAATAGTACAATTTGGCTATGTCTGTGTATTTATTTAGTTCAATAGAAATAGTTAAGTGCACTATAATAGATATAAATAGTATTTAGCCACTATAAGAAATATATAGACCTATTTTCACAGATTTTTAATGTTTCTAAGCAGACCATTGCATGGAAAAATCAAGTAAGACAAAAAGACATATATTTAATATTATTTGTTGGGTTTATAATTCAGTTTGTGGATGTGTATAAATGTACTAGAATGCTAAGGACTGAGCAGGGGGATACACAGGTGAGTGAATGTGCAACCAGGGACAGAAGAGGAAAGTCAGTTTCAGATGGACCAACAAGTAAAAGTTTGCTGTGTAAGAATGGTAACATGAGTTTAATTTCTAGAACCCATACACAGGTAGAAAGAAAACGAACTCCAAAAGTTGTCCTCTGACCTCCCATAGGTACTGTAGCACAGGTACCCCTCCCCCCATGCACATCATGCACACACCCTATAATAAAAATACATTTAATTATTTCATGCCAATACCAACCTAAATAACTGAGAGATTTTCCAAAAATGAAAACAAAATAGAGTAAATTTCAGACACAAAGAACTTAACACAAAAGGATGTTTAAACTAGCAAAATACAAGAAATTTTAGTAAGCTACTTTGATACAAGTTCCTTGGTTTGGGAGACCGAAGGTAGAGATTAGTGTAACTTCAACAACGGAGGTGCCACTACTGAGTATGTTAGTTATTTGACTTGCTGATTTGACAAAAGCCACTTAAGGAAGGAAGGGTTTATCCGAGCTTACAGTTCTTCATGGAAGAGAAAGCATGGCAGCAGGCATATGAGGCAACTGGTCACATTGCCTCTGCAGTCAGGAAGACGACAGCAATGACTGTTCATGCCCAACTCACTTTCACCTTTCTGTTCAGTCTGAAGACCCAGCCCATGGAAGAGTTCTGTCTATGTGTAAGGTGGGTTTTCCCATCTCAGATAATCTAATCTAGAAAATTCCCCACAGACTCCTCCAGAGAGTTGCATCTCTGGTGATTCTAGAGCCTATTGAAATGACAATAGGTGACCTCCCCAAAATATCTTTCCTGGGTATAAGAGTTTTAAAGGATATCAAATTTGATCCAGTAAGGTGGCTCAGTGGGGAGAGGCACTTAACACAATGCCGAATGGCCTGGGTGCAATCCTTGGTGTCCATATAGTGGAAGAAGAAAAGCAACTTCAGCAAGTTATCCACTGGCCTACATAAACATGTGCATGTACAACACACACACACACACACACACACACACACACACAGCTAATAAAATGTAATTGGGATGGAGATGAGACGGGGTCTCTGGGTAGACCAGAACTCACTAACTCACTATGTATACCAGACTAATTTCAAACTCACTGAGATACAACTGCTTCTGCCTTCCAAATGCTAAAATAAGAAGTGTATGTCACTGCTACTGGTCTAGATCATGTAATTTGAAAAAGCAATGTCAAATGTCAAACTCAATATTAAACTCATATAGCTAGATAGATGGATAGATAGATAGATAGATAGATAGATAGATAGATAGATAGATAGATAGATAGATAGATAGATAGAGGCAATGGTGAACTGACAGACATGGGTTCTGAGGTCACTGGAAATGGCTCCAGCAGCATCAACTATCTTATTTACTTCAAGAAGAGAGTTGTGTTTTTATAAAAACAATCCCCATTGTAATCGTAGAGACCCACTGTTGTGTCAGGCTGCAATCCTACACAAAGCACCACTGAAGTCACCCTATAATCTCCCTTGTTAAAAAAAAAAAAAAAAGAAGAAGAAGAAAGGTTATTTAAAACCCTTTGAGGGTTAGTGAGATGGTTCAGTGGGAAAGGTTCTTACTGCCAAACCTGACAATCTGAGTCCAACCCGAAGACCCACAGAGTGAAAAAAAGGAACCATTTCCTGCAGATGGTTCTCTGACTTCTACACAAGTACTGTGTCGTGTACACATACACATGCACACACATTAAGTAAATAAAATTTTTAGATAAGATAAATCCTTTGAGATATAACTTGAGATCCACCAAAATCATATATTTGGCTACTGAAAATACATGTAAGTGTTCTCCCCCTTGAGAGAATGGCATCCACACTTGGGTTATACTACCTGAGCACTTTCTATGAACTTCTATTCTTAAGCTTCTGATAAAATCTCTTTATGGGGACTGGAGGCATTTTTCAGCAATTAGGAGAGTGTGCTGTTCTTCTAGACATGAATTTAATTACTAGAATCCATATCAGCCAACCATGTAAAACTACCAGCCCAGAAAGATCTACCATTTCTGACTATATATGCAGAACCACATTAAAACAATAAAAAATAAAATAAAATAAAACTTTAAAATATTTTTAATTGAGGCATCCACTGCTCAGGTTCAGGTCATGTGAACCAGAACAATATAGGTAAGAGCCCAACTTGATATATGAACCTGCCCACTCCCTCCATTGTGAGGCTAAACACCTAAGTTTCAGACACTTCCACAATCACCCACCCCTACTGCTATGGTCCTTACCCCTTCACAGGGATATATCCACTACTCAAATGCAGGCCACACTAGTCAGAAGAACAGAGATCTGCTTGATGGACCAAGGTCCATGTTAACTACTAGAAGTCCAGGCCTCAACTCTGACAGAGACCCCCTGCTGGACCAGAGGTCATGCTAGCAAGCAGCCAGTAATACAGTCCACAAGGACCAGAAGACCAAAGGGAAAACAGAAACCAAGGAACAAAACACACATACAGGGTGTTGAAGAGATTGCTCAGTGGTTAAGAGCACTGACTGTTCTTCCAGAGGTTCTGAGTTCAATTCTCAGCACCCACATGGTGGCTCACAACCATCTGTAATAAGATATGATGCCCTCTTCTGGTGTGTCTGAAGATAGCTACAGTATACTCATATGCATAAAATAAATGAATAATTATTTTAAAACACACACACATCCAACAAAAACAAACTCGGAAATTGGCTGCAAGACCTATACTCATCTCAAAGACACATGTCTAGATGCCATTATAAGACAACAATCAACAAAAGCCAGGGCAATATGGCATCACCAGAGCAACCTGAAATATTTCAACAGAGTTGAAGCACAAGAATATGACTTACAACTAACTTTGTGAGGATGATAAAGATCCTTAAAGTTGAAATGAACAATAAAATACCTTATTTGGGATTGTTATTCCAGAAAAATGTAAACAAACAATAGGAAGAAATAAATAAATCTGTTAAGGAGAGCCAAAAAAGCCCAAGGAGTAGGAGAGGGGAAAAGGTTAAGGAAATAAGTAAATTGTTCAAGACCTGAAATTGAAGATAGAAGCAATAAAGAAAACACAAGAAATTCTGGGGAAGGAAAACCTAGTTAAGTGCGGGTCTTCCACACTTAACTAGGATTGTGGATTGTCAGTCTGTACAATCCATATAGGCAATGGGAGCAGAGACGTTGAACAGGGATTTTGGAAGCCCTATAAGTACGTACAGTGAATAAAACTACATCAGGACCCACAGTTAATATGAAGATCAACTTTACTTAGGGTGAATGAAGGCTTACAGAGTTTTGGGGGACTGAGTATAGGACATAAGTGATGGAAAAGGGTCACTGGCTAGGGCTTAGGGTTCCTGGAATGCCTCATTATTATGGGGAAGCATTTTGGGAATCACAGGTGCTGGTTGACAGGTTTGTCAAGAGAGAGGAAATTGATCCTATAAACTAATTGAGGTTACATGACAGTTTTCATGTAGAGACCAGTATTGGGCTGTAGAACTACCCAGAGAAGGAGAAACTCTGCTAATGAAGGGAGTCCTCCATTATGTGCCAAGCCCTAGAAGGCCACTTGGTCAGTGGTGGACTTCAACCTCAAACAGCATAGTTCTCCCAAAGGTAAGTGAACAAGAACTACATATCCAAGTATCACCAACAAAATAGAAGCGAGGGGAAAAAGAATCTCAGACTTAGAGATATGATAGAAAAAATTAGTACATCAGTCAAAAAATATTAAATCTAAAAAATTCCTGATGCAAAGTATCCAGGATATCTGGGACACTATGAAAAGATCAAATCTAAGAATGGGAACAGAACAAGGAGAATAATCCCAGCTCAAAAGCCTAGAAAATATTTTTAACAAAATCATACAAGGAAAATTTCATAACCTTAGGAAGGATAAGCCTATAAGATATAAGAAGGATATAGAATACCGAATAACTTGGTCCAGAAAACAAATTCCTCTCTTCACATAATAACACTAAACATATAGAACAAAGAAAAAATATTAAAATCTGAAAGGGGGAAAGACTAAATAACATATAAAAGCAGACCTATTAGAATTATACCCAGCTCCTCAATGGAGACACTAAAAAATCAGAAGGGCCTAGATAAATGTCTTGCAGACTCTAAGAGACCAAGAATTCTAATGAAGACTAGTAAAACCAGCAAAACTTTCCACTGCCATAGATGGAGGCAACAAGATACACGACAAAGCCAAATGTAGACAATATCTGTCCACAAGTCCATCCCTACAGAAGGTACTCCATCCCAAATCCAAGGACGTTAACTACAACCAAGAAAACTAAAAGAGAGCCGGGCGTGGTGGCGCACGCCTTTAATCCCAGCACTCAGGAGGCAGAGGCAGGCAGATTTCTGAGTTCGAGGCCAGCCTGGTCTACAAAGTGAGT
>NC_034611.1:10713837-10716445 GCF_900095145.1 Mus pahari | reverse complement strand
AAAAAAAAAAAAAAAAAAAAGAAAGAAAGAAAAGAAAACTAAAAGAAGAGAATATCTCTCTCCCTCCCTCCTCCCCTCCCTCTTCCCTCCCTCCTTCTCTCTCTCCCTTCCCAGCAATATCAAAATAACAGAAATTAACAATAATTGGTCATTAATATCTCTCAACATCAATAGACTCAATCCCCCAATAAAAAGACACAAGTAACAATGGATTTTAAAACAGGATGCAGGGCTGGTGAGATGGCTCAGTGGGTAAGAGCACCCGACTGCTCTTCCAAAGGTCCGGAGTTCAAATCCCAGCAACCACATGGTGGCTCACAACCATCTCTAACAAGATCTGATACCCTCTTCTGGAGTATCTGAAGATAGCTACAGTGTACTTACATATAATAAATAAATAAATAAATAACTCTTTAAAAAAAAATAAAATAAAACAGGATCCATCGTTCCTGCTGCATACAAGAACTACATCTCAGCATCAAAGATAGACATTACCTCAGAGTAAAGGGCTAGCAAAAGATTTTTCAAGCAAACAGACCCTAGGAGCAAGCTGGAATAGCCATTCTAATATCTAATAAAATAGAATTACCACCAAAATTAATCAAAAGAGGTGAATCATCAAAGGAAAAATCCTCTAAGTGTATGCCTCAGTTCTGAACATCTATGCCCCAAATGCAAGAGTACCCACATTAAAAAAAAAAAAATTACTAAAACTTAAATCACACTAATAGTGGGAAACTTCAACACCACTTCCTCACCCATGGACAGGTCATCCAGACAGAAACTAAACAGAGAAATAATGGACTAAATAATAAAACAACTAAGAGATGTTGTCACAGTCTAGCATGGTAGTGTATGCCTTTAATGCCAGCACTCGGGAGGCAGAGACAGGCGGATTTCTGAGTTTGAGGCCAGCCTGGTCTACAAAGTGAATTCTTAATTGATACTACTTACTAAAGATAATTCAAGATCAGATAAACAATTTAAAATGACCCATAACCCCTAAAGACATACAAACATTTGTTAAAAGTCTCCCAAGCAAAAAAGCCCAGAGCTAGACAGCTTTAGCACAGAATTGTAGTAGGAATATTTTAATAAATTCAGCTACACAGAATTCTACCAGACTTTTAAAAAAGAGCGAATACCTACACTCCTCAAATTATTTCACAAAATAGAAACAGAAGAAACATTGGAAATTTTATTTTATGAGACCACAATCACTCTGATACACAAACCACACAAAGACTCAACAATGAAAAATTTCCCTCATCAACATTGATGCAAAGCACTAAAAAAAATACAAATAGAATCCAAGAACACAGCAAGAAGATAATCCACCTTGGTCAACTAGGCTTCATCCCAGAGATGCAGGAATGGTTCAACAAATAAAAATCTATCAGTGTAATCCACCATATAAACAAACTGAAAGAAAAAAACAGTCATCTCACTAGATGCTGAAACGCCTCTGAGAAAATCCAGCACCCCTGCATGATAAAAGTTATGGAGAACTGGGCGTGGTGGCACACGCCTTTAATCCCAGCACTCGGGAGGCAGAGGCAGGCAGATTTCTGAGCTCGAGGCCAGCCTGGTCTACAAAGTAAGTTCCAGGACAGCCAAGGCTACACAGAGAAACCCTGTCTCGAAAAACCAAAGAAAAAACAAAAAAACAAAAACAAACAAACAAAAAAAAGTTATGGAGAGATTAGGGATATAAGGAACAGGTCTAAACATAATAAAGGCAATTTACAGTAAGCCTATAGTCAACATCAAAGTAAATGGAGAGAAACGCAAAGCAGTTCCACTAAAATCCTGAACAAGATGAGGCTGTCCACTCTCACCATAACTTTTCAATACAGTACTTGAAATTCTAGCTACAGAAATAAGACAACAAAAGGGGATCAAGGGGAT
The DNA here is from genome assembly GCF_900095145.1 of Mus pahari. Taxonomy (NCBI): domain Eukaryota; kingdom Metazoa; phylum Chordata; class Mammalia; order Rodentia; family Muridae; genus Mus; species Mus pahari. Next base: position 10,714,537 of record NC_034611.1, on the reverse strand, counting down.
AGTATTTAAAAGAAAGAAGTCAGGCTGGAGCGATGGCTCAGCAGTTAAGAGCGTTGACTGCTCTTCCGAAGGTTCTGAGTTCAAATCCCAGCAACCACATTGTGGCTCACAACCATCTGTAATGAAATCTGATGTCCTCTTCTGGAATGTCTGAAGACAGCTACAGCATACTTACATATAATAAATAAATAAATCTTAAAAAAAAAAAAAAGGAAAGAAGTCAAAGTATTGTTATGGTCATGCCTGTTGCAGCAATACTCTGCTATCCTGATTCCAACTTACCGTAGTTAGGGTTTCTATTGCTGAGGCAAAACATCATGAACAAAAAGTGAATTGGGGAGGAAAGGCTTTATTTGGCTTACACTTCAATATTGTTATTCATCATCAAAGAAAGTCAGAACAGGAACTTAAACAGGGCAAAAACCTGGAGGCAGGAGATGATACAGAAGCCATGAAGGGGTGCTAATTCCTGGCTTGCTCCCTGGGTTTGCTCAGCCTGCTTTCTTATGGAACCAGAGACCACTATCTCAGGAGTGTCCCCACCCACAATGATCTGAGCTGATCTGAGCACTCACCCAACAATCACACATTTAGAAAATGTTCCACAACTGGATCTTATTTTTTTTCATGGTTTTAGAGGTTATTGTAGAAGGCAGAGAGAGAGAGAGAGAGAGAGAGAGAGAGAGAGAGAGAGAGAGAG
>NC_034611.1:10706704-10712277 GCF_900095145.1 Mus pahari | reverse complement strand
GGAAGAGAGGCCCCTTGGTCTTGCAAACTTTATATGACCCAGCACAGGGGAAGGCCAGGGCCAAGTAGTGGGAGTGGGTGGGTAGGGGAGCAGGGGCATGGGGGGAGTATAGGGAACTTACGGGATAGCACTTGAAATGTAAATAAAGAAAATAATAATAATAAAAAATACAACCCTGGAATTTGGACATGCATAATAATTATGTTAGAGGTTTGTTAGTGTTCTAGCACAAAACTCCTATGAAAACATAGGACTCGGGCTAGAGAGATGGATGAGAGGTTAAGAGCACTGGCTGCTCTTCTAGAGATCCTGAGTTCAATACCCATCAACCACATGGTGTGGCTCACAACCACTGAACCACTGAACCACCAAACCACGGAACCACCTCTAATCAGATCTGGTGCCCTCTTCTGGCCTGCTGTATACAAAAGAAAGGAAGGAAGGAAGGAAGGAAGGAAGGAAGGAAGGAAGGAAGGAAGGAAGGAAGGAAGGAAGGAAGAAAAGATGGGATTTTTAAAAATCTAGAATGCACTGTGTGTTTGTTGGTTAGTTTAATCACGACCAGCTAAAGACACCAAGAGAAATCAGCCTCTACTAAGTGATTACCTCGATTAGAATGCTTGTGGGCGGGGATGGAGAGATGACTCAGCAGTTAAGAGCACTGACTATTCTTCCAAGGGTTCGGAGTTCAAATCCCAGCAACCACACGGTGGCTCATAACCATCCGTAACAAGATCTGATGTCCTCTTCTGGAGTGTCTGAAGACAGCTACAGTGTACTTACACATAATAAATAAATAAATAAATCTTTAAAAAAAAGAAGAAGAAGAATAAGAAGAATGCTTGTGGGCATGCCTAAAGGGTATTTTCTTAGTTGGTGGTTTTTGTGGGAGATCCCAACATGCTGGAGGTGGTAGCACCTCTGGGCAGGTGGTCCTGGGTTATCTAAGAAAGCAAACAGCAATCCACAGGAAACAAGTCACTATGTCTTTCATCCATACCTCCTGCTTCAGTTCTTGCCTCCAGGTTTCTGCCTTGAGTTCCTTCCTGGCTTACCTCAGTAATGAACTGTGATGTGGAAGTAGATGTCAAATAAATGCGTTTCTTCCCAAAGATGCTCTTGGCAGTTTTATCACTGAAATCAAACTAGACCAGTGTCCAAATATTTCCCCCAAATTATCCAAGGAGACAGCTGCTCACATGTGGGCATTCATCTCCTAAAACATTGAAAGAAAAGTAGAGAAAGGAGCTGGGACAGGGTTCAAGGTTAAGAGCTAAAGAAAGTGAATCCTGTAACTTTGTTGAAGAACTAAAACTTATTTTTCCTAAACTCCAATCCAGGCTAAGTATCTCCCCAAATTCTGTGTATATTTGATTCCAATTTTCTTCCAGTATTGTCACTTTAGTTTTTGTTTTTCATTTTTATTATTGTTTGAGACTATCTCTGTGGTGGTTTGAATGAAACTGGATGGTCCCTGTAGGCCCATAGGGGATGACAACTATTGGGAGTTGTGGCCTTGTTGAAGTAGGTGTGGCTTTGTTAGGGCAGGTGTGTCAGTAGCAGTGTGTTTTGAGGTCTCAGAAACTCAATCCATCTGTTTACTGCCTGTGGATCCAGAAGTAGGGGATGGTTTTGATGTTTTGATTGGGAATCTGCATGTGAATGTTGAAGGCCCTGTACTCCAATTGGTTCTTGATTGATCAATAAAGATGCTAGCAGCCAATGGCTGGGCAGAAGAAGCTGGACTTCCAGGTTCTCACAGACAGGCTAGGAGACACAGGAGGAAAGAGGATTCCCCGTGCTTCAGAGGGAGAGAGTGGGCCATCAGCCATGTGAGATCTCAGGTGGAGTGGCCATTAGCAGCTTCCCTGACTGAGCCTGGGGTAACAGGCAGGAGATTAGAAATGCAACTAAGCTGAGGGCAGATGTAGGGTGCTGAGGAAAGAGAAGGTAACCAGGCAACTAAATCGAGGGCAGATTTAGAGTGTTGAGCAGGGAATAAAGAGAAGTTCATGCTAGCAGAAGGAGGCTCAGAGGAGCCCAGCCACTGAACCATAAGGCAGGTTAAAAATGAACTTGTGTGTGTGTGTGTGTGTGTGTGTGTGTGTGTGTGTGTGTGTGTGTGTGTTTCATTCTTGGATCTAAGGGAACCTGGGCAAGAGCTGGTAGTTCTATTTGCCCAGAGCTTTAAGTGGGGTAATAGAAACTACATGCTACAGCCAGATGTTGAACTCTCAACTCCTTCTCCATGTCTGATTTACATGTCACCATGCTTAATCCCATGACATTAATGAACTATACCTTTGGATGGTAAGCCACCCCCAATTAAATGTTTTGCTTTGTAAGAACTGCTGTAGCCATGATGCCTCTTCACAACAATAGAAAACCTAACTAAGACAGTCTCATCATTTACTCTAAGATGGCCTAGAACTCTTCAATACTCAGGACTCAATCTCCTGAGTACTGGAATTAAAGGCTTCCCCCAGCTAAAACTGTTTGTATTTTATTTATTCTCAGTTGGTGTAACAGAGGAAAAAAAAATTTCAAAGTCATCATGAAGAATGGCTTACCAAATTAACTGTAGTAGCTAAATGATTACATATTAAAATAATTATTTGTTTCTATTTGCCTATATCAATAATTTGGAGGCATTGGTGGGGGAGTGCAGGGCCTAAGTCTCACTCCTATCCTGCTTTCTGTGTGATATCTTTCCTTCATCTGCTTAGCACAAGAGCAGAAATCTCACTGATGATTAATCTTGGTGTTGATATATTGTCCTTGCCTAGTTAGTATTTTCTGACACACGCCTTTCTACACATGAGGGAAATAGGATGGAAAACACATAAAGGTTGCCCTTGACTCATGGGAATTGTGCTTAAACAGAAATAGGAAAACAAATTTAACAATAATAATCTATGCATGAGTTTTTACTGTGACTCTTTCTTTAGAATAAAACAGAATAGATGATGTGATAAAAATGAGGCTGTGTGGGTGGGAGGAGGCTACCAAAGGCTGAATGATGGGAAGGACCCCCTGAGAATCTGAACAAGCTGAGCCCTTAGTGAAAAGAAGGAACCAGGTCACAGCAAATGAAAATGAGTCTGAAGTGTTTATGAAAAGGCAAGGCGAGTTTGTGCCTTGCAGTAAGGAGGGCATGTAGCTGGAGGCTGGAACAGACCCAGAAAGACACAGATGCCATTACAAAGTTTGGGATTATTCTAGATACAGTGTAAAATATTGAACAGTTATACAAAGGACTGCCACCAAGAACTTTGTTTAAACAAACAAAGAGATATCTCAGACAGGTGACAAGCTGTTGCCACTTAAAAAATAGAAATAACAATTCTGTAGCTAAGCAGAAAGGAATCATTTTGGATAACAGGTGCCTGCAGTGTGGAGAAAGTGTAACTGAGACAGTGCACTGAGGGATAGTGCTGCTGCCAGGTGCCATAGCCAGTGTGACGACAATTGGCCCTCCTGGGGTAGAGGATGATCGGGGCCAGCATCCATCACTACACCAAGACATAGAAACTTCCCATTAAATGACATTGTGATGCCCTGAAAGATGCCACTGTCTAGATTACTGTTTCCTCCCTCAGCCCCTAGCCCAGATCTCCTGAACCCAATGGAGATGGAGGGCAGCTGAAAACAAAGAAGATCTGGCAGGAGGAAGCAAGGGGATGTATATTTAATTGCTTTGAAAAAAATCTCAGGGGCTGAAGAGATGGCTCAGAGGTTAAGAGCCCGGACTATTCTTCCAAAGGTCCTGAGTTCAATTCCCAGCAACCACATGGTAGCTCACAACCATCTGCATCTATAATGAGGATCTAATGCTCTCTTCTGGTGTGTTTGAAGACAGCGACAGTGTAGTTACATATATAAAATAAATATCTGGGTTGGTTGGTTTGGGTTTTTTTGGTTTGGTTTGGTTTTTTTGTTTTTTTGGTTGGTTTTTTTGTTTGTTTGTTTGTTTGGTTTTGGTTTTGGTTTTTCGAGACAGGGTTTCTCTGTGTAGCCCTCCCTGGCTGTGCTAGAAATCACTCTATAGACCAGGATGGCCTGCAACTCAGAAATCTGCCTGCCTCTGCCTCCTAACTGCTAGGATTAAAAGTGTGTGCCACCACTGCCCCGAAATAGATAAATATTAAGAGAAAAGAAAAGAAAAAAAATCTCAGAAGAAAGGTGACTCCTTCTGCAGTGCTTTGGGTTTTCAGAGTAAATGTAGAATTTTGTGAACAAGGAAGGAGTCGAAGGTCAGTATGGTGGGTGGTGCGATAGTGTATCCTAGTGGGAGGAAAGGGTTTGTGTTGTGTATTGTTGTCGTGGTTGTTTATATCAAAGGTAGTCAGCCTGACAAGGACTCATACCACCTGAACCTGCTCTTATCCTTTGTGTAGAGGAGCCAATTGTAGCACATTGTGAAGCAGAGCTCCCACCAATGGTATGACACATGGTCATCAGCTACAGCAAGGATAAAAGATGGGTCCTGGCACATCCTTACTACAAAAAAAAAAAAAAAAAAAAAAAAAAGATTGCCTTGCCAAGCCATGTTTGCTTTGTTCCCATGTCCCTTAGTGCACAACTGTGATCACTCTTTGTTTTTAACATTTTGGGGTTCATTTCAAATACATCTATCTCAGAGAGTGCCCAGATCAGATACCCTCCCACGGGAGAAACACAGTCCCTGTCATGTTGCTGTGGTCCCCTATGAGTCTCAGGTGCCATAGCCAGTGTGACAACAATTGGCCCTCCTGGAGTAGAGGATGATCGGGGCCAGCATCGATCACTACACCAAGACATAGAAACTTCCCATTAAGGAGCACTCAAAGGGAGAGATAGAAATTAGCTAGCCCTAAACTCTGCAAGTGTCAACCCCTTTTCTATGAAGGGGTCACCCACGCCCACTACCACCCTCCACCGCGTGACTGCCTTTACAGCCCATCTTGGTCGCCGGAAACTTGATTTCCCCAAGTGGGAATTTAGAATTCGGTCTTTGGAAATCCACCAAGATGGGGTTGTCCAAGAGAACTCAGAACCAAGACACCTACCAGTCTGGGGACAGAGTTCCTGCTGCCCCCTCAACCCCCCTCCTCGGGAAGCGCCCTATCAGCTCAGGGCATCCTCTCTGCCTGGGCTCCTCCCTAAGTCCATCACCCCTTCCTATCACTCAGATCCAGTCTCAGCAACCACAGCTGCAGTGTTCAGTGGGAGAAACTGAAGCCCGTTGTCACTAGGGTTTAGGACAGGCATACCAGCAGACGGTGGCAAGACTGAGGACCATGACTTGAGGAGAGACCAGGCCAGAGGACGGTGGCTGAGCTAGTAGTGGACTCGGGTGCTTTGCACTTCGGTCTGCCCTTGTGAGAAATGGGGTGGCACTGCTGTAGTTAGGAAGCTGTGTTGANATTAGGTTGCCCTCCNGAGCCCTGCCCNGTTGCCAAGTCTGCTCCACTGGTCTNCCGCTCCANCCCCGCCCCTCCAGCCTCCCCATCCTCCCTCTGCCCTCACTACCTGTATCTCACCGGCGTGTGTCCACCCTCTGGGTGGTTCACACACACTCATTCACACACACA
>NC_034611.1:10692479-10704664 GCF_900095145.1 Mus pahari | reverse complement strand
TCTCTCTCTCTCTCTCTCTCTCTCTCTTCCCTCTCTCTCTCTCCCCCCATCATCCCTCCCCTCAACTGATTCACTGATTCTCTTTTCTTCCCTCTCAACCATGTTTCCTTAGAGAACCTGGGAGTACTTGGATCAGGTTTTGGAGAAGAGAGAAAAAGAATTACTTGGTATACTTAGGTCTGATATTACCCTAGACCATGTGACCCTAAGCAGATGCCTTTCTGAGTAAAATTGCCATGCAAGGCTACTCTGACTTTTAATCGGGATTAATTATATTTTGAGGAGGGTTTTTTGTTTGTTTGTTTGTTTTTTGTTTTGTTTTGTTTTGTTTTGTTTTTTAAGAAACGTAAATTCCAGCCAACACAGCGGGGCACAAATCCATCTGATCACAGCCTATGCCCATTCTTGAATGAGGCAAAACAATGCTAAGGGAATGGTCCCAGTTTCTCTGTGTAACATATCAATAGCTCCATCTACTGGTAGTGGGCACACCTCATTCCTACTTCCTTCATGGGTAACTTGCCCAGTGACACCTTGTTTCTGTGAGCTGAGGGGAGCTCAAAGAGAGGTCTACACAATATCACTTGCTGTCCATTGTTACAGTTTGTGTGGTAACCGTGTTAGTTTTGCCTTCATCTTCCTGGAAGCAAAAATAATTTCAGCTGTGTAGGAAGGACGCTGGAGAAGCGGTCTGCACTGGGAATTAATGCCTGCTCTTTTTGCCCAGTGTCTACAAGCCTGTTTTCTTTAGAATATTCTCTCCCTCCCCAAAACTCCTTTGTTCCATGCTGGTTGTCTGCTTTCATTCCTATACTACCAGGCCCTGGACACTCTTGCTTTTGTTTCTGCTTTCCAGTTACAATAATATAAACAGGCTAAAGGGAACAAGCTGATGGCACCTCTTACAGATTTCTGTGTTCTGAACCTCTAGATTGCAGTTTCTAAAACAAAATAACAGTAAAGCAAAAGTTTGCTGACAGTTTGTGGTGGTTTGAATAAGAATGGCCTTCATAGGCTTATAAATCTGAATGCTTGGTCATTAGGAAGTGGCACTATTAGGAGGCATAGCCTTGTTACAGTGGGTGTGTCCTTGTTGGAGAAAGTGTGCCACTGCACAGGTTGGTTTGGGGGTTTCAAATGGTCAAGCCAAGTCCAGTGTTCTTCTTCCTCATGCTGCCTGGTGAACTCTTGGCTTCTTCTCCAGCACCTGTGTGCCACCATGCTTTCCACTATGCTGATAATGGACTAACCCCTGAACCTGTAAATAAGCTCCAGTTAAATAAATGTTTCTTTTTATATGAGTTGCTGTGGTCACGGTGTCACTTCACAGCAATAGAACATTGACTAAGATACAGTCCATGGAGAGAATAGAGAGGACTCTGCCACCCAACCAAGAGAGAGAAACCTTGCAATATTAATTTCAGCATCCTAGATTACCAGGCCTCCGAGTTGCGCTCTGCTGGACATTGTAAACTGCAGTTTGAGGATTCGCTGTGTGTTACTGTTTCTATCTGCTGATACATTCATGTAAAACTAAACAAGGCTGTGTAAGATCACTCTTTGTTGTGTAGCAAGGATTTTAAAAATGTTCTTTGACTGTGTTAGTACTAGGACATTCCAAGCCCAGGCGCTAACAATGTGATTCATGACCTGCGTTGCCAAGCCAACGACCCCCATATCCCAGAACCCACTTGGCTCACCTCCCACCCTTACTTGTGTTGCGTCACTTCCCATATAAATTAGGAGATCACCCCCTCCTCACTCTCTTTTTCTTCTTACCCCTTCCATTTGCCCTGCCACTCCTCTTCTTCTCTCCCTACCTATAAACCATTCTCATGTGGAATGATCCATTCTCATGGATCACATTGCTTTGGCCTGGTGTGCTGTTCGGGTATATCCACAAAATATTATTATTATTAATACATCAGACCATCTTGTGTTTTATGTATGATTTATCTGGGCCTTGAAAAGCCACATCATTTGCTTATTTATTACATCATCCATGTATGTAGTTTGGGTCCAGCTTTCTTTTTCTTTTCTTTTCTTTTGTAAGATGCTGTTACATAGCACTGTCCTCTAAGCCAAATAATTACCGTCTTCCTAAGGCCAGCTGTTTCTGCTCATAAAGGTTCATTGTAACTGGGCTTGTTGTTTGTTTGTTGGTGATGTTTCTTTTATAAAGGAGGGAATGAACAAGATCAAGATCCTCACCTGGGAGCCAGCCTCCCCTCCCAGACAATGGTAAGCAGTTCTGCCCTAATTTCATGTAGCCTTTGGGGATTGGGGAGGAGCTAGAGTACAAAGACTGAAAGAAAAGGGAGAGGAGGCTTCAGTAACCACTTACCCATACTCAACAAATAAACCCAATAAAGTATTGTCCTCCGCCACTCCCAAAATGATCTTTGATGAAACTGAACTTTAATTATTGGGACCTTATGAAAAGGGATAAAAAATGCTTAATCCTCCCCTCACAACAGGGAGAAAATTCTCAAAACTGATGTGTTAATATTACTATATCTCAATAAGAAAGAAAAACCAAGGCCAGTTATGATAGTGTATGCCTTTAACTCCAGCACTCAAGAAGCAGAGGCAAGTAGATTCAAGGCCAGCCTGGTCTACATAGCTTGTTCCAGGATGGTCAAAGCTACCTAATATAACTGCCTCAGAAAAAAAGTTCCAAATGGAAATATTAGTTTGTTCTTTTAGATTCATTTATTTACTTTATATATATATATGAATATTTTCCTGCATGCATGCATTTCTTACACTTCCATATTGCTGTTCATCAACAAAAGCAGTGAGAGCAGGAACCTGGAGGCAGGAGCTGATGCAGAGTCCATGGAGGACTCTGCTTACTGGCTTGCCCCTCATGGCTTTCTCAGCCGGCTTTTTACACAACCTAGAACTGTAGAACACCAGCCTAGAGGTGGCTCCACCCACAACAGACTGTGTCCTACTTCACCAATCACTAATTAAGAAAATGCCCTACAGACTTGCTTATGGCCCAACCTTACGGAATCTTTTTCTCAACAGAGGTTCCCTCCTCTCAAATGACTCATCTTATGTCAAGCTGTCATAAGCATAGCCAGCACAGGCCCTGATTTCTGGTTTCAAATTGATTCTTGGGTTACCTTTTCAGAGAGGGAAATAATAAAATACCAGTAGCTGGATATGATGGCACTCATCGGTTTTTTGTTTTTTTTTTGGGGGGGGGGGATGTTTCGAGACAGGGTTTCTCTGTGTAGCCCTGGCTGTCCTGGAACTCACTCTGTAGACCAGGCTGGCCTCGAACTCAGAAATTTGCCTGCCTCTGCCTCCTGAGTGCTGGGATTAAAGGCATGCGCCACCACGCCCGGCTGGCACTCATCTTTAATCCCAGCAGTTAGGAGGCAGAAACAAGAGGATCTCTGTAAGGTTGAAGCAGCGTGATATATATAGTTCCAGGATAACCAAGGCTATATAGAAAGACCCTGTCTGAAAAAGGAAATAAGTAACACCAAACCCAAAATAAACAATCACTGAACGCTTGTTAAGACAAAATTCTTCTAGTCAAGAGAATAGAATTTCTATCTAGGATGAAAAACCTCACCTTCCAGTTGGGCCAGGTCAATCACTCAGTCAAGGGACCAAGATCATCTTAAAGCATACTTGTGCCATCACTTATTGTAACAATAACTTATTGTTACCTGGTATTTCATAGTCAACATATTTTAACTACATTTGGGGAAAAAAATAAAATAAAGTGGAGAATCAAAGTAACCATTTGGGGGTTTTATTTGGGAAAAAAAATAAAATTTGGGGAAAAAAATAAAATAAAGTGGAGAATCAAAGTAACCATTTGGGGGTTTTATTGTTGTTTCTATCAAAAGTGATTGTTAAAGCCTAGGTAAAATATTTAGTTTTAGATGGAATGTTAACGCCTAGATGGAATGTTAAGCCCTAGGTTATTGTTACCTGGCTAGCCTGCTATTATAAGGACACTTTCTCATATGTTTCTACTGTTAGTAGGAACCTTTTCTTCTTTTCTTTTTTTTCTTTTTTTCTTTTCGATTTTGGAGACAGGGTTTCTCTGTATAGCCCTGGCTATCCTGGAACTCACTTTGTAGACCAGGCTGGCCTCAAACTCAGAAATCCACCTGCCTCTGCCTCCCGAGTCCTGGGATTAAAGGCATGTACCACCACACCTGGCTACTAGGAACCTTTCTACACCACGTTGATTAGATATACTGTTATGGCCGGGTGTGGTGTCGCACTCCTTTAATCCCAGCACTTGGGAGGCAGAGGCAGGCAGATTTCTGAGTTCGAGGCCAGCCTGGTCTACAGAGTGAGTTCCAGGGCAGCCAGGGCTACACAGAGAAACCCTGTCTCGAAAAAACCAAATATATATATATATATTTTTTTTTAAAAAAACCAATATATATATATATATATATATACATATACATATACATATATATATATATATATATATATATATACACACACACATACACACACATATATACTGTTACATTCTGTGCCTCTGGAAACCGATCATGATAGAAGTCAGTAAAACTGTTTTGTATAGTTACCCACAATAAACCTGGACCCAAACTAACCACCCAACAGCAGTTCCTGCACCTGTGTATAAGGTTTTACAGTATTAGCTTTTATAAGATGTCCCTATGATGGACCCCAACTTCAGAGATATAAGAAAGTATTTAAAATAAGACTTCTATTTTGAGTAGTAGTTGAGTAAAGTTTAAGTTCCCAAGACCTCCCTGGGAACTGACATCCTACTTGGCAGAAAGAGACATGTGCATGGGTAACTGACATCCTGATAGTTGGCAAGTTAAGACATATTACACAAGTCCCATCTTGCTAGACAAGTTAAAGCATGTTAGACAACACAAGTCACATCTTGGTAGACAAGTTAAGACATGAATACAATAAAGACATAGTCCTAAGGAAATCCCCTATCCTTAAGTCCTGATTGGTAGAATAACTTGGCAGAGATATCTGTAGATTTTAGGCTTAAAAGCCCTGTAGGATATTAACTCAATATCATGGTTCAGCCTTTTTATCTGAACCATGGACCTGGTCAATCAGTCCTGAGGTGTATACTTCATAGTGGCTCAATAAAGTATCCCTGTCTAATTGATATAGGTGTTTTGTGTGGTTTGTGAGGTGATTTCTAGACCCTAACAGTAATTAGTTATTCTGTTTTGCTTTTTGTTTGTTTTTGCTTGTTCGTTTGTTTTTTTTTAAAAAGGTAGAGACTGAAGCAGGAAGACCATGAGTTCAAGGACAGCCTGCCCCTGTAGTGAGACCTTGTCTTTTTTTGGGGGGTGGGGAGGACCGAACACTTTTTTGTGGTGTGAACAAGTACATGTTCATATACATGTTTTCATATACTCAGAGACACATATGTGAACATATATAACCGATAAACACATAAACAATGCACATAAGAATAGAATTCAGTTTGTTTAAAGCGCATCTTAAACTAGTAGTGAAAACAAATACCCTTAATGGAACATCTATATCAATACCTCTCCCCCAACTTGTCCTCAGATCTCAGGGAAGAGTGCTGTAATGGGGGTAGACACGATACAGATGCCAGAGGATGGAGAAGAGAGTTGTTCGATGCTCTCTCAGATGTGAGCTGTTACACTGAACTTCGAGACCCTGTCTTAAAGCATATAAACAGCAATGTTCAATGCTGAGAATTTCTGGAGGAGGAGGAATAAAAACACCAAACACTGGCTGTTTTAGAAGTAGCCCCTCAGTTTAGTTGGTTGGGTTTTCTTGCTTGTTGCTTGAGACATGCTGAGATGGAAGTGAAGAACTCATTTCTCCTGCTTGGCCTTTTGTGTCCTTCTCCTTGTCTAACATTGAATTCTTTGATGTCCTACATTCTGAAGCATGACATTTAAGAACCAGAGCAGAAGAGAAGAGGAACCACTGAAGAAAGGCCTGAAGTGAATGGAGAGAAAACCCAGTAGGACTTGGATGTGTCTAGAAGGCTAGTTTTCTGGTAGCACATAATGGCTGTCATTAGAAGGAACAGAAGAGTCTAGAAGCCAGCAGCCCGGTAACATCAAGATTTCTTTTCTTGAGGCTAGTGAAATAGCTCAGTGGTTAAAAATACTTGCTGCTTTTGTAGAAGACCTCAGGTTGCTTCCTAACACACACATCAGCCAGCTCCCAGCTGTAGGGATCTGTTCCAAGGGACCCAATGCACTTTGGCCACCATTGGCACCTGCACATGCACCCATGTAGGCAGGCACTTACAAATACAAATAAATAAAAGTGAAGGCTTTGCTTCCTTTCTTTATATACCCCCTCCCTCATTTTGAAAAGGTGTTATAGTCCAGGTTGGCTTCAAATTCTTTGGTCTGCCTCAACCCTCCAGTTGCCATATTGATTCTAAGAGGAATATTGATTCCAGTTGCCATATTGATTCTAAGNTCCAGTTGCCATATTGATTCTAAGAGGAATATTGATTCCAGTTGCCATATTGATTCTAAGTGGGAAAGGTGAGAATTAAATTGGAGGAAAAGATGGAATAGAACAATGAACGTGAAGGTGAAATCCTTTTTGTAATATTTCAAACTCAGTAGTGCAACTTTCTAGAATTTTTACAAAGTTAAAGTTCTATCATCTTAATGACATCTCACAAGAGCACAAAGCTATGACTCCTTTTGGTGTTTCAAAGCTATTTTTGAATGAGAATTCAGACTGGGAAGGGAGCCCTATCCTTCAGCAAAGTCACAATAGTGACTCTAATGAATCAGAAGCTTCTATTCCAGAGACACCAAAAATAATAATAGCACTTCTCAGTCTTCCTTTTATGCCCTGAGAGGAACCTTTGGTTCATTTGAAGTTATCTGTCTTTTCCTTTTTAATTCCCAATATTAGTTGAATATGGTTCTCACCATCCTGTGCTCGTGGATGGTCTCTTGCCTTATTAATTCATTACATTGTACTATGCATCTTTTTCTAATAATATATTTTTAACCAAAAAAAGAAAAAAAAAAAAACACCAACAACAACAATAAACAACACAGAAAAAAAAAAAAAAAACAAGGAAAGAACTTGCTTCATAATTCCTACTCTCATTCACACATGTGCATTCTCTCTCTATTCTCATTGGAACCTACCTATTTTCTAGGGGAAAAAGCACAACATGGATGTATTAATTTAATGTCAGAATTCAAGATGTGAGGGGAAAAAATAGACCAGCAAGTATTGGGAATTTACTGTCAGAAGTAGGACCCTGGGCATCAGCAAGACAGAGGTAGATACAGTTTAGCAGTCTCTCTGTGGGATCAGAGAGTGTACCCAAGCATGGTGGGGAAATGGGGGAGGGGAGCTTGGGGCTTTCTTAGGCAGAAGGAACTTTGGGGGAGGAAAGTTTTATTTTTAGATTTGCTCTTTGTAGCTTCAAGGCCAATGATGCCTGCAGGGAGTCTTTCTGCTGTGAAGGTTCTTGTCTGGCAGGTGTTCTTATAGGTATGCTGATTTGGGATTCGTTTCTCAGTTTGAGATTCATTGTGTTAAGCCATTAGCCCTTCAGGATGGGGGAGGGGGAACCCCAAGCAGTGCATCTGCCTTTAATCCCAGAAAATTTACCTGTCTTTGCACACCTTTAGTCCCAGTACTGGGGAGGCACAGGCAGGTGGATCTCTATGAGTTTGAGGCCAGCCTGATCAACATATAAAGTTTCAGGACAGCCAGGGTCCTGTCGTACATATAGAGTCTCTGTCTCATAAAACAAACAAACACATCCAAGTCTGCGGTTGTACTAGTAAAGCCTGCGGTTACATCCATGGTACTGACAGCCACAGGGCCAGTGTGGCATCACTGTGATGGCTTTGTTTAGCTTAGGTGTGCTAGAACACTATGCTAAGTGGTACTGATCAACAGCACTCTGGCAATCATGGTGTTTTCCTGTCTAAGGTATCTGTAGTCACATCAAGATGAATCCTAATAGTGGCTTTGAAAAAGGGACAGCTCTGCTTCTCTTAAAAGGCAAATAACACCAGCTTGCTATCCTCTCAGTTCTCCTGGTGACCAAATGACATATTTCTAGATTAGTCTGGGTTGCCTGTGTGCAGCCTGGGTCAAGAACAACAATACAAGCAGCTTATGTAAAAACTCCTGAACTGGTTCAGGAAGGAAAAGGTAGCTCCAAGAAGAGAAGGTCACAAGCAAATGGGGGAGAAGGATTCAGTGGGAGTGCCTAGGGTATAGAGAAAGTGACAAAACACATGTCTGTGTGCTCCATGGTACAAAAGAAATTAGCTGTAGAGGTGTATTTGGGGTAGAATGATTTCAAGCAATCTGGCTGCCCTGAGCCTGAGCAGAAGTCCTTGTGCAGCTTCTGAGGTTCATTGTTACTGAGGACTAAGTGTGTCAGTAGAGTGCTGTGAGCCGATGCGCACACACTTTTCCAGTGGCAGGAACTGTGCCATAATTATTATTCTTTGCTAGAGAGCACTTTTATTACATAGGTTTAACATCTTGATTTGAGCCAGCTATGATTCACCATATTATAAACACTGATTTCTTAGACTCTCTTCTCTCTCCACCGGAGTCTACAATTTACAACAGTAGTAACAGTGATAATGATAAACATAATTGTGGGGCTGAAGAGATTGTAAGACCCCAACTTAATGTGTTTCTTAGACCCCTAGAAACAAAGCCCAGCATGGAGTTCTTTGTTCTTTCGCCTTCAGCCTGAGAAACCAATGACCACTGAAACTGGCACATCGCAATCTTGACCCACCATGGTGCCTGACTCATTGTGTAAGGGACCAAGAATGTTTGCCAAAAATAGCCTGTAACCCTTCAGTAAGAGATGAGCTGTAATATATCATCTCCATTCTTATGATGTTTACTCAGCTTCCCCATTCTTTGTGATCTTGTCCTCCCCTTTCTTTGTGTTTTTTTTCTTTTAAAAACCCTCAACTGCAGCTGCTGAGGGTTGATCTCCTCAGCCCCTGTGCAGGTTATGAGCTTGACCTCAGCATGCTGATTGCCGAATAAATCTCATGTGATATTGCATCAAGAACGGTTTCTCTCAAGTTATTGGGGCGAAGCCGGGTGTGGTGGCGCACGCCTTTAATCCCAGCACTCGGGAGGCAGAGGCAAGTGGATTTCTGAGTTCAAGGCCAGCCTGGTCTACAAAGTGAATTCCAGGACAGCCAGGGCTATACAGAGAAACCCTGTCTCGAAAAACCAAAAAAAAAAAAAAAAAAAGTTATTGGGGCATCAGCTCATCCTGGGACTTGAGCAAGGGTCTCCCCAGAACAGGGGTCTTTCAAGATGTCTCAATTGTTAAAAGCACTTTCTCTTCCTAGCACCGACATCAGGTGGCTTACAATTACCTGCACCTCTAGCTCTTGAGGATCCTCTCCATCTTCTGGCCCAATCAGGAACTGCATTCCCAAGCACAAACACATATATACATACTTAAAAATAAAAATTAAATTAAAAATAAATAAAAAGGATTGTTAGCTGGTCATTGTGGAATGCATATACAGTCCCAGCACCAACACAGGAGGAGTATGAATTTCAGGAATGTTGAGCTACAGTAGTGAGTTCCAGACAAGCCTTGGTGAGATAGGAGAGACACTGCCTCAAAAGGTTTTGTTTTTTAATGAAAAAAAAAAAAATAGTTTGCCCAGGCTACCCTGAAGCTTACTATATGTGGGGATAACATTGAACTTGGATTCTCCCATTGTCTATAAGTGATGGGATCACAGGCTGTGCCACCACACCAAGTTTAACAATTGGGATTATTATGTAGGGAAAATTTTTGCTTATCTGTGGTGCAGATATCACAAAAATTATAAACAGACCCATGTTTTCCCATCACCTTTCATTAATGTGTTTAATGTGTGGTGCAAGACAATTTTCTTTGTCCAGTGTTGCCCAGAGAAGCTAAAGGATTGGACATCCCTGCTTTAAGACACTGAGGAAAAGAAATTGAAGAAGACACTAGAAGATGAAAGGAAGTTCCATGATTATATATCAGCAGAATTGATATTGTACAAATGGCTTTATTTCTGGAAGCCATCTATCGATTTTCTATCGATTTTCTGGGATACTCCTCAACATTCTGATGATATTCTTCACAGAACTAGGGAAAGCAACCCAAAATTTCATATGGAAACATACACACACACACACACACACACACTATCAAAACCAACCCTCAGTAGAAAGAGTAATATTGCAGCTATCACAATACCCAATCTCAGATTATAACACATAGCCATACTAACAAAGATAGCATAGAACTGCCACAAAACAGACTTGTACATCAAAGAAATAGCATAAGACTAGAGATAACACACACACAGTTATAGTCAACTTTTTGTTTGGTTTAGTTTTTTGAGATAAGATCTCTGTATATGGCCTTGGATAGCCTGAAGCTCACTATGTTGGCCAGGCTGGTTTCAAACTCAGAGATCTACCTGCCTCTGCGTCGCAAGTGCTGGTATTAAAAAGGAGTACACTACAGTGCCTGACCCAGT
The DNA here is from genome assembly GCF_900095145.1 of Mus pahari. Taxonomy (NCBI): domain Eukaryota; kingdom Metazoa; phylum Chordata; class Mammalia; order Rodentia; family Muridae; genus Mus; species Mus pahari. The sequence goes on along the minus strand of NC_034611.1, from coordinate 10,694,141 downwards.
CACTCATTTTTTCTTTTTAATGAAGCAGTAAAAAACATACGTTATAGAAAAGGCAAATAGTGCTGAAAAAAAAAATGGATTTCTCAATGAAAAAGAACCAAATCTCTAGATCCATTTCTCTCACTGTGCAAAAATTAAAATAATTAGTTAAAGATAGATTAAATGAACTATTACAGTAACCCAAACTTTAAAACTGCTGCGGACAGATACTTCAAGATACAGGGAAAGATTGTTTAAACAGGACTCCGATAGTATAGAGAACAGCCTGAGGATTAACAAATGGAATTGTATGACATTAAGTAACTTCTGCACAAGAAGTAGCCAGATTAAAGAGGACCCGACTGCCAGACTGGAGTGGGGCACGCCTTTTATTCCAGAACTTGGGAGGCAAGGGAAGCAGATCTTTGTGGGTTTGAGCCAGGTCTACAAAGTGAGTTCCAGGACAGCCAAGGCTATGCAGAGAAACCTTGCCTCAAGAGAGAGAGAGAGAGAGAGAGAGAGAGAGAGAGAGAGAGAGAGAGAGAATGAGAGAGGAACCTACAAAACAGGAAAGTATCCTTCAAATCTACACATCAAACAGGGAATTACTTTCCAGGATACATAGATCTGAAAAGCTGAAACACCCCAACATAAGTTACTCAATTGATAAATGAGATAATGAACTGAAGAAGATGTTCTCAGCAAAGAAATACAGGGCAGAGGGGGAGCTCAGCTAGTACATACTTGCAGTAAGTCCTGGTGACCTGCATTCAATCCCTCAGATCCATATGGTAGTAAAAAGAGCAGACTCCTACAAATGTCCTCTGGTGCCATCCCTACCCCATACACACTCTTGTACATATGCATTTATGCATGCACATGAAATACATTTAAATGTGATAATTTTGTAAAAAAGAAGAAATGAAGATGGTCAATAAGCACTTGGAAAGTAAATGCCATCAAGTAAATGCTAAATAAAACTGCTATGATGGGATAGGGGGAAAAGGCCCAGTGGCTAAGTGTATTTGCTGCTCTTCCAGAGGACTCTAGCTCAATTCTCAGCATTGGGTAACTTACAACCACTTGTAAATTGAGCTTCAGAAGGTCCACTGACCTCTTCATGCCTCTGTGAACACCTGCAATTGACCCCTGCACATACACACACAGGAACATGCACAGACCGTAAATAAAAATATAATAACTTGTATAACCACTATGGAAATCAGCAATGGTACTCAGAATGATAAAGATACACTCTCTGCATGACTCAGTGATACCACTCTTCCATATACACCTGAAGGTCTTCATGAGAATGTACCATAGAGATAAATATCATGTGACTTCTCTCATATGTGGAATCTAGATTTAAAAACAGATGCGTCATCTACAGAACAGCATTTGTAAGTCACAGCAGTAGAAAGCAAATCATGAGAGCAGAGGGAAAGAACTTTGGGAATTGGGAAATAGCAGGTAATAGAGCAAGTATGTAGAAGTAGGGGCTAACTGAGCTCTAAGTAAGGAAATTAGCAGGAAGTGGGAGTGCTTTACTGTGAAGGGCAGTAAGAGATGAGGTGAAGCCGGGCGTGGTGTGGCGGCGCACGCCTTTAATCCCAGCACTCGGGAGGCAGAGGCAGGTGGATTTCTGAGTTCGAGGCCAGCCTGGTCTACAGAGTGAGTTCCAGG
>NC_034611.1:10689250-10691353 GCF_900095145.1 Mus pahari | reverse complement strand
AACACCTCATCACTCTCCTGGTTTGAATTTATGTCTGCTGGCTGACACTCAACAGTTTCCACAGAACTGACCAGACTGCCCTCAGGGAAAGCTGTACTGCCCTTTCTGAAAAAATTAGATATGAGATAGTTTAAAAAAATAAAACAAAACAAACAAACAAGAAAACAAGAGCCGAACTATGCACCCACATAACCTGTGTGTAAGCAGGGATCCCTTGGGTATGTGTTCCATCTCTACTAGCTTTTCTCTAGCTGCATAAGGCACCTCAAAAGGTCTCTTCAGGGATGGAATTCTGTGGATTAGAAAAGGACATTATTAGGCATATGCCAAAAAATAAGTTTGCCAATACATAATTTTCTTTATATCTAAACTCACTTGCAAATTAGTAGCTTGGAAACTTCCAGATTACATACACAGAGCTACCTCTAAGATATCTAGGTCTATTCTTCTAAAGGCCATACCTTACTGTCTCCAAATGTATCTCTCTCTGTTTGTGACTTTCTTTTAATCATTAAACTGCCACATCTTCCTATTTAATCAGTAAACTCACTAACTTTGCTCCAGTCAGAGTCATTCTGAATTCTTTTCTGTGGAAGATATGAAGGACTAAGGTGCACCTGAGTGGAGGCCACCCAAGGTTCTAGCTCAAGCTGCATTGCTGGCAGTTGAGTTGCAATTTTTTTTTTTTTTTTCTGACAGTGACAAGCCTGTGGCCCACTTGGATCTGTGCTGGGCTTAATTCATTTTTCAAAGGACAAACTCACAACACATTCCATTTTTTGGTCTCAATAGAAAATAGAATAACAAGAAGTCATCGATAGCCAAGGAAAAGGGAAAGAGGTCAATGACTTTCATGTGTAAAGAAAATAAACAACAGAGCTGTGGTGGTACACTTCTATAAGGCCAGAATTCAGGAGGCTGAGCCAAGACGTTGGCATGAGGTCAGTATGGCCAGATAATGGATTCTAGACCAACCTCAAAAATGTTTAAGTATTAAGGTTACAAGGCACATGTCACTATGTGCAACAGCTTAAACACATCTTATCTTTTGTTTGGGGCTTTTTAACTGGGTTACCTATCCATGACTAACTACAACTGCTGTCACTATCCATAAGATGGTCCTTGGAGTATTACAAAATCTATATATGCTCAAGGCCCTTATATAAAATGGCATTCTACTTACAGAGTACAAAACCACATTTTCCCATATACTCTGAAGCATCACTAGGTCACTCACAATAATGGACACAATGTATATTCCAAGAAAATAATTATTATACTATATAGTTTGGGAAATAATGTAATAAAAAGATGGTTTTGATCTCTGAATATTTTCTGCCTATAACTGAAGCCCAAGACTCAGAACCATCAGCTACAAAGAGGACAGTTTTCTTTCCTAAGCTGTATGACATAATATGAATCACTGTGTTTGATATCCTACAAACATAAACCTATACATTTTTCTTTTTAAATTATTTATTCTATAACAGTTTCATATATTATATAATACATTTTGGTCTCACCACTCCACCATCCTCTCTCTCTCTCTCTTTGGTTTTTCGAGTCAGGGTTTCTCTGTGTAGTCCTGGCTGTCCTGGAACTCACTCTGTAGACCAGGCTGGCCTCGAACTCAGAAATGCTCCTGCCTCTGCCTCCTGAGTGCTGGGATTAAAGGCGTGTGCCTCCACTGCCCGGCCACTCCATCCTCTCTTATACCACAGCCCTCCTCTTCCCAAAAAGACCCCTTCCCCCCACTATCAAAATCTTGCCTTCTTGGGATTTTTGGGGGGTGGGGAGTGCAGTAAACTTCTATTAAAGTACTCAAGAGAGTATAGGGTGCTCCCTAGGTCCCTCCTGTTATTATGGGGGTCTGGGATAGACATTGTGAGGGAGATGCTTAGTGTTGGAGGACAAGTTAGAAACATGGACTCCTCAGCAATGTAGAGCCTCTCTTGTCTTTGTTGGGGTGATGTCTTAGTCAGGGTTTCTTTCTTTTTTTGGGGGGGGGTGGTTTTTTCGAGACAGGGTTTCTCTGTGTAGCCCTGGCTGTCCTGGAACTCACTCTGTAGACCAGGCTGGCCTCGAACTCAGAAATCCGCCTGC
>NC_034611.1:10681394-10689005 GCF_900095145.1 Mus pahari | reverse complement strand
GCTGGATCTCGTGGAGGCATTTCCCCAACTGAAGCTCCTTTCTCTGTGATAACTCCAGCTGTGTCAAGTTGACACAAAACTAGCCAGTACAGGTGGGTGGTCCAGGGTTTCTTACTCCTTGGCAGCCATGTAAGTCATAAGGTCTACCACCCTGTTGCTGTAGCCGTATTCATTGTCATACCAGAAAATGAGCTTTACAAAGTTGTCAGTGAGAGCAAAGCCAGCCCCAGCATCAAAAGTGGAAGAGTGGAAGTTGCTGTTGAAGTCACAAGAGACAACCTGGTCCTCAGTGTAGCCCAGGATGCCCTTCATTGGGCCCTCAGATGTCTGCTTCACCACCTTCTTGATGTCACCATACTTAGCAGGTTTCTCCAGGCAGCATGTCAGATCCACAAGGGATACACTGGGGCTAGGAACACAGAAGGCAATGCCAGTGAGCTTCCCATTCAGCTCTGGGATGACCTGCCCACAGCCTTGGCAGCACCAGTTAATGCAGGGATGGTGTTCTGGGTAGCCCCATAGCCACCATGCTACAGCTTTCCAGAGGGACCATCCACAGTCTTCTGAGTGGCAATGATGGCATGGACTGTGGTCATGAGCCATTCCACAATACCAAAGTTGTCATGGATGACCTTGGCCAGGGTGGCTACGCAGATGGTGGTGCAGGATGTATTGCTGACAATCTTGAATGAGTTGTCATATGTCTCATGGTTCACACCCAGCACAAACATGGGAGCATCAGCAGAAAGAGTAGAAATGATGACCCTTTTGGCCCCAGACTTCAAGTGGGCATCGGCCTTCTCCATGGTGGTGAAGACACCAGTAGACTCCATGACAAACTCAGCACCAGCATCACCACTGCCACACCCACTCCAGTGAAGTCTGAAACACAAGCCCAAAAGCTTGGCTGCAGTCCTGAGGCAAACAGTTTCATGGAAATTGGTCTCCTGGAGCCTTGGCATCCCTTAGCACAGATGCTCCATGTATGTCCTTGTGATAGCCAATAGTCATGACAGGTTTAAAGTGCTTTCCTTTTTGCCGATAGGACCCTGATATAGCTGACTCTTGTGAGGCTATGCCAGTGCCTGGCAAATACAGAAGTGGATGCTCAGAGTCATCTATTGGATGGAACACATGGCCCCCAATGTAGGAGCTAGAGAAAATACCCAAGGAACTGAAGGAGTCTGTAACCCTATAGGTGGAACAGCAATATGAACTAACCAGTACCCCCTGAGCTCATGTCTCTAGTTGCATATGTAGCAGAAGATGGCCTAATCAGCCATCATTGGGAGGAGAGGCACTTGGTCTTGCAAAGATTATATGCCCCAATACAGGGGAATACCAGGGCCAGAAAGCAGGAGTGGGTGGATTGGAGAGCAGGATTGGGGGGGGGGAGCAAGAAAATATCTAATAAAAAATTGTTAAAAAAAATAAAGTGATTTCCTTCAGTATTGTTTTATTATAGGGGCCTCCAAGGAATGATTTGACAAGTAGCTAAATTAGATTAAACATTGCTTCCTGGCTTTCACCTGTGTCCTAGGCAGTCATTGTGCCGATCCTAAGCTTAGAATTTCACAAGAATGTTACTCATTCAGACTAAATGCCTCTAGTGTTGATAATAAGATATCAGGCATTACAATTTACTGGATAAGAGCCAGAAATCTCAGGGCTAGTTCACAAAATAAGCTTAGAATTCTCATTACAGTCCTGTATGGAAGACTACATTACATATTAGAAGAAAGTTGATAGGTTGCTCTGATAAATGGAGTTTCCCTACACATACATAAATAACAATTAAGTCACTCCCATATACAGGAGTTTACAGTGGCCTAAGAAGAAGGTGGGTTGTGGTCTAAGAAGAAACTAAATACTTAGAATAATAGCTGAGTGGGAATTTACAATGGCCTAGGGAGAAGCTGGATTAACTATGGTAAGGGAATGAAGCCCTTGCCCCTGGCTTCTAAGAATAAACTGAACTTATGTGGGGCTGTTTTTTATCCCAGTTGTAAACACTGATTTTTATCCCATTTGTAAACATTCCCTGGTTCCTGTAAGCTTTATGTATGCATTCCTCTGTTTTATGTAAGGAGTCATTTTGCATCAGGTAACCTCAATGTACCTTGGATGGCCTTAATGTATCACTTTTTTTTCTTTTTGTTTTGGTTTTTCGAGACAGGGTTTCTCTGTGTAGTCCTGGCTGACCTGAAACTCACTCTGTAGACCAGGCTGGCCTCAAACTCAGAAATCTGCCTGCCTCTGCCTTCCAAGTGCTGGGATTAAAGGCGTGCGCCACCATGCCCGGCTTTAATGTATCACTTAACTTCCTTGTTTTTGGCTATAATATAAGTCTGATGCTTGCTTTGAGAAATTGCACTCAGATTCAACACACTCTCTGGTGTTTATGTCTGTTTGTTACCCCACCAACTCCTTGTCCACTTGAGTATCGGAACCCTGATTCTCCCATGGGTTAAGGCACTGATTGAGTCCAGTTCGTGGCACACATCATTTGATATTAGCAGGATCTCATTCCTGGAAGATGATGATGGGCTTCCTGTTGATAACAAGCTTCCCATTCTCAGCCTTGACTGTGCCATTGAACTTGCCACGGGTAGAGTCATACTGGAACATGTAGACCATGTAGTTGAGGTCAATGAAGGGGTCATTCCTGGCAACAATCTCCACTTTGCCATGTGGAGAGCAGATAGCAGCCCTGGTAACAAGGCTTCCAGTAGAGCCAAATCTGTTCACACTGACCTTCACCATCTTGTCTATGGGACGAGGCTGGCACTGCATAAGAAGACATGGCTGGGGCTGGTGAGATGGCTCAGTGGGTAAGAGCACCCAACTGCTCTTCCAAAGGTCCGGAGTTCAAATCCCAGCAACCACATGATGGCTCATAACCATCCATAACAAGATCTGACTCCCTCTTCTGGAGTGTCTGAAGACAGCTACAGTGTACTTGCATATAATAAATAAATAAATAAATCTTAAAAAAAAAAAAGAAGAAGAAGAAGAAGACATGGCTGTTTCTGGAACAGGGAGGAACAGGGAGCCGCCTTCTTGGTTTTTATCCAAAACCATCTTCACAATCAAGCTGTCTACTAGATCTTTGGGTAACTTCTCAGCTGCTACACCACTAAAGATAATGGCTTTCCCTCCCTCAGAAACAACAAATTGTCAATAGCAATCCAGAAAGGTTCCAGACTTGTGTGTCTAATTGTACTCTCCTTGCAGGCTGGGCTTCTAACTAGGAAGAAAATCCAGGCTGCACCCCTCTAAAATGAGTAGAGATCACTGAAAGGAGACCTAAGGCAAATAGATTCTGTATACTTTCTTTTGCCTTTTGTCTTGTACTCTTTCAATAGCATTGTCATAAGACACCAGATTAAATGCAGACTGCTTTCAGAGAGGGAGCACCTATGACTGGACCACTAATCTTGAACTCAGTATGTAACTGAAGACGGCCATGAACTCTTTTTTTTTTTTTTTTTCAAAGATTTATTTATTTGATGTATTTGTTGCTGTTTTCAGACACACCAAAAGAGGGCACCAGATCCCCATTACAGATGGTTATGAGTCACCATGTGGTTGCTGGGAATTGAACTTAGGGACTCTGGAAGAGCAGTCAGTACTTTTAACCGTTGAGCCATCTCTCCAGTCTGGACCATGAACTCTTGATACTTCTGTTTTCATCTCCCTGAGCACTGCAGGAATGGGTTTCACACCCAGCCCTCTAGCTTTGATAGCAGCTTTGATATGTGGATCTGACAGAGTTACCTAAATTAATTAACTGAAATTTGAAGTCCACTTTTTCTTTACTAAGTGCTATAAATATTTTGTGGATGACTAAACTAAGGAAAAGATGTAGTATCTCTAACCTCATAGTATATCTACATTCATTTTATGTTAACCTTTGAGTCAGACTCTGTTCTATTCTGCATGTAGTTGCATAGAAATGCTTCAAGATTTAATACAGGAAAAATATGGACATTTACCACCAAAAAAAGATATATCTCTTCTATCCTACCTTCATGATTTCAGCAGTTCAACACCCATGGTCTTTCCACCTAATCATAAAGATCAGATGCAAAGTGATGGTGCCAGCAATAGGAGGGACTCTGCAATTCCTGGGTTAAAACTCAACGACCCCCCCAACCACCATAAGCAAAGCCATGATGTTTGCACAGAATAACTAATGGACAATTACCAACCTTTAGGAGGTGGGGGTGAGGGTGGAAATCAGCCTTTACTTAGAGCTGTCAGTTATGCATTAGCTTCCTTCCATGCTCATGAAATGCAGTCTTTTTCATAATGTGGGGCTTGATCTCATTTCTACTTCACATCCATGTCATAGGGCCCCATAAAGCTGTAGTATCATATCATTCTCTATCTTCTCTGTTTGTCAAAATTCTATTTCCTCTCCCCCAGACGAGTTCTGATATGACCTTCCTTTCCAAACTAGATATTATGGTCTCTTCCTGATAAAGCAGAGTTAACTAGTTTTCACCAAAACTCTGTATAACTTAGACCATATAAGAATATGGTAGTTTTTTTTTTTTGTAAATATTTATTTATTTATTATATGCAAGTACACTGTAGTTGTCTCCAGACACTCCAGAAGAGGGCATCAGATCTTGTTATGGATGGTTGTGAGCCACCATGTGGTTGCTGGGATTTGAACTCTGGACCTTCAGAAGAACAGTCGGGTGCTCTTACCCACTGAGCCATCTCACCAGCCCGGTAGTTTTTTTAAAACCTCATAAATGCTAGTAAAATGCCAGATGGCTATAAAAGTGGACAAGAATCTCATTAAGATGGAGTTCATGCCAGGTGGTGGTGGTGCATACCTTTGATCCCAGCACTAAGGAAGCAGGTGGTTCTTTGTGAGTTCAAGGCCAGCCTGGTCTACAAAGTGAGTTCCAGGAAAGCGAGGGCAACAGAGAAAACTCCTGTCTCAAAAAACAAACAAACAAACAAACAGATAGAGATCATTAGGGTTTTTCTTTTTATATTGTTTTTTGAAAGAGGGTTTCATAATGTTGCCTTACTAGCTCAGAACTCACTATGAAGATTGGGCTGGCCTTGACCTCATAGAGATCTGCCTCTTAAGTGCTGAGATCTAAGGTGTGTGTTACCATACACACAGCTGAGATTTCTGCCTGCATTAAGAGAAAATAGAAGAAGGACCACAAATTCTAAGTTTGCCCAGGCTGCATTATGAGATACTGTATGGTAGAATAAAACAACATAATAACAGTAGATAAATTAAAATAGTGTCCCTCAGTGATAGGCAGCCAGCTTACTGCCTCCTATATCACTCCGTTCCCCTGCAAGAGGAACACTTTTTTTTTTTTTTTTTTTTTTTTTTTTTTTTTGGTTAGTAGAATCTTTTTTTATTCAGAAAAAAAAAAAAAAGAACAAAAAAACAAAAAACGAAACCCCAAAACAAAAATTTTCCAAACACACACAGGAGGGGGTATGAGTAGGGAGAGGTATCTGTCCAAGGAGGAACACTTTTAAATGCTGAAGACACCACAGTCCCCTGCTTGATTCTATAGCTTCTCGATCAAATGCCATTTTCTCCTTAGGAAGTACGTTTTACATTTTCAAGATTTTGAACTGTTCATTAATCCTATTCAATAGTCCTTCTTTGAATTCCCTGAACAGAGAACTTTAATGCCTTTATGGTTTCTATTCTCACTAGTTTCCTTGTGTACTGTGGATGTGATTGATATATGATATAATACGTTAGAGTATTGCTGTAGTTTTGGAGACTATTCAATTCTGTCACAGAGCAAGGATCTCACTGTTAGAGTAGAGGGAGGGTCACAAATAATCAAAAAGAGGAAGGTGGAACACACTCTCAAGATATTAGTAGAAATGCAGTTTTAATTCATTGTAAATACAGATTTTTACATATGGATATACATGTGTAAGTATGTTCATAGTGCATTGCATGCATGTGTGTCATATTGTCCTGTCGGCTTAAAAGAACCTTTGGAGCAACAACAAATGCCCTACCACCACCAACTAGATCAAAGTTTCTAACACTGTCCAATATAAGATCTTGGGAGAGAGGGCTAGAGAGATGGATAAGAGACTAAGAGTGTTTCCTGCTCTTGTAGGACTCGAGTTTGGTTCCAGCATCCATATCAGGCAGCTCACAAGCAAACTCTAGCACTAGAGAATCCCAAGTGCACATACCAACGCAAGACATTGATGCATATGCTAGGAATTACAAAAGGAAGCAAATTCTCATAGAAGCAACTTAAAAGTTCTCACTCGGGCTGGTAAGATGGCTCAGCGGGTAAGAGCACTGACTGGTCTTCCGAAGGTCCTGAGTTCAAATCCCAGCAACCACATGGTGGCTCACAACCATCCATAATGAGATCTGATGCCCTCTTCTGGTGTGTCTGAAGACAGTTTCTGTGTATTTACATATAATAATTAATAAATCTTTATTTATAAATAAATTTATTTATTATTATAATAATAAATAAATCTTTGGGCCAGAGTGAGCAGAGGTCCTGAGTTCTGTACAGCTACAGTGTACTCAAACATAAAATAAACAAATCTTTTTTTTTTTTTAATTTTTTTTTTTTAAAGATTTATTTATTATTATATCTAAGTACACTGTAGCTATCTTCAGATGCACCAGAAGAGGGCATCAGATCTCATTACAGATGGTTGTGAGCCACCATGTGGTTGCTGGGATTTGAACTCAGGACCTTTAGAAGAGCAGTCGGTGCTCTTAACCACTGAGCCATTTCTCCAGCCCAAAATAAACAAATCTTAAAAAAAAAAATTCTAACAGCAATCAGACCCCAAACCACTTGCCAGGGCTTGGTGAAAAAGAAACAAAGCTGGGCAGTGTGGCTTTAATTCCATCCCTGGGAGGCAGAGGCAGGCAGATTTCTGAGTTCAAGTCCAGCCTGGTCTACAGTGAGTTCAAGGACAGCTGGGGTTACACAGAGAAACCCTGTCACGATAGAAAAAAAAAAGAGAAAAAATGATGTAATCACTTTTGTATTGCTGTGCTTGAAATATGTAACAGAAACACCATACAGAGTTTTAATCCTTTGTGGCAGAGAGAAAATTGCAGTGATAATGTGTGGTACCAGTTTCTCATATCACTGTAGAACATGAAGCAGAGATGGTTTCTAAGGCCTGCCCTAGTGACGCCAATTCTATCAGCAAAGTCTCATCTCCAGTGGTCCCATGGCTTCACAGAAAGCAGCAGCAGCTGGAGAGCGACATGTCAGATTCAAACCATAACACATATGTATATTTATACATAAATATGCTTATATAATAAGTGCATGCATAAATACTTTACACGTGTGTATTCATGCACATATATATTAACAACTAGTATGATGAAAACTATATGATGTGTGATTCAACATCTTTTTGGTTTAATGTGTCTTTAAGTTTATGTTTAGGGTTTTTTTTTTTGGTTTACATTTTGGTTTTGTGTGTGGTGATATTGCTTTTGTTGTTTTTAGAAACATCCTTGTGTTATATTTTCTTATTTTGTTTTATTATTTATTTATTTATTTTTATTTTTTTAATTTTATTTATTTATTTATTTATTTTGGTTTTTCGAGACAG
>NC_034611.1:10678088-10681349 GCF_900095145.1 Mus pahari | reverse complement strand
GTCCTGGAACTCACTCTGTAGACCAGGCTGGCCTCGAACTCAGAAATCCGCCTGCCTCTGCCTCCCAAGTGCTGGGATTAAAGGCGTGTGCCACCAAGCCTGGCTGTGTTATATTTTCTTGAGAAGGGATGTCTGAATGTACCTAGGCTAGCCTCAAACTCTCCATCCTCCTACCTAGCTAAGTGCTGGGATTATGGCTGAGCACTATTCTTCATGGCTCAAAGTAATCAAATGTGACATCATTGCTCCTGGGAGCATCGAGTTACATGATTCCAGCACTGATAGGGACATATACAACCTCATGGTTACACGTTTTTACCAAAATTAATTGCATTCTACCCAGCTTTTAGAAATAGTTAAAAGACATCAAGAGGCACAGGAGACTCCATTTTTTTTCTTTTTAAGATTTATTTGTTTATTATATGTAAGTACATTGTAGCTATCTTCAAACACACCAGAAGAGGGCATCAGATTTCATTACAGATGGTTGTGAGCCACCATATGGTTGCTGGGACTTGAACTCAGGACCTTTGGAAGAGCAGTCAGTGCTCTTAACCGCTGAGCCATCTCTCCAGCCCAGGAGATTCCATTTTAAACAAACAAAGACTACCTCCACAAAACAAACAACAACGGAGAAAAGAACCTAAGAAAATATAGGAACATACAGGAGATCCAGAAGACAAATTTCATTTTAAATGTACTGATTAAAGAAGATGATGGTGAAACAGTAGGAAGACATAAATAATTTTAAATTATATTATTAGTAGAATGCATATATCAAATTCAAGTTTAGGGGATGGGACATACCTCAGAAACATGCAAGGCCTTCCATGACCAGCCTTTAGAAAAAGCTGAGTGGCCGGGTGTGGTGGCGCACACCTTTAATCCCAGCTCTCAGGCGGGCGGATTTCTGAGTTCGAGGCTAGCCTGGTCTACAGACTGATGATAAATCATTAATAGCTACTACCATTGACTGATTGACTGAATAGGTTTTTCAAGAGATCAGCCCTAAAGTGGTATTCTGGGTAACACACAGCATTATGAAATGAGTATATGTATCATTCTTTTTTGGTGTAGATTGCTTCACTTATTTTTTGTTTATTTTTTGTTTTTTGTTTTCTTTCTGAGATAGGGTTTCAGATGACCTGGAAGTTTGGCTGAGATGACCTTGAACCTCCAGCCTTTACCTCTCAAGTGCTAGGAATATAAGCTTGCATCCCCATGCCTAGCTTCTCCCCTTTTTATAGATGAGAGATGATTTGGAAGGGTTGATCTCCTGTGGAAGGTCACAATTCTTTAAAAGGTTCCAATGTGAAGACACAGGCTTTCAATCACAATTATACAGCCCGTTTGAATAACTCACAACCCTCCATAGGAGAGACATTCATTAGTGCCTACTGTAAATACAGAACTATACCATGGGACCTTACATACATTAAATAACTTACATACATACATTTAATGTATTTACATACATTAAAGTAAATAGCCAGATAATGATCCCGAGTCAAAGTTTGGTGGCAAAGGGGCTCCTGTGGACATCTCCCCCAAACCAAGGATGATGCTAGACTGACAGAAGGGTCCCATGGCATAGGACAACATCCACACAGCTCATTGAATGTAGAGAGCTTGAACTGGTACCTGCATGGAACCTTCACCACTATGTCTCTAGTACAGGAAGGTACTCTACAAACCACTGAAGAAGAAACCTGAACACCTACCCAACCACAAAACCTTTGACCAATATGCAATCTGTCCTGCCTGCAAGATGTGCAGGTGCTGGGGGCTCAGAATTTTGGGAGTGGCTAACCAATGGGTGGTTTAAATTAAGACCTGTGCCAGCAAAAGGAGCCCCTGTCCAACACTACCTGGTGTCCAGGAACTGGATATTGGCTACCCCAGAGACCTAGGATAGAGCCAAACAGGACTGACTTTAAAAATACAAATAAACAAATAAACAAACAAACACACTGATTCCTAATAACATTCTGCTACACTCATAGATTGATGCCTTGTCCAATAGTTATCAGAGCGTTTCCTCTGATAGCAAATGGAAGCAGGTGCAGAAAACCACAGGCACACATGAGGAGAGAAAGCCTAAGCTGGAGGTCTCTTACTGGGTTCCTCTCCCATGGAAGAGGGGGCGAAAAGATTGTAGGAGTTGGAGGGGATGGACGACACCAGGAGAATGACCCACCGTTCAATTAAGCAGGTCTCATATGAACTCACAGACGAAAGCTACAAGCTCAGGGTCTGCATGGGTCTGCACCAGGTCCTCTGTGTGTATTTATGGCTGTTAGATTGGTTGGCGTATTCCTGAGATTTCCAACAGTGGGATCTGATGAAGGTGTGTCTGACACTTCTTCCTGTTCTTGGGACTCATTTCTTCTTATTAGATTGCTCTGTTCAGTCTGAAGCGTCTGATGATTTTTGCCTTGTATTGTTAACACTTGGAGGCCTGCTCCTTCCTGAAGTAAAATGGTGGGCAAGTGAGAACTGTGGTCAGAATATCCTATAGTCCTGTATGAGAAAAAAACATCTATTTTCAATTTAAAAAAACAAAAACACTTGTGTTTGTTGGACAACTCCTGGTCTCACACAGCAGTGATCTTGGGAAGTAGAACAAGGAAGATAGTAGTTTAAGATCATTCTCAGTTATACAGCAAGTTCAAGGCCAGTCTGGGCTACAGGAGAGCCTGAGGGCTAGGGAGGTGGAGGACAAGAAAAGAAAGCAAAAGAACATGATTTGATAGATTCCCCACCACCAGCAACACTAGTACCGGGCAATGCCTGGAGCACAGGTCGGGCTCAACAACTTCTTACATGGTCCAGTAAACAATCTGGGCTTACTCCACTGCAGAACCTGATTAAGTTCTTTATACAATGTCAATCTCCTGGGATGAGTTTTCTGGATCTGAATTTAAGTCAAGACTGACCTCCAAACCCTGACCTTGTTGTTGTTTCTTTACTGGGATCATAGGTGTGCAGCACCATGCATGCCTGACTTTTCTGTAATGACTCTAGGTTCTGCCAGTGACAGAAGTGACTGCCACCACAAGTGACTTCTTTTCATTTAAATTAGATGTGAACACAACACAGATGGTTCCCTTCTCCTTATTAGTATCCTACTGAAAAGAGTAAGAATTTCACTTGTACTATCTTGACTATGTGTATTTACCAATTGCCATGCATTTTAAATAGTAATATATATATATGTATATGTGTGTGTGTGTGTGTGTGTGTGTGTGTGTGTGTGTGTGT
>NC_034611.1:10670101-10677208 GCF_900095145.1 Mus pahari | reverse complement strand
GTCTACAAAGTGAGTTCCAGGACAGCCAGGGCTATACAGAGAAACCCTGTCAAAAAGAAAGAAAGAAAGAAAGAAAGAAAGAAAGAAAGAAAGAAAGAAAGAAAGAAAGAAAGAAAGAAGTATGCCTCCAAGGCCCAACCCAAGATTCAGACAAGGAACTAAAGAAAATTTTGACAAAAGATATTCTTACTATCTGAGCTGAAGGTAATTCTCCTGGCCTGGTCAAACATGTGCTCCTAATAATAGTACAACTGATTTCTAGGGCACAAGGTCAAATAGTACCCTATTAGCTCCAAGGCTGGGGAAGAGATAAGGACCCACCCACACCAGATACTTCGATGAGATAGGTGTTTTCCGTCCATGTCAGTCAACGTGAAAGTCTTTTTATTACCAGTTCAAAAGCCAGGAACCCAAGACTGTAGACTGGAACAAAAATTAAGAGACATTAACAAGAAGATACAAACTTTTCACCTGGGGCTGGAGAGATGGCTTAGTGGTTAAGAGCACTGGTTGCTCTTTCAGAGGACACAGGTTCAATCCTCATCACTCTCAGCAACTCCATGTGTCAGGTGTAACTCCTCCGGTTCCGAGGAATATGTTTCCTCTGATCTGCAAAGATATAGGAAATACATATGATGCATATACATACACACATATGAACAGGCAAAACATTCACACATATAAGGTAAATCTATTTACAAACTGAAAGAAACTTACCATTGAACTGTTTCCAGTCCCTACAGTCTGCTCATAATGAGACCACCTGAACATGAGATCTATACTGTGCTTGATTCAAAAGATGCATTTTCTCCATTACTCTGTCAAAATTAAGTCAGCCCATCTTTGCATTTTAATGGGTATATCATAAACTGGGAATTGTTTGGTTGCACCCCTGGACAAGGGACTGAAGTGCATATTTTACATTAAAAAAGCAGACCTGATCTGACCTCCAGGTTCTCCCAGAATTCCTCAGTCCCTACCTGGTATACTGTGCCCCAAGCCCTGAACTTTCCAGCCCAGGAATTGGGCTGCCCTTTCCCAAGAGGCTTTTCCCTATATAACCCAGATATTTTGGTCTCCTTGCTCTTTCTCTTCTCTCTCAGCATGCACACCCTTTCTCACTCCCCATCCCCCAGTTCCTTATGTTGGCTTCCCTGGCCTCATGAATATTGAGAGAACTGACTCAGACTCAATTATCTCGAGGAATCAAGAATTCCCCTGCCATCTTTGATGAGGCTCTTAGCCAGGACTCCACCTGTTTCTCAGTGAGTCTCCAAAGGATACCCTACTCCAGTATGTGGATGATTTATTATTGGCGGCCAAGGATAAAGAGGCCTGTTTTGGGCTATTCTAGGACTCTTAAGGACTCTAGATCAATTAGGCTCTCAGGCCTCCAAAAACAAAGCTCACATTTGTACTTCACAGGTTACCTATTTGGGGTATGAATTAAAAGAAAGGAAAAGACTGGGGCTGGAGAGATGGCTCAGCAGTTAAGAGCACTGACTGCTCTTCCAGAGGTCCTGAGTTCAAATTCCACCAACCACATGGTGGCTCACAACCATCTGTAATGAGATCTGACGCCCTCTTCTGGTGTGTCTAAAGACAGCTAAGTTGTACTCATATATAATAAATAAATAAATCTTTTTTAAAAAGTCTAAAAAAAAAAGAAAGAAAGGAAAAGACTATTGTCAAAGGCCTGCATAGAGGCTATAATGAGAAGACCTACCCAAAACACAAAGAAGAAAAATTGAAAATTCGTGGGGGCCATTGGATATTGCTGCCTCTGGATACTCTGGTTTGCTTAGATTGCTAGACCTCTGTATTCAGCCTCTGGAGGGGTGGGGGCAACAACCCCTTGGAATGAACGGAGAATCATGAGTAGGCTTTTAAGGACTTAATGGACTCTTATGCAGACCCCCATATTGAACCTCTCCCTGATGTTACCAAATCCTTCCATATTTACATCCATGAAAGAAAGGGCATTGCCAAAGGAGTCCTGACTCAAGCCATGGGTCCCTGGAAAAGACCAGACATCTTTCAAAAAGACTTGATCCAGTGGCCTTGGGATACCCACCCTGCCAGAGGCCATAGTGGGTACCACAATCCTTATGAAAGAATTAGACAAACTCTAATGGCCCCGCATGCACCATAGTTCCTGCTAAGGGATGCAACTAACTGGTAGATGTCAAAGGACTGTTTGACTAAATACTAAGCTCTCCATTTAGACAAAGACAGACTGGCTTTTAACAAATCTTTGGCCATCAATCCTACACTCTGTTGCCAGATGCCACCCCTGAGGAACTTGTCCATGACTGTCTGGAAATGTTGGATGTTATCCAAGGTACTCAACCAGACCTTGGATATCTCTCTTTATTGACAGAGATGCAGACCTCTATACTGATGGCAACACTTTCATCAAAGAAGGAATCAGGTGTGCAGGATCAACAGTAGTTACAGATCACCAATAAATCACTGGGTACAAGCCCTGTCCAGAGAGTAGAAATTGTGCCTTGACTAAGACACTAAAATGGGCTAAAAGAAAGAAAATAAACATTTCTACAGATAGCCAGTATGTTTTGCTACAACTCATGTTCATGGACAGATATATAAACAAAGGGGCCAATTAACATCAGAAGGAAAAACAATAAAAACTAATCAGGAGATTATACAGCTTTCAAAGAGCATCTGGCTACCCACCAAACTGGCTGTGGCACCAAAAAGAAAATAGCCCACTGGCCGGGCATGGTGGCGCATGCCTTTAATCCCAGCACTTGGGAGGCAGAGGCAGGCGGATTTCTGAGTTCGAGGCTAGCCTGGTCTACAAAGTGAGTTCCAGGACAGCCAGGGCTATACAGAGACCCTGTCTCAAAAAAACCAAAAAATAAAAAATAAAAAAAAAATAGCTCACAGTTATAAGGCAATAACTATGCAGATCATGCTACGCAGATCATGTTATAAGGAATATTACTCTAGGATAATAGTTCTCAATCTTTAGGGGTCAAGTGATCTTTTCACAGGGGTCACCTGAGATCATTGGAAAACATATATATTTACATCATGACAATAGCAAACTTATGAAGAAGCAATGAAAATAATTTTATGATTTGAGATCACCACAACATGAGGGTTTCACAATCAGGAAGGTAGAGAACTACTGCTCTTAACATAAATTAGAATTCATATTGTATGCATCATCCTCAAAGTTCAGGAAAGGTAAAAAGAATTAATAGAACTATAAAAAAATTAATAAACTAGGGCTGGAGAGGTGACTCAGAGGTTAAGAGCACTGACTGTTCTTCCAGAGGTCCTGAGTTCAATTCCCAGCAACCACATGGTGGCTCACAACCACCTGTAATCAGATTTGATGCCCTCTTCTGGTGCATCTGAAGACAGCTTCAGTGTACTCATATACATTAAATAAATAAACAAACAATTCCTTAAAAAATAAAACAAAATAAGTATATTATTGAGACTTCTTGCCTTATGTCCTCCTAAGGGCTTGTTGTAGCCTATAGTGAGAAAAAAAATCACTTCATATAAGATAGTCTATGGGCAACCACCCCACAATCCCTCAGGTACACAGAAGACTGTTGTCACATTGCCCAGCTCCATTCTCTGAATCCTTAAGAGGATTATAATTAAATTTGGATAAATTCTTTCCTCAGGTCCACATGCTCAGCTTATTGGGTACTGTTCACGTGACTTTCAGCCCAGTGATGCTGTGTGTTAATCTACTACTTTAAAATTGACCAGCTAGAACCAAGATGGAAAGAACCTTACATCATGAGTCTTCAGTGGCCCACTGCTATTAAGATTGCTGGTCTTAGCCGGGTATGGTGGAGCACGCCTTTAATCCCAGCACTCGGGAGGCAGAGGCAGGCGGATTTCTGAGTTCGAGGCCAGCCTGGTCTACAGAGTGAGTTCCAGGACAGCCAGGGTTATACAGAGAAACCCTGTCTCGAAAAACCAAAAAACAAACAAAAAAAAAGATAGCTGGTATTTTTGCCTGTATTCATCTCTCACACCTCAAGAAGGTACCTGAGGACCCTTCAGAAGAAGAAATGTTCTACCTGAAGTAGACAGTGACTGAATGTGGCCCTCAAGATCTATAAGGGTTAATGTTACTATTCTGTTCCTGTTTTCTTTTATTGTTATGTATACCACATTGATAGTCCTAACTTGGGTTATTCATTCTCTTAAGCTATGAGAATGCTCACAAACCACCCAAATGGAACCAAGATAATAGGAGAACTGTCAGGACACAGGACCAAACAAGGCTTAGCACTGACTTTTGTAGTTTATTCAATCTAGGTCCTACTGTTGATGATTGGCATACTTCTGAGTTTGGCATGAATCAAGTTGCTAGGTGTAATGCCTGACCCTAAAATATAACATACAGGTACTTGGTGTTGTAGTGATCTTAATCAAGAAAAAAAAAAAGCCTACAAATCACCGAAATTCATGCCAGTCTAGCTCATGGGGCTTGCTCTTGTGCTGAAGACAGTGAAGGTGAGTAATTATTGCTGCTGGGAAAAATCCAAATTTGATCTTCTGACTATAACCCTAAATCCTACTGACCAGACTGAACCCTAATTCTGAACAAGGGTCACACAATCTGTAAAATTTATGTAAAATGTAGAATATACATGATTCCCCCTTGTACTGGCTGGGTTAGAGTCATGACACAAGTTAGAGTCATCGGAGAGAAAGGGATCTCAGTGGAGGAAGTGCTTCAATGAGATCCAGCTGTAAGGCATTTTTTCAATTAGTGATCAATGGAAGAGGGACCAGCCCATTGTGAGTGATGCTATCACTGGGATGACTGCTGGTCCTGGGTGCTATAAGAAAGTATGCTGAGCAAGCCATGAGCAAGCAAGCTGGTAAGCAGCACCCCTTCCAGGGCTCCTGCCTTCAGGTTCCTGTCCTGCTTGAGGTCCTGCCCTGACTTCTTTGGTGAGTAACAGTGATGTAGAAGTATAAGCCAAATAAACTTTCCTCCCCAACTTGCTTTTTGTTCATGGTGTTTTGTTGCAGCAATAGAAACTCTAGCTAAGACTCCCCTGGAATAATGGATGAACCTGGGATCTTAGGTTGTATATCTCTGAACATGATCTTGCTACCCTCATTACAACTCAAAGAAAACAATTTCAACCAGAAATACCAATAACTATAGGCCCCAATAAAAATCTTTTTCCAGCATCCCAGATTCTCCGATCACACCCATAACCTGCCATAGCAGGCACACATCCTAAAGATTTGCTGACTACTGTCAAACCTATTTGAACTTCTACTCTTGTTCTTGACTTCACATATACTTCCATACACCTTGCCCTCATTTAAAGTCCAAAGGCCTCCAATACCCACATCTACTGTCCCAATGGAAGTTCCCCTCTTAACTATGCTGTCAGTAGCCTTTTCCTGCCTCATTCTACACTTAACCTAACACAAAATTATTAGTTTTGTTTGAATCTAAAACCCTCTTATTATGGGAAATGGCTTATAACCAATCTTTTACAGCATTACCTCAAGTTACTGCTGATACTTGTCCTTGTTCCCAGCCCAAATTAATCCTAGATGATGAATAGGACAGGTACTATGCATTATCTTCAATGCATCAGATTACTTGGCATCTTTTTATTTGGCTAATTGTGTGACCATTGTATGCAACCTGTCACTGACATGGGGAACAAGCAGCTCTTTCTTCCTGCTTGTACAGATGTCTGGTAGGCCTATAATGGTGGAATTATGTGTTGTTTATCAGTCTCCTCCATTGCACATGAGACACATCCTTTTTTTTTGTATTTTCACTCATATTCCTCAAATTTGTGTTTATGATAAGGATGCTGACCACTTACATCTATCTATAACATCAGACCCTCCTAGAGCCAAGAGGGTGGCTTCCACTGCAATAATACTTTTTTAGTAGACATAGGAATAGCTGCTTCTGCAGCCCTCGGAGCATCAGCACTAGTCCTACAAGACCAAGAGATCCAAATCCTAAATGCTCAAATTAAATAGGACTTGGACTTTTTAACAAAACTCGGTCTTTAGATTAGAACAAGTAGATTTGGCCAAAGTAGTATTCCAAAACAAGAGAGGTCTCATCTTGCTCCTTATGAAACAAAGAAGGTTATGTGTGGCCATGGGAGAAACTTGTTGTTTCTATGCTAACATAGCAGGAGTAATTTGAGAAACAATAGCTATGATAAGAAATGATCTTAAGGGCTGTGGAGATGGCTCAGCGGTTAAGAGCACTGGCTGCTCTTCCAGAGGTCCTGAGCTCAAATCCCAGCAACCACATGATGGCTCACAACCATCTATAATGAGATCTGATGCCCTCTTCTGGTGTGTCTGAAGATAGCTACAGTGTACTTACATATAATAAATAAATAAATCTTAAAAAAAATGATCTTAAAACCAAATACTTAGATTACCAAGGAGGAAATAATTGGCATAAATGCCTATTCACCTTGTCACCCTGGCTAACCACTCTCACGTCAGGGGCTGCAGATCCACTAATACACAATCAGGCCATGTGTCTTCTGATGCACTACAAAATTCATCTATTGATAAATAGAAAGCGATGAAATACCTACCCTCTGCCAGTATTGTCAGCCCATGAAACAAACAGAAACTCATAATTTGAACATACCTGAATTCTGCCCTCATAAGATGTTCAGCCAAGCTCTTCACCCTCTTCTTTTCTCCTCCTCCTCTTTCTTCTCTCCCCCCTCTTTCTCTCTCTCTCTTCTTCTCTACCCTTCTACCCGCTTCGCCGCTCCCCCCCATTCCCGCATAATAAACCTCTCTCATGTGGAACACCTTGGCCTGGTCTGCTGCTTGGTTTATCCACCCAAAATATAAAATTGGTGCTGAAACCCTGGAATGGATTAAGCTGAAAAGCCAGCAGCCACCAGCGCCCAGTGTACCCAAGGGGCACCCCAGCAGACGCAGTGGTGGGTACTGAACATGGCATCCATGGACAGTGCTCTGTTAAGCTCCAGAAGACACCAAGACCACCTGTCTTGTCCCCCATCCTAGAGAATGAGGCTTCACTACAACAGCCAAACCCGACCTCACTGCATGAGACACCGGATTAGTTGTGGC
>NC_034611.1:10660346-10665346 GCF_900095145.1 Mus pahari | reverse complement strand
TTTTGATTTTTGAGACTAGATCTCTTGTAACCAGCCTGGTCTAGAACTCATTGTATCTAATCTCTACCTCTAATATTAAAGATTACAGGCAAGCATCACCACACCTGCTAAAGTTAAAGTATATAATTTTGGATATATAAATTGTATCTTGAAAAGTACTTGAAGCTGTGTACACCACCAAAATTACCATATAAAAGACTACCAATAAGACTGGGGCATAACTTAAGTTCAGCTCAGAGACTGACTGCCTAGTATAGAAGATCACCCTGGGTTCAGTTCTTGGTACTTAAAACCCATTGTGTTGAGATATGCCTGTAATTCCAGCACTATGGCAGAAGAATTACTTCAAGTTCAAGGACATGTTCGGTTACAGGTTGAGACCTAATCTCTACCCCCAAAATCTACTATATTTTGCCCTCATTCAAGAAAGTTACCTTGAAGTCAGTATCTTGTCTGTCCCTAGAATGCACCGTCTTCTGCAGTTATGAATTTTCCTTTCCTAGAGTGTTATAGAGATGATGAAATAGTATATAATCTTTCACATAGGCATGGGTATGGAATGAGCAAAATCCTTTTAGTCTGCCTTCCTTTACTCTTTAGTGCTTCTGAAGTACTAAGGCATCATTGCCAGAATCTGTGCATTGTACCAGTGATAGTTCCAAATCTATAGGAGTTTGTCTTCCCTGATTGACTCGCTTATGCACTGACAGACACTGTTCCTTCTTGTTTGTGCCAAGATGGACCCAAGGTCTCGCATGTATTGGGGAAATGCTCTGCCACTTGAGCTATATCCTCATCATGACACTGACTATAGTGAGTAAAGCTTTGAGGACCATGTTCTACATTGTGTGGACACATGCATCAGTTTCTCTAGACAAAACACAAGCATAAGAGTGCTGAACAGCATAAAACTTTAGTGTTGAGGTTTGGTATGTTGCTGTTTTACAATACTAAATACTGTACCAGAAAGGAAGGTATAGGGTTATGAATGAATTCTCACATTTGCAAGATTTTCTTGTGCAAACCTTGTTCCTTGATTGAAAACTATTGATTAAATAAAATTGACTACAGCCAGTTAGTGGAGGGCTTGGAGGTAGATAGGATTTGAGTTACCTGGTTTGGGGTGGAGGAGAGAGAGGAGAGAGAAATATGAGAGGTGGCAGGCGCAGTGAATACGAAGGTAGGATGTGAAGAGAGGAGGAATGTTGTGGTAAATCTCCAACCCAAATAGGCCTGGGTAATGAAAACAGATCTCAATTAATATGAATACATGCTGTGCGCCTAGATTGGGCAGCTCTATCACTACACTACCATCTTCCCCATATAAAAGACCCCTTGTATCTTGTGGTTTCTCCAGGCCAGGTGCTTCTGCTCTACCTTCCTTCTTCCTGCTTCTCCATCATCTTCTCGCTCTCTCTCTTTCTCTCCCAAAACCTTCAGTTCCACCTTCCCCTCTTTCTCCACCCAATCACTGGCTCTAGCCTATATTCATAAGTTAAGGTGGGAAGAAGGTTTACAGGAAATCACCTGAGTGCTGACTCATTCCTTGTTCACAATCCCTCACAGGAGATCAGAATTAATATCCAATACAATTAGCCCCAAGGCTATCTGCAACACTTCTCCCTTTCTGTCCAATTAAAAGACTATTTTATCTCAGATATAATTGAACACAATTATTACTATTTTGTAATTTATGAAGTGCAAGAGAACTAACACCCAGTCTATCATCTTTGTTAATTAAGTAGAACCTCTGTCACCTATCCTATCTTTGTTTTGGTTTTTTGTTTTGTTTTGTTTTGTTTTTTGTTTTTCAAGACAGGGTTTCTCTGTATAGTCCTGGCTGTCCTGGAACTCACTTTGTAGACCGGGCTGGCCTCAAACTCAGAAATCCGCCTGCCTCTGCCTCCCAAGTGCTGGGATTAAAGGCATGTGCCACCACGCCTGGCTTTTTTTTTTTTTTCACCTATCCTATCTTAAAAGACTTATAATTATATACTTTACCCATATCCTGAATTTAGATTGTAAGTCATCTGAAAAACATCCTTTCAAATCTATGTTATCTTTCTCAATGCTAAACAGCTTGGTTTACTATGGGACTACCAGTCTTCAACCCCATCAGAAATCCAAGAATGACTAATATTATCTGAAAATATGAGAAACACAAAATATAGCTTCCAAAACTTAGCCAATTTATAGACTACTGATCACCTGGACAGTCCCTTACACTTAAAAAGGTAGGAGCATTGGTCTTCAGCCTTCTGGCCCAGGGTCATCTGACAGACCTTTGTAATGCAGAATTTTGAACGACTGATTGCCCTGTTTTAGCAGAGATTATCAGTCTACTATTCTGCATAGTGTGTCCTTTCTCTGGACAATATTTTGTCTGCAGATGAAATAAGGCAATTTTCACCTAGTGGCTCTCTTGCCACAACTGGAGCAACTCCAATTGATGCTCAATTTCTTTTTTGAACCCAAGAAAGGGAATGCTGTCAGGAGCAGACATGTCTCAAAAAGTGAATAAATAACATTAAATGTCACATTCTATGGACTCCTGACATTTTTGGAAACCAGCTATCTATGTGAAGTAGTCTGAACTGTTCTCTGCTACCTACTCTCAGCCATTTCTAGTTAAAATAACTGAAAACACTCTAACAATAAACTCAGAGCCATGAATTTCCTATTTGGTCCTTAACTCACAGGCTTAAACATCTCAGATCTGTTTATGATAACAGCAATAGAAGGACTGGGTCTAAGCCCTGCACTTCAAAATTTTTAGTTTCAATAGAAGAATTGTATACCAATGAAAACCTTTGATTTTGCATCAAATTATGTACCATTTAAGAAATTATGATTTCAGCTTAGTAACAACTAAAGAGATTTCTACCAAATGAGATTATGGCTATGCAATCAATTCTAGATATTCCTGCTGTTCCAATTATGGCCATTCCTACATTCCCTAAAAAGACAACTTAACCCCTAGCTCCAAAGCCTAGGGAAATGGGATAATGACTCTTCATAACTTCTTTAAGCTGAATATAGGCACGGAGATATTTCTGAAGGAAGGGGAAAGGGTAGGGAAAATAGGAGAGTTGGTTGGCCTTAAGAAGGCCACACTAAGCCGGTCGTGGTGGCGCACGCCTTTAATCCCAGCACTCGGGAGGCAGAGGCAGGCGGATTTCTGAGTTCGAGGCCAGCCTGGTCTACAGAGTGAGTTCCAGGACAGCCAGGACTACACAGAGAAACCCTGTCTTGAAAAGACAAAAATCAAAAAACAACAACAACAACAACAACAAAAAAGAAGGCCACACTAACAATTGCATTAGCCTCTGATGTCTTTGTTCTGACTGGATCTGGATGAAAACCAAGACATCAGGAGTTCAGGCAGGTCAGTTCAGCATGTCTAATGATGAAATTCACTAAGGCTGTATATTCTGTAATATATAAATCTCAAACCAAAATTTTAGTAGCATCAAGATAACCTTTTTGTTTGATTCTCTGAAATCTAGTTCTCCCTCTATAAAATCTGATCCATATAACTCTGGAAGGCATAAATACCTTAATCACCTTTTCCAAAAACATAAGGACAATACCTTTTCCCCAAATAAGCATATCCTTCAGCTAGTAACCAGGAAAACCTGTAGCTTGCCCTTTGTTCCAGAGGAATATTAAAACAAAAATCCCACACATTTTAGCCTTTTTAGGCCTTTCTAATTTGCGATGTCAGGATATTAACCCAAAATTCCCATGGAGTCCACGTTAGAGAATATGAGTCTCCTGAAAACTTTATTATACCACCTTTAAAACAACCGATTCATACTTATATCTATACCTGCTTATAAAAGGCAGCTTGTCAAACCAAGATTTAAACCCAAAATTTCTGTGGAGCCCACATTAGACAGAATATGAGTATCCTGTAAGACTTATTAGAGCAATATATCTTTATACCATTTTTTTTAAAGATTTATTTATTTATTATATGTAAGTACACTGTAGTTGTCTTCAGACACTCCAGAAGAGGGCGTCAGATCTTGTTATGGATGGTTGTAAGCCACCATGTGGTTGCTGGGATTTGAACTCCGGACCTTCAGAAGAGCAGTCGGGTGCTCTTACCCACTGAGCCATCTCACCAGCCCTCTTTACACCATTTTTAAAGCAATTAATTCAAACTTCCACTAATATCTGCTTATAGGAAGCAGATAGTTTTTCATTGTTAAGCTCTCTGCCTAGAGCAGCCATCCTGTTATACCATCTATCTGTTGTGCTCTCTTCCTGGAGCCACGGACATTTATTTAATTAATACCTATTATAATATCTATCGGTTATGCTCTCTACCTGGAACCACAGACTTCTATTAATTGATACTTGTTCATAGCAGGCGATTATCACTACTCTCTCTACTTGGAGTCAGTGACTAATATTCCCTATATAGTTCCGAACCACAGGTAAAATTTCCCATCTTTAAGTATCAAAAGTTTATATTTCCCTCTTTATATCAATGAATTACCTGGTCCAGAGCCCTTTTTACATTTGTTTCCTGATTCTTTATTCACGGGGAGGAGCTGAGTGTAAAAAGACATGCATTGCCTGTGTCCCTGTTTGGGGGTGGGGGGGCAGGGTGGGGAGGAAAGGATACTACAGAGAAGTGAACACAGAAAGGCTCTCTCAGGGTAGATGCCTTTCTGCCTTTCTCTGTAGGTCCCTCAAACCCAATCCGTGTCAAATCCACACTGCTGCAGCCTATATCATTCAGGGATTGGGGGACAGTGAATTTTTATCTCAGATTAGTTGAGTTCAAATCAATACATTGGGTGCCAATTTGTTGCAGTAAATCTCCATCCCAAATAAGCCTGGGTAATGAAAACACAACTCAATTAACATGAATACATGTTGTGCACCTAGATTGGGCAAATCTACCGCTACATTACCATCTTCCCCATATAAGAGACCCCTTATAACAAGGCCAGGTGCTTCTGCTCTACTTCCCTTCTTCCTCCTCCTCC
>NC_034611.1:10657139-10659121 GCF_900095145.1 Mus pahari | reverse complement strand
ATGCCTTTAATCCCAGCACTCGGGAGGCAGAGGCAGGTGGATTTCTGAGTTCGAGGCCAGCCTGGTCTACAGAGTGAGTTCCAGGACAGCCAGGGCTAAACAGAGAAACCCTGTCTCGAAAAACCAAAAAAAAAAAATTAAAAAAAAATATATATTAAAATAAAAGAAAAAAAGAAAGGCTGTGGGACCTTTGAAAGGTAGAACCTTGCTAGAGGGTTGGGCTTTGAGTGTTTGTAGTCTAGCCCCATTCCCTGTTTGAACTCTGCTTTGTTCTGCAAGCCTGACACTTGCTGCTATGCTTACTGGCCATGACAAACTCCTAGACATCTAGAAACACAACCCATTTTGTTATGTCACAGCAACAGAGAAGTAACTAACATACATACCCATTGTTCATTTGGTCTTTATACATGACTTTCTGTGGCCTGTGCTGACCTCCAACTAAGTGTATAGTGAAAGATGACCTTGAACTCCAGCCTCTGGCATGTGCCACCAGGCCCCAGCTCTTGTACATCTTTTCCTTTTCTGTACTTTAATTTTTTAAAAAAACGTATTAGCTCTTTGAGAATCTTTTACAGTGTTTCGATCAGATTTCATTTTCCAAAGTCAAGCAAATGGTTTATAGTTTGCCGAATGCCACCCAGCTAAAAAGGCAAAGATGGGTTTCAATACAAACCTACTATTATATCAATGTGCTAACATATATGTGTAACGTAATATAGTATAGCCCAGCTACCTTGGAACTCTTGGAAATCCTCTGTCTCAGTTTCCAAAGTGCTAGAATGACATGTGTGAATCACAATATATAAGTTAATACTCTCGGGGCTGGAGAGATGGCTCAGCGGATAAGAGCACTGACTGTTCTTCCAAAGGTCCTGAGTTCAAATCCCAGCAACCACATTGTGGCTTACAACCATCTGTAACGAGATCTGACGCCCTCTTCTGGTGTGTCTGAAGACAGCTACAGTGTACTTACATATAATAAATAAATAAATCTTAAAAAAATTCTCTCTCTCTCTCTCTCTCTCTCTCTCTCTCTCTCTCTCTCTCTCTCTAAATTTAATTTAAGATGCTGGAAATTTGAGTGCAGTAGCTGCGTGCTTGTTAGGTATACCTCTCCCATATGTTTGAGGCTGAGGCTCACTGTACAGTTAGGCCGGCTTGGATTCCTCCCCTGATGTGATATTCCTGTGACAGTCTCTACGGTGCTGGAACCATATTCAAAATGGAAGGACAAGGTCCCCGTCTCAACAAGCTCACACTGATTCTCCAATTAAAGAGATAAAAAGCAAAGAACTATTTAACCAACATGTTGAGGAAAAGAACACATAAATTTCAATGACCCTCAAGTTCCTCTTTGGGGGATTCTGAAATGACCTTTAGGCTTAAATGTAGTAACTATAGTTCCTGGGGTACAGGGTGAGATGTATACGTATAAGAAGTCTTGGCCATGGTGTCTTCTTTTGATCTTTTTTACAGCCCTGGCTTTGCAAAGCAGTCTGAAGAAGCCCTGACTTGACACAATCCTGTTCCTACAGGTTGATTATTTAAGCTGTAAGAAGCACCTCACATTCTCCCTTAATTACCCTTATCTGCCTGTGGCGAGCCCTTTGAGCTCTTTCTGTTCCTGGAATCCGAGATGAATTCAGGTATATGGAAATGCGCAGTTTGCACCTGCAGCCTTGGAGGAGTACGACTGGCTGTGTAAACAGACACTCCTAAACTGACTAACATGCCTATGCAAATTAAGCTGGAACCAGAATGACACAGGCACAAAATGAAGGCAAAGGTGCCAAGCTTCTATCTTGCTTTCAGTTCATCTTGGTGGTCAAAGTAAGAAGTCAGTGATTTTTAGCAAAGGTGGATTTTTGGTTTTTGTTTTGTTTTGGTTTGTTTTGGTTTGTTTTGGTTTTTTTTTTTTGAGACAGGGTTTCTCTGTATAGCCCTGGCTGTCCTGGAACTCACTTTGTAGACCAGGCTGG
>NC_034611.1:10654340-10656724 GCF_900095145.1 Mus pahari | reverse complement strand
TGTAGACCAGGCTGGCCTCAAACTCAGAAATCCGCCTGCCTCTGCCTCCCGAGTGCTGGGATTAAAGGCGTGCGCAACCACGCCCAGCTGCAAAGGTGGTTTTTAAGTGCCTGTTACAGGATTATAGGGCAGCATTAAAAAACAGAAATCCTCAGAAAGTGTACATACCTCTTTCAGGCTCTTCAGTACTGACTAGAGCCCCTCTAAAGCCTGGGGATATGGCTCACATAAGCACAGGGAATGGAGCTGGGATCCCCAGAACCCACATATAAATTTTTGATAGATGTGACAGGACACCTGTAATCCCAGTATCCCAGTCCGGGGTGGAACAGAAGCAGGCAGAACTGAGTCCTAGAACACCCCGATCTATACTGTGAGTTCCAGGGACAGCCAGGACTTTGTACAAAGTGACTGTGTACACGACCTTTTTTTAAGGTCATGTAACGACTTTCATACTACATCTTGGTATTTTTTTTTGAGGCAACTTCATGTTCACAGGGCATGACCACACTTGCTTTAGAATAAGCAAACATTTATTCCCTTTAGAATGAGCGCAGTGCTTTGTATCATGCGTTTCCACATCCATGTTCATTCTTTTTTTTGCTGTTTAATATATTTTGTTCAGGACATCTAATTAAAGGCCTTGAACATGGTGAGTATCCGTTACGACCCAGAGATTTGTCTCCCGCCCTCTTTGGCTTATGTTCTGCCATAATTCCTTGAATTCATTGAAAAGCGTTGGACTGAAAAAGAGTCTCCTTATCAAACTCATAATATGAATATCTTAAATTTTTTTTCCGAAAAATATGTGCATGTGTATGGGTATTCAAAGACCTGAAGCACTGTATTCCCCGAGACCTGGAGTTACAGGCAGTTACAGGATGACTGGTGTGGGTGTTGAGAACCAAAATCCAGTTCTCTACAAAAACAGCATGCATTCTTAAACTAAGAGCCATCACTCCAGCTCCACAAGTCTTTTATTTATTTATTTATTTATTTATTTATTTATTTATTTATTTATTTATTCTTATTTATTTATTTTTTGGTTTCTCGAGACAGGGTTTCTCTGTGTAGCCCTGGCTGTCCTGGAATTCACTCTGTAGACCAGGCTGGCCTCGAACTCAGAAATCCACCTGCCTCTGCCTCCCAAGTGCTGGGATTAAAGGCATGGGCCACCACACCCTGCTTCCACAAGTCTTTTAAGAACATTTATTTAGTGTATGTAGGGAGATATAGGTAGAATGGAAAAATTATGATTTTTGAGTTAGAATTCAGAAATGTGAGTAAGATCAGGAGTGAAGATC
Organism: Mus pahari; assembly: GCF_900095145.1. Lineage (NCBI taxonomy): Eukaryota > Metazoa > Chordata > Mammalia > Rodentia > Muridae > Mus > Mus pahari. The sequence continues at coordinate 10,655,420 of NC_034611.1, read as the reverse complement.
TATGAGCAAGTGCCCACATTTGGTAAATTTAATAATTAATGTCTTATAATTCCAAGGCTGCATTTATCTACTGAACTACGAAACTATATTACATTTTTGCTGGAAAAAGGATTCTGAAGACACTTCAAGGAAAACTACTTTGAAGCAAGGCTCTCTACAATCTTAAGTTTTCTTTTTAGTTGAAGTATAGTCAGACAATTTATAAATGTTTAAATGTAATACAGGCAAGTAAAAATTTTGGAGGGTTAAAAATAGTTTCATGAATAAGCAAGCATTCCATTGTTGAGGTCTGCCCCACTAGCATAGCTGTACCCATTTTGTTCCATGCCCACCAGCTATTTCAGATTATTGCTGTAATACACATGTTAGCCTTTGACACAGAAAAATAACTTAATTCAGAGCAAGGCCATGCCAACTACATATCCTGTTATGTTCTGTATGTTATGAACTTCTACAAGTATAAGCTTCACATAGGACCCATCAAACTAAAGGTCAGTGACTTGTATTTGCATATGAGCTCATTATGATTTTTGTGGGTTTTGTCTTTATAAGCTGACACAGAACAATGCTCGGGGTTGTAACCTCAGCCCTCAAATTCTGAGGTATAGCCCTGATTGATCAGTCTTAGGATGTGTGTTCAATAAACCATCCTTATCTGACTGAGATTGGTATTTGTTGTTTGTGGGACACCAAAAATAAAATATAAATCTTGTGAATAACACTTTAAGAGTGTTGGAAATTTCTTACAGTGACCTCTGGTGTTACAAAGAAAGGTATGCAGTGTGTTAGCCCTCTCTCTCCTGTTTTTTTGTTTTGTTTTGTTTGTTTGTTTGTTTTAAGATTTATTTATTGTATGTAAGTACACTGTAGCTGTCTTCAGACACTCCAGAAGAGGGAGTCAGATCTTGTTACGGGTGGTTGTGAGCCACCATGTGATTGCTGGGATTTGAACTCAGAACCTTCAGAAGAGCAGTCGGGTGCTCTTACCACTGAGCCATCTCACCAGCCCCAAAACTGTTGCCCCCCCCTTTTTTTTGGTTGTAGCCCTGGCTGTCCTGGAACTCACTTTGTAGACCAGGC
>NC_034611.1:10647723-10653740 GCF_900095145.1 Mus pahari | reverse complement strand
ATCCTTAACAAGATCTGACTCCCTCTTCTGGAGTGTCTGAAGATAGCTACAGTGTACTTACATATAATAAGTAAATTTTAAAAATAAAATAAAATAAAAACTAAAAAACAAAACAAAAAAAAAAACAAAAAAAAACAGCTCCACCTAAGGTCCACTTGATCTTAGAAGGCAGGGGCAGGGGCTTCATGCCCTTGCCAGTGTTCCTATTCTAGTCTATAGTATAGTCCACCTTCCCCCTAGACCACTGTATGGGTGTAACTCAGCTATCTATAGTTCTAAGTATCTCCTCTGGTTCCTCCTTAGAGCAGACTTCCTTCTTCCTAGATAATGGTAAATTCTTGTGTAGGGCAGTGAGCTATCCATGCCCAGGGTCAGTTCAAGGACTGACTGCCTAGGGCTGGTGAAGAATCTAACTTAGCTATATGGCAAAAAGTCAATCCTTAGAAGCACTTATAATAAAGCATATAATAAAGCAATATTAAGGGAAGACACGCAGATCCGTTTACCAACTAAAGCAAGGACATTGGAGCATTCGTTACACAGGATGCCACGATTCCAGGGGACTAAGTTTCCATGAACTTTTCGCCTCAGGACAGCGCCCAGGTTTTCTGGGCCTGTCGTGCTTGTGACTACTGGAGTGGATGTAGCATCACTGTGTTGTCTTGGCTGGCCTAGAACTTAATGTAGACCAACCTGGCCTCAGAATTCAGATCCTTTTGCCTCAACTTTCTAAGACTGCTGAGATGAGAGACCTGTGCCAATGTTCCAGACTTACGTGGTATAAGGGACTGGATCCGGGACTTCATAATGCCTGAGAAGCTCTCCAATAACTGTGGCAGACTCTCCAGGCTCCATGTCTGTAATCTGACAGGCCATTTTTGGGTAGCTGGGAGAGTGGATGCTGGGACTCAAATCCACAACCTTGTCCATGGTATGTATGTACCCTATATCTGGTTACATCTCCAGTCCCTAATGCTGTCTTTGAAACAACTCAAAAACTGGGAGGTGCCACTCTGATCGATCAGTCTTTGAATATGCATTCAATAAACTATCCTTGTCTGATTGAGGTCTGTGTTGGTGTGGGTTTGTGGGGAGACTTCTGAACCCCAACATCTTAAATGAATGATACAATTTCTTTTATTATTATTATTATTATTATTATTTTGGTTTTTCGAAACAGGGTTTCTCTGTGAAATCCTGGCTGTCCTGGAACTCACTCTATAGACCAGGCTGGCCTTGAACTCAGAAATCCACCTGCCTCTGCCTCCTGAATGCTGGGATTAAAGGCTTGCGCGTCACCACGCCCGGCTACAATTTCAAATTAAAAAAAAAAAATCACTGGTAGTTCAGGCCATGCATACAGGTTTCACCCTAGATACAATTGTATATTGATAGTTTTTACTCTATTTGTTCACAAATTGCATTGCAATTTTTGTAACAACAATAGGTGAGATCTAATACAGTTCTTTTTCATTTTTAGGGGACAGAATTCCAATTCCATTAGTAATATTTGCTCTTTACCCCAACAAGATAATGTTTAAGACAGAGTCAGATAAATAACCTTATAAAATATAACTTATATAAAAGAACTCAATATCCTTTTTTTTTTAAAGATTTATTTATTTATTTATTATATGTAAGTACACTGTAGCTGTCTTCAGACACTCCAGAAGAGGGCGCCAGATCTTGTTATGGATGGTTGTGAGCCACCATGTGGTTGCTGGGATTTGAACTCAGGACCTTTGGAAGAACAGTCGGGTGCTCTTACCTGCTGAGCCATCTCACCAGCCCTCAATATCCTTTTTTGAGGCCAGGTAGTGGCCTCAACTATGTGATATCCTTGATTTTTTTCTCTCAAATACTGAGTTATGGGTATGTGCCATCCATCGGAACTATCTCTCCAACCCCAAGATCGTTTTTTAGAAACTGTTTTGTTGCTTTGTTTCATTAACTGGTAAAGAAATCTTTGAAAACACAGATGCCTCAGGCATTTCCAGTTTATGATTGGGAATTGGATAAGTGTTCAGATAAAGTCAGACTAGTAGTTGGGTGAACTGATTAATGCCTTTAATCCCATCACTCCTAAGGATGAGACATGGAGATCATGAATTGGAAGCTAGAATAGGGCTATAGAGACCAGCCCTGACTCAGAAAAAAAATGAACAAACAAAAAATAGACTAGAGAGATGGCTCAGTGGTCAACAGCACTTCTTGCTCCTGCAGAGGACCCAGGTTTACTTGCCAGTTCCAGAGAATGCAACGGGCACAGGATGCAAAATGTGCAAGAAAAACACTCATGGGCTGGTGAGATGGCTCAGTAGGTACGAGCACCCGACTGCTCTTCCGCAGGTCCTGAGTTCAAATCCCAGCAACCACATGGTGGCTCACAACCATCCGTAACTAGATCTGGTGCCCTCTTCTGGAGTGTCTGAAGACAGCTACAGTGTACTTACATATAATAAATAAATAAATTTTAAAAGAATTTAAGAAAAACACTCATACATATGAAATAAAAATAAATCTTTAAAAAAAACAAGCACAGCCGGGCATGGTGGCACACGCCTTTAATTCCAGCACTCAGGAGGCAGAGCTTTAATCCCAGCACTAGGGAGGCAGAAGCAGGCGGATTTCTGAGTTCGAGGCCAGCCTGGTCTACAGATTGAGTTCCAGGACAGCCAGGGCTACACAGAGAACCCTGTCTCGAAAAACAAAACAAAACAAAAACAAAACAAAAAAAAGCACAAAAATAAAAATGAGCATAGGAGGAACATACAAATGGTTTGCAATTCTGTGAAGGTCCAGACAACAACCACAACAACAAAAATGACACGCAGTTGGTAGATAGACACCCCACCCCACTCCTAAAAATTGTTCCTGGATTGACAGTTTGGGGGACAGAAAGTAAAGAGTTCCAGAAGAGCACATGCTGAGTACAGTCATGCATTTGAAAGAGGAAAGGGTCTTGATCTCACTAGCAATAGGCTATGTTAACAGAGCGCCCACTACAGGTCAGGTGCTACATTCTACCCTTTATACGTATTATTGTTCATTGCACACTCACATTTTGGAGGTGGAGAGACTAAGTCATATAGAAAGTCAGGTACTTTTTTTGTTTTTGCTTTGGAGACAGGGTTTCTCTGTGTAATAACCCCTGGCTCTCCAGGATTCGATCTGTAGACCAGGCTGGCCTTGAAACGCACAGCCTCTGAGTTCTGGGATTAAAAAGGTGTGCACAATCATGCCCAGCAGTTAGGTACTTTTTTTTTTCTTTTTTTTTTTTTTGGAGACCACTCATCTGCTGTTAGGCATGGGTAGAGTCTAGAACCAGCTTCAACTCTTGCTCTCTGCAGTTTTTACTGCATGTAACTTAAGACCACAACAACCTAAGGACACTTAGAAAAGGCAAGGGGTCTGCAGCAAGGTCCTGATGAGAAATTTCTCATTTACTGCTACTCATCTTGAGAATCTAGCTTTGTGAGAAGCCACATTGCTCCTTACTCCCAACCTTGTGCCCCACCTCATGCCTTCCCTCCAGCCAGGGAAGATCCTTTGTGATATTTACTAAAAGTTTCTGATGCATAGATTATGCTTCAAGGCTCAAACGTTTCCAGAATTTGCTCCAAGTGCCCAGAGTAACTTCCTGGAAATAAGCAAAGGTTACAGCACTTCTGTTTTCTAGAAGTGTCTTAGAGTTAATTATATACATTGTATAAGTTCCTTGGTTTTTTTTTGTTTGTTTTGTTTTTTTGTCCTGGATGCACAGGATTTATCTAAAATTTAATGAGTCTCTACTAGTAATAAACAGCCTTTATATCAAAATAATATTGCATTAGCTGCTATTGTTCATGCTATTTACTGGGCATGAAGTACTTGTGTAGGATAAACTAGAACTGCTACTTTTGTACTTTTGTGTGTGTGTGTGTGTGTGTTTTCTTTTCTTTTCTTTTCTTTTTTTTTTTTTTTTTTTTTTTTTTTTTTTTTGGCTTTTCGAGACAGGGTTTCTCTGTGTAGCCCTGGCTGTCCTGGAACTCACTCTGTAGACCAGGCTGGCCTAGAACTCAGAAATCCGCCTGCCTCTGTCTCCCAGGTGCTGGGATTAAAGGCGTGGCCACCACGCCCGGCTAGAACTGCTACTTTTAATTTTAATATTGTAATCAACTGCCAGAGTATTTGCCCTTCAGGCTGCAGTGTTTGGATGCTCTCAAAAACAACAACAACAACAACAAAAAAAAAACCCACCAACAACAGAACAAACAAACAAAACCACAAACTGTAGTACCTGACTTTTTCATTCTTTCTAATACACCATCTTGCTAGACGCTTTAATTTTTCACTTCAATATGTTTTCTACATATCCATACTGATATATGTAGGTGGTTCTGGTTTGTGTCCTTTTATTTGTTACAGAGTGTTCAATTGTGTGAATGTACTGTGGGTTATCCGTATACCTTCTGAAGGACAGACAGTTAAGGTTATTCTTTACAATTTGTTTCAAGAGCTCCATTGGGACTTGTTATAGGGGGTGAACAAGGTGACTGCAGAGTTCCAGTATGCTACCAGATGAGGAAAAACATGCATAGCATAGCTGTAATTAGTTATACAAGAACACCTGTTACAGTGTCTGATCCGTGACAGGTCTCTGTTGAGTGAACTAACCATGAATCAGTAAGACACTGAATGCAGGGCATGCTGAGTAACATGGTGTAGACATGTGTCAGATGGTGGTTGATATCCTTAGGAACTGCAGTGCTTAAGGGAAGTAGTCATAGGTACAGCTGGTGTTTTCCACAAAGTCCAACTGTCTGTGGCTGTTGTTTAAAGGCTAAGGTGGACAGGTTAAGAAGGAATCATCTTTTGTTTTTGTTTCCAATGGAGGCTTGAATATAGGGCCTCTTATTTTTTTAGGTCAGTGTTGTACTACTGAGCCACATTTCTAAGCCCTGTATAACCTTTTATTGGTCTTGGACTTTGGTTACTCTTTCAATTCACAACTTGAAAAAAAAATCACTAGTCAAAGAAACTACATCAAGAATGGTTTTTCTACTCTAATGTAAATAGTGCCCTGTGAAACATTTTTTTGAATAAAAGAAGTAGTCACAGCTCCCTAACGGCCACCACAACCAGCTATATTTATGCAAAGTTAATACATCTGGCTAGGTTGCTTTGTAAATACAACACACCAGCACTCTATAGCTCAAATTCAAGTCATTATACTATGACAAAGAGGTAGCATCATTTAAGAACTTTGTAACTGTACACTGGCTTTATTTAATATTTGTGTCATGATGTGTTTTGAGGCTAGAACAAGTGAACATATCATGTGTTAAAAATCCTGAGGCAAAGTGGTCCATATCCCACTCCACCACAATTAATACATTCCAAAATTTTCATAGCTGTGAATTTCATCACTGTGAATCTAGACTTTACAATTTTACAAAGCAAAGATTTTGTTTGTTTCTAGTTTGGCTTGCTGTATGACTGATCAACTAGCACTGTTAGCTCTTGGAAGCATTAAATCATGAGGGCTGATGTGGTAGTTCTTTGTGTGGGAGACTGTAGGTTTCAACCCCAGCTCATCCCTATCATTAATTGGAAATTTACATTTCCAATGTATGGCTAAAAATATAACATTCACAAATCTCAGCCAACTTCCTAAATACACAACAGGAAACTAATAGCAGGCCATGATAACCACAGTCCATTGATTTATACATTTGGAAGTTAGCAGCTTCCCCCTATGGTCTCAGCCTCTCATTTCCATCTTTCTCATCTTAAATTCACAAGTTTGTATCCACCTTTTAACTATTCTTTTTCACTTTACATGCTCTTTTTGGTTTTCTTTCCCTTTGAATTCTAGTGGGGATGCCCAGTATGGGTCATCATTTTCATTTTCTTTCTTTTTTTTTTTTTTTGCATTCAAACACATTTATAAACAAAATAATAATTAAAAAAATAAAACCAAACATACACGTGTGTATATATACACACACACACAAACATACAGAAACTTCCAGAAA
>NC_034611.1:10645215-10647513 GCF_900095145.1 Mus pahari | reverse complement strand
GAAGAGCAGTCGGGTGCTCTTACTTACTGAGCCATCTCACCAGCCCCATTTTCATTTTCTTTCTCTATTGCTAATGTTTATCATCATTGTCATCATCATCACTATAAACACATAGTCTTTCTGTGTAACCTAGACTGGCCTTAGCCTTTCAGGGGTTGTCACTGCAGGCTTTCCCACTACACCAAGTGGATATTATTCCTTTCCAATGGGGAATGAATATGAGTCCTTGAATAAAGTTAGCATGCCCTCAACCACTGAGTTACATCCTAGTCCAAGAAAGTTATTATATTTTAAGATAGGAGTTTTAGCCTAAACTGGTTTTGAACTCCCAATTTACCTAAAGATGACTTTGAACTTGTGACCATCCTGCTTCTAACACCCAAGTGCTGGAATTACAGGCATGTGCCACAACAGCCAGTTGCAGACAATTACTCTTCATACTCATGAAACAAAATGAAAAATAATGAGAAGCATCACTAATATTTTATTGGTTTTGATTGATATTATACAATTCAAAGTTCTCTCAGTAGAGTTAAACACAGTGCAAAAACAGAGGGGGGAATGTAACAGATTTGTAGTTTTCTATTATGTGAATAGATACTTTGAAGCTAGGCTAAGGTGGTCAGAAGATGTTCAGGAAAATGCTGTAGTTCTGAGGGGCATGTGCACACAGACTGATAGGACTGAACTTCCTTTGTTTGTGGCTTGGCTATTTTACAGTCATGGTTTACTATCATTAGTTTGAATATGTTATTAAACTCTAGGGTTTACAGTGCTCAACTCAATTCACAGCCTTATGAGTTTACTCTATATATCACCACACAGGAGAATCTGAGTCCTTGTATGTGTGGGTCAACTATGTAAGACTTCAGATAAACTTATCAAAAGAGTAAAATGAGGCAGGGTGTGGTAGTTCACACCTTTAATCCCACAGGCAATTGGATCAGTGAATTCAAGGCCAGTCTGGTTTTCTTAGTAAGTTCCAGGACAGCCCGGGCTACATAGAGAAACCTTACCTCCAAACAAACAAACAAACAAACAACAACAAAAAGTTTAAAAAAAGGACACAAATATTTAATTGGTGATAACACTAGCAATACACCAAAAACAAATATTTAAAAATGTGCTAAATCAAAGCTTAGTCACTTACTAATATTCAGCAGAAAACTAGGCCATTGGTTTATAAACTAGGAGAGTGGTTCTCGATCTTGTTTTGAATCAGTAGATATTTGACACGATCTGGAAACAGTAAAGGCTGTTACCAGAAGGAAGAAGTTGCTACTGAAATTAAATGGTGAGGGCCCTGAAGCACACTTAAGGACCTTAAGTTACATGAGATAACTGCCCAGCAAAGGGTTAATAGGGCTATGCAGAAAAGGAAATGAGATTTTGTCTTCAACTTCTTAAGTATTTTTCAGGGAGGCCTGCCTTACTACTCTGCTGGAATGGGTGCCACACAGGCATCACAAAGTGAAGCAGGACTATCTTTACTATTTTTGAGAGGATGTTTTACTCACTACCTATCCCAGTTTGGACTGTGACTGAGGGCCCTACAGCTTTCGCCCCTACATGCTGGAATTTATAAGCATATCTGCCTCTTCATGACAAGTTAATGATAACTTTAGACAATGTGCCCCCTGCTGGCCACACCTATGGGTATCCATTCCCATACAACCCATCTAGAGTTCTCGTTCTCTACTCTATTTTGTTCTCTTTAGTGTAGTAGATGCAAGGGGGTTTAAGTCCAAGAGCTGTCTTAAACACCACACAACGGTGGTTAACTAACAGAGTTTACTTACCAACGGTGGTTACTGATGTCCAATGAATTTCTTGTTTATCTATTTTTCAAAGCAATTTGAGCACATTTACCATTCATCAGCTAATGCTTTGTTTGTTTCATTTGTTTTTGTTTTTGTTTTTTTCGAGACAAGGTTTCTCTGTATAGCCCTGGCTGTCCTGGAACTTAATCCGCCGGTCTCTGTCTCCCAAGTGCTGGGATTAAAGGCCTGTGCCACCACACCCGGCTGCTAATGTTTTGATGGCTTCTATTCTAAAGACAAAGTTTCGGGGGTCAGTTCTCTATGCTATATGGTTCTGGAGATCAGCCAGGTCACCAAGGTGGGCAGAGCATGCCTTACCTGCTGAATTATTGCAACAGTCCTTTTAAAATTATTATTTAAAAATTACATTTGGAGCCGGACGTGGTGGCGCACGCCTTTAATCCCAGCACTCGGGAGGCAGAGGCAGGTGGATTTCTGAGTTCGAGGCCAGCCTGGTCTACAAAGTGAGTTCCAGGAC
>NC_034611.1:10624583-10644185 GCF_900095145.1 Mus pahari | reverse complement strand
CCTCTTCTGGAGTGTCTGAAGACAACTACAGTGTACTTACATATAATAAATAAATAAATCTTTAAAAAAAAAAAAGATTTATTTTATGTGAATGAATGTTTGCCTGCATGTATGTGTTGTGGCTTGCAGAGGCCAGAAGAGGAAGTGAGTGCTAAGAACCAGATCCTCTACAAGAACAGCAAGTGCCCTGAGGTTGCTTGGTTTGTTTGTTTGTTTGTTTTCCCAAAGACAAAGTTTCTCTGTGTAGTCCAGGCTGTCCTGGAACTCAGTAGACCAGGCTGGCTTAGAACTCAAGAGATCCAACTGCCTCTGCTTCCTGAGTGCTGAGATTATAGGCATGTGCCACCATCAAACCATCTGGTTCACTACATAGCTCAGGCTGTCCTGGAACTTGAAATCCCAAATGCTGGATCATAGCCTTACCTTACCGTGCACACCTGAAGGATTTAAGTTTCTTAGTCATGCCTAGGAATAGAACTGACTTCTGTTTTAAAAACAGGGTCACAATATTCCAGGCTGCCTTCTAACTACTAAGTAGGCAAAGATGAACTTGAACTTCTGAACCTCCTGTATGCATCTCTTTTAAGTATTAGGATTATAGGTTGGCCTATGTCTGGGTTATATGGTGCTAGCCTCTGATTCCAGGGTTTTTGCATGCTAGGCAAGTACTTTGCCAATGGTCTTGTTTCTCTCCCTCCCTCTCCCTTTCCCCCCTCCCCCCTCTGTGTGTGTTGGGGGGTGGGGATGGTTCTTTGTGAAGACCTGTTTTTTCTGGAATTTGCTCTGTAGACCAGGCTGGCCTTGAGCTCACAGATATCCACCTGCCTCTGCCTCTGGAGTGCTGGTATTAAAGGCATGTGGCATTGCCTTGCTTTTTATATTCTTTAAAATACATAAACCTTACCAGCTAATATGATGCCCCCAACAGGACTTCTAGGTCTGTGTTCATTCAGAGATGTTACACCTAACCCTCAAGAGGTTGGAGGCTCCCGGGAGTTTAGAGGTCAGGTGAGGTGGGGGGTGGGGGCATCCACTTGGAGACAGGGGGTGGGGTGGAGGTGGGATCTGGAACCTTCAGAGAGTAGAGGAGGGTGTCAGGGAATGGAATATGGAGTGTACAAAATTAATTACAAATAAAATTAAATTTAAAAAACATAAACCTGCCGGGCGTGGTGGCACACACCTTTATTCCCAGCACTTGGGAGGCAGAAGCAGGCAGATTTTGAGTTTGAGGCCAGCCTGGTCTACAAAGTGAGTTCCAGGACAGCCAGGGCTATACAGAGAAACCCTGTCTCGAAAAACAAAACAAAACAAAAAAAAAAAACAAAACAAAACAAAAAAAAAAAGCCAAAACAAAATCATAAACCTTTAAAACTGTGGCATATACATATGATGGGTATTATGAACTTGATTACATCTGGAATAAAATCACAGTTGCTGTTTGCTGGGTACACCTGTGAGGGTTTTTATTTGTTTTTTGAACTGGATGATTTGAGGTAGCAAGACCCATCTTAAATCTGGACCACACTTTCTTTTTTGTTTTTGGATTTTTTTTGTTTATTTGGTTTTTGTTTTTTGTTTTTGTTTTTCGAGACAGGGTTTCTCTGTGTAGCCCTGGCTGTCATGGAACTCACTCTGTAGATCAGGCTGGCCTTGAACTCAGAAATCTGCCTGCCTCTGCCTCTCAAGTGCTGGGATTAAAGGCATGCACCACCACGCCCGGCCTAGACCACATTTTCTGATGGCAGTCTAAATAATAGGATGTGGAACAAGCTTCCTCTTTGCCTTCACTGGCATTAGAGCCTATTTCTTTGAGATTCTGGCGTATAATGGAGACAAGCTGACATGCACATGCACACACACATATTCTATTAATTCTGTTTCTCTAGGGAATCCTAAGTCTCTGTGTGAGTACATGTACAGAGGCACCCAAGGAGTTCAGAAGAGGGTGTCAGATCCCCTAGAACTGGAGTTACAGGTGATTGTGAGCAGCCTCGTATTGTAGGTTCTAGGAACAGAACTTGGAACCTCTGTTTGCAGCAGTATGTGTTCTTAGTCCACTGAGTCATCTCTGCAATCCCTTGCTTAAATTCTTCTATCACATATAGTCTGTTGTTTGAACATATAATTATATTTGGTCACCCATTCATTAGCTAGCCTACTTGGACCTTCCACATTTTAGCTGTTGTGAATTGTATTTTATAAGCACTTGTACACATTATTATTATCATCATCATTATTGGTGTTTTTGAGTCAGGGTCTCTCTACATAGTCCTGGCTGTCATAAACTCACCATGTATTCCAGGCTGGCCTGGAACTCACAGTGATCTGTCTACCCCTGCTTCCCAAATGCTGAGATTACAGGCATGTTCTACCATGCCCAGAATTTGTGCCATTTTGTTGGTGACACTTCTCTGGTGGTGGAACTACTCTTCCATGCACATGATCACAGGGGTGCAAAGTATCATAGGCATGGCATGCCTAGCAGACAGAATGCACAACATCATCTACCCCCTAATCTCTGGCTCTTTCCATTTTCTACAATGAAATATTCCTTAACCTTGGAGGGGGTGATACAGATGTCTCACTTATGGCTGAATATCCATCACTCATTTATGTTTAGTACTTTGGTCCTTTGTGAGTTCACATTCACCATTGGCCATTGCAAAAGGAAGCCTCTCTCTCTCTCTCTCTCTCTCTCTCTCTCTCTCTCTCTCTCTCTCTCTCTCTCTCTCTCTCTCTCTCTCTTTTTGGTTTTTCGAGACAGGGTTTCTCTGTATAGCCCTGGCTGTCCNNGAACTCACTTTGTAGACCAGTCTGGCCTCAAGCTCAGAAATCCGCCTGCCTCTGCCTCCCGAGTGCTGGGATTAAAGGTGTGCGCCACCACGCCCAGCAGGAAGCTTCTCTGATCAAAGCAGACAACCACATTATCTATGGGTAATAAACACAATTATTTAGAAGGGAATTTGTCAGGTGTTTCATGTTCATTTAGCAAAACAACTATAGTTTGCAAGCTAGGGTATATGAACTCCCACCCATGGGATTTAGCCAGGTTTGTAATACCAGCTGTAAATACCCTCCTGTGGAGCAGGCCTGAAAACTAATCAAAAAGTCATTGGTTATACTCACAAGAGATTTTCCAGTACTATAAAAGTGGGCACATGTTACCTGTCTGGTCGGTAATAAACCCTATAAGACCCACAGCTGAGTAAGACCTGGTGACTTCTCTCCTCAGTAGCCTGCATAGCACTTTCTGATACTATGAGGACTAACCAGCAACAGGGAAGCTCCCATGTCAGTTCCTGTGTGATCTCTCCATTCTCTACCATGACAGAATGTGATATACTGAAATTAAAACAAAACCCATGCAATTTAACAAAATCTGGCTAAGGTTATTTCTTGTTGATGCTCATTATTTTTAAAATGGTGATCTTAAAATGGGATGGCAAAATTATTATTGGGACATCATATATGCAAAGAAAAGAAGCAATTGCATAAAACCTGTCTTTGATCAACTTCCAGAAGTCTGGGATGGACATAAAGGAATCAAAGATGGGAGAAAACAAAGGCACCAACCCATGAATATAAATGGGTAAAAAAATTATTAAGATAAAATCAGAAATGAAAAGAGAGACATAACAACAGAATCTGAGGAAATCCAAAAAAAAAAAAAAAACCCATCAGATCCTCCTATAAACACCTATACTCAAAAAAACTGGAAAACCTGAATGAAATGGGCAATTTTTTGGACAGATACCAGGTACCAAAGTTAAATCAGGATCAGATTAATGATCTAAACAGTCCCATATCCCCTAAAGAAATAGAAACGGTCATTAATCTCCCAACCAAAAAAAAAAACAACCAGGACCAGATGGTTTTAGTGCAGAGTTTGGTAAGACCTTCAAAGAGGACATAATTCCAATACTCCTCAAACTAGTTCACAAAGTAGAAACAGAAGATACTCTACCCAATTCGTTCTATGAAGCCACAATTACTCTGGTACCTAAGCCACACACAGACCCAAAAAAGAGAACTTCAGAACAATTTCCCTTATGAATATCGATGCAAAAATACTCAATAAAATTCTTGCAAATCAAATCCAAAAACACATCCTAGGGATGCAAGGATGGTTCAATATAGAGAAACCCATCAACGTAATCCACTACATAAACAAACTCAAACACAAAAACCACATGATCAGCTGATTAGATGCTGAGAAATCATTTGACAAAATCCAACACCCATTCATGATAAAAGTCTTGGAAAGATCAGGAATTCAAAATCTATACCTACACATAATAAAAGCAATATACAGCAAACCAGTAGCCAACATCAAACTAAATGAAGAGAAACTTGAAGCAGTCCCACTAAAATCAGGGACTAGACAAGGCTGCCCACTTTCTCCCTACCTATTTATTCAATATAGTACTTGATGTTCTAGTCAGAGCAATTAGACAACAAAAGGAGATCAAATGGATACAAATTGGAAAGGAAGAATTCAAAATATCACTATTTGCAGATGATATGATGGTATATATAAGTGACCCCAAAAATTCCACCAGAGTACTCCTAAACCTGATAAACAACTTCAGTGAAGTAGCTGGATATAAAATTAACTCAAACAAATCAGTGGCCTTCCTCTACACGAAGGACAGACAGGATGAGAAAGAAATTAGGAAAACAACACCCTTCACAATAGTCACAAATAATATAAAATACTTTGGTGTGATTCTAACTAAGGAAGTGAAAGTTCTGTTTGATAAGAACTTCAAGTCTCTGAAGAAAGAAATCAAAGAAGATCTCAGAAGATGGAACGATCTCCCATGCTCAGTCACTGGCAGGATTAATATAGTAAAAATGGCTATCTTGCAGAAAGCAATCTACAGATTCAATGCAATCTCCATCAAAATTCCAACTCAATACTTCAACGAATTAGAAAGGGCAATGTGCAAATTCATCTGAAATAACAACAACAAAAAAACTAGGATAGCAAAAACTTGTCTCAACAATAAAGAACCTCTGGTAGAATCACCATGCCTGACCTCAAGCTGTACTACAGAGAAATTGTGATTAAAAACTGCATNGTATTGGTATAGTGACAGACAGGTAGATCAATGGAACAGAATTGAAGACTCAGAAGTGAACCCACACATGTATGGACATTTGGTCTTTGACAAAGGAGCTAAACCTTCCAGTGGAAAAAAGACAGATTGTTTTCAACAAATGGTGCTGCCTTAACTGGCGGTTATCATGTAAAAGAATGTGAATTGATCCATTCTCATCTCCTTGTACAAAGCTCAAGTCTAAGTGGATCCACATAAAACCAGAGACACTGAAACTTATAGAGGAGAAAGTGGGGAAGAGCCTCAAATATATGGGCTCAGAGGAAAAAAATTCCTTAACAGAACAGCAATGGCTTGTGCTGTAAGAGCAAGAATCAACAGCTGGGCATGGTGGCACACACCTTTAATCCCAGAACTCGGGAGGCAGAGGCAGGCGGATTTCTGAGTTCCAGCCGGGTCTACAGAGTGAGTTCCAGGACAGCCAGGGCTACATAGAGAAACCCTGTCTCGAAAAACAAAACAAAAAGAAATATCATCTAAGACCACATGACTAGTTGCAAAAAAATGAGGATTATAATTGACACGAGTGCTTCTCTTGTATTTTATTTAAAATGGATTTGTACAGATGTTTTTCTTTAGATTTTCTTTTTTTTTTTTTTAAAGGTTTATTTATATGAGTACACTGTTGCTGCCTTCAGACACACCAGAAGAGGGTGTCAGATCCCATTACAGATGGTTGTGAGCCACCATGTGGTTGCCGGGAATTGAACCTCTGGAAGAGCAGTCAGTGTTCTTAACTGCTGAGCCATCTCTCCAGCCCTTTTTTTAGATTTCCTTATCATACACTGTAGCATGAATTAAGAGAATACTAATAGGTTGTTCCTCAAGGGACAATGCCACCTATTCTAAATTTATATTGCCTTTGTGGTTGTATGAGGGAAGTTACATTATTTTAGTGGTAATTATGACCTGGTTAAATATATAATGTATTTGCAATTGTACATTAGGCAGTTATATTATGTTTAGGTATTATTATGACCTGGCTATTGTTTTTATTTGGATATTATCCATGACATAAGGAGATATGATTGTGTGTCAAATTGACAAGGGGTAGATTTGATCACTACTGTTGCTTGTCAACTTGACTGTATCTGGGATGAACTAAGGTCCAAAAGTGGAGGGCACTCTTGTGTTCCAGATTTTGAGACAGGAAGATAACACACCTTTGATCCAGATCTTGAGGCCAGAAAACAGGCTTATGATCTGGATCTTGAATTGGGAAGACTCAGGCCTTTAATCCAGACAATAGGTGGGAAGACACACCTTTAATCCGGGTCACACCTTCTGCTGGAAGCCTATATAAAAACAATGAAAGAAGAAAGGTTTGTTTTTTCAGTTTGCCCTTGTCTTGATAGGACATCCACATCCATTGGATCCTGCTTTTTCAGAATTCCTGCATATAACGAAGACCAGTTGAGAGGACTTTCCATTCAAGCTCACCATTGTTGGTTTTGTTAGCCTGCATCCTGTCAGCCATTCGAATAATTATATTCTGTGTCTGAAGAACCCGACTAATACTACTGGCCTAGAGCCTCTATGTAGACTAGATTGGCCTCTAACCCAGAGATTCACCAGCCTCTTCTGCCTCCCAAATTCTGAGATTAGGTGTATTTACCACCACCCCTGGCACTAAAAATGTGTCTTAATACAAGAAAACAACCAAACAACAAAGAGACTTTGATATAGTCCAATGTATATGGACCCCATCTTTCCCAGCTCCTATAAGTCACCTAACTTATCAGCTATGTATGTGTAAGCTACGTACATAATTTTAAAATAAGTTTAAGGCAGACTGGAGAATGATAAATTCAAATTCTCAGACAAAATCTATAAAAATTCAGAAGGCTTTGGGAGTAGGTCTGAATTTACTTGAGGTATGTAGTTTTGTGTGATCCATCCATGGCTAGAGGTTGGGAGGTTCCCAGAACTACTTGCATTAACACTTTCCCTGAGAGGGAGCTGAGAGTGAAACTCAGTAGGAAGATGCTTTAAGCAGAGACTAAAGGCCCTGGGTTTCATTCCTAGTGTTATGCAAAACACGTGTATACAGGTCCCCCTAGAATTCCTTCCTGTCTTGTTAGTGGTGTAATTAGTGTGTAACATTCAGAACGGATGCATTTTAAACAATTTGTTCTAGTAACAACCATAAAATAAAAGCCATAGAATTGAAAATCAAGCCGGGCGTGGTGGCACACGCCTTTAATCCCAGCACTCGGGAGGCAGAGGCAGGTGGATTTCTGAGTTCGAGGCCAGCCTGGTCTACAAAGTGAGTTCCAGGACAGCAAGGGCTATACAGAGAAACCCTGTCTCGAAAAACCAAAAGAAAAAAAAAAAGAATTGAAAATCAAAATTTAAAGAAAATCTATAAAACCAAATCTATAAAACCAAGAACATTAAACTATTCAATACTTTTTGTTGAGAGTTACTATGTAGCTCTATAGACTAAGGTGGCCTCAA
Organism: Mus pahari; assembly: GCF_900095145.1. Lineage (NCBI taxonomy): Eukaryota > Metazoa > Chordata > Mammalia > Rodentia > Muridae > Mus > Mus pahari. The sequence continues at coordinate 10,636,605 of NC_034611.1, read as the reverse complement.
ATTCAAGAGTGTTAGGATTAAAAGCAAGTGCTATTATTTTTTGTTTGTTTGTTTTTAAAGATTTATTTTATGTATATGAGTACACTGCAGTTGTACAGATGGTTGTGAGCCTTCATTTGGTTGTTGGGATTTGAATTTAGGACCTCTGCTCACTCCGGTCAATCATGCTCACTCCTGTTGGCCCTGCTTTCTTTGCCCCAAAGATTTATTTATTATTATTATAAATGAGTACGCTTGCTGTCTTCAGACACACCAGAAGAGGGTGTCAGATTTCATTATGGGACGGGAGGTTGTGAGCCACCATGTGGTTGCTGAGATTTTAACTCAGGATTCAGAAGAGCAGTCAGTGCTCTTACCCACTGAGCCATCTCGCCAGCTGGCTATTATGACACTTTTAATATTTATTTAGGATGTTAGAGACAGAGTCTAAGAAACCCTGGTTGTTCTAGAATTCCCTGTGTAGACCAGAACAGACTTGAATTCAGATTCACCTGCTCTGCCTCCTGAGTGCAGGATTAAAGTTGTATACCACCATAGCTGGCAATATTTTTTTTCTTTTAGATTTTGTTTTTGTTTTTGTTTGTTTTTTCGAGACAGGGTTTCTCTGTGTAGTCCTGGCTGTCCTGAAACTCAGAAATCTGCCTGCCTCTGCCTCCCAAGTGCTGGGATAAAAGTTGTGCCCCATTCTTTTAGATTATTTTAAGATCTGTTTTTATTTTACACTTTTACCATGAATGTGACTCGTGCTTGCAGAAGCTATAAGAAGGCACTAAATCCCCCAAAACTCAAGTTACAGATGGTTATAAGCATCTGTATGGGTCCTCTGCCAAAGCCGCAAGCCCCTTTAATTGCTAAGTCTTCTCTCCAGCCCCTATTTAAGTTTTTATATCTTCCTAAAATTTATAGCTAACCATATCACGTATTAATTTTGGCATCTACTAATATTTTATAAAATTAGGGATCAAATCCAGTGCCTTACACACTACCACTAAGCTATATCTTAGCAGCAACTACTAATTATAAGAAAACATCTGCAAAGAATACAATCATGTACTATATCATACCTTTAAAAAACAATTGTACATAGCAAAATATGAATGATCATACCACTGGGCAGTTTACATGTAATAACATGTTCTAACATAGTAATAGTTTCGTGAGGTTTTTGTGGTTTAAGAAAATCAAGCCAGATGTGGTAGCAAATGCCTTTAATCCCAACACTCTTTTTTTTTTTTTTTNTTTTTTTTCCTTTTTTTGGTTTTATGAGACAGGGTTTCTCTGTGTAGCCCTGGCTGTCCTGGAACTCACTCTGTAGACCAGGCTGGCCTNGAACTCAGAAATCCGCCTGCCTTTGCCTGAATGCTGGGATTAAAGGCGCGCGCCACCACGCCCAGCTTAATCCCAACACTCTTAAGGGAGAAGCAGGATCTCTGACCTTGAAGCTCTTCTGTCTGGCCTACATATAGAGTTCCAGGACAGCTGGGAAAGCCACAAATCAAGGTACTTTTCAAATAGATGAAAACATTGGTATTATAGTACAGTAGGAGCAGCCTTCACTATAGGTCTGAGATGTTTGTTATCTGATGTCATTCTTTGATTTTTAGGTTAAAGGAAGTGAGCCATCTGTTGGGATAATACATTAAAAAATGTGTCACATAAGTCATAAGACTGTTAAGTCATACTGAGGTAGGGAGTGAATAGCTACTAAGATTGTCAGCCCAAGATAATTTAGCTCTGAACTTGCACTATCCCAGCTCTCCACAATTAGCAAGTCTCTAATCAATCACTTAAACCTTTAAAAAAAGAGATTTATTATATGTAAGTACATTGTAGCTGTCTTTAGATGTACCAGAAGAGGGTGTCAGATCTCATTTCAGATGGTTGTGAGCCAACATGTGGTTTGCTGGAATTTGAACTCAGGACTTAAAAGAGCAGTCAATGCTCTTTTTTGTTTTGTTTTGTTTTGTAGACAGGGTTTCTCTGTGTAGCCCTGGCTGTCCTGGAACTTACTCTGTAGACCAGGCTGGCCTCAAACTCAGAAATCCACCTGCCTCTGCCTCCCGAGTGCTGGGATTAAAGGTATGAGCCACCACGCCCGGCCAGTCAATGCTCTTAACCACTGAGTCATCTCTCCAGCCCAATCCCCTACACCTTTACAAAGCTCTGGGTTTTCTCTGGCAAACTGAGTTCACAGCACTTACCAAGTGGTTTTACAGAATTTACAGAATGGGATGTAAAATGGGCTTTTAAAGCCTGAGTTCCAGAAACCCAAAGTACAAAATGAGGATTGGCATGACAATAGATTTAACTTGCATTGAAGACTTCATGGCAGAAATGTGAGGAAGTTCTCTCATGAATTAAATTTTGGGAAGGGATGGCTAGGGATTTGAAGATACTAAAGTTTGGAGAGTAGGGAGAAAGGTAAAACTGAGAACCCAGGTTTGTAGCTAATCAGTTCAACATTTCTTTTATAATAAGTCACCTTAAAAATATATGGGAGGTTTGTCAAGTAAGATGGTTCAGAGAGTAAACATGCTTGCTGCTGAGCCTGATGATCTGAGCTCAGTCTCTAGAACTGACTCCTACAAGGTGTCTTCTCATAAACAAATGTACAGGTACAACTTCACCATCTGAGGATATAAGATTGAAAACAAATGCTACTAAAATAAAATGATTTTAGGAAACTAGAAAGAAACCTTAATTTTATTATGGGTTACAAAAGACACATAGTTTAAAAGATATAGAACAGTTATAGTTTAAAAGATATAGAATAGGTACAAATAAGAAAAAATATCCCTTTGTATTTTAAAAGAGTTTTGATTGTTGGAGGTAGTGGCATAAGCCTTTAATCCCAGTGCTCAGAAGGCAGAGGCAGGCAGATCTCTGAGTTCAAGGCCAGCCAGTCCACAGAGTTGAGTTCTACATCCTGGGCTACACAGGGAAACCCTGTCTTGAAAACCCAAAGTGGGGCAAAGAAGTTTTGATAAATTCTGTTACTTATTTTTTTAATCATACTACTACCTCATGTTTATATCATCATTTTAGATTGTTTTACAAATAAAATCCTTTATATTCTAAGCTACCATGATTGAAGTTTAATATGCATAGGGAATGAATGGCAAGATTTTAGGATCCTCAGGCACAGATTTCCAGAGATTACCATAAATATGGGAATTACAGTAGTCTGATTCCATGTCTTCTATTTTTTCTCTGAAATACAATTTCAGTAGGTGTATGGTATAGCATGATACATATTGTTAATCAGGAAAGAAGTTGATTTTTCTGTCCTGGGAGTACTAGAGTGTCCCCAGAGGCATTATCAATACTAAGATATTTCTCCACCAGTGAATGAGCCTATTCCAGCCAAAGTATACATAGGCAGATTTACAGCCCTGAGGGAGAAAGAGGGGAGGGGGAAGATAAAGAGCAAATCCAGCGAGGGTGGTGCAAAATGTCTGGATTATGTAGGAAGAGTCTCTGGGGGAAGAACAGCCTAAGCTCCTAGGCTGGGAAGTTCAAGGTTGGGACAGGGTATGTCAGGTAGGGACTGAGGGATGCTGGGAGAACCTGGAGGCCAGGTCTGCTTTGATATGTAAAATGCACTTTAGCCCCTTGTCCTGGGTTCTGAAGACAAACAGTTATGGCTAGGAGTATCACTGGTATCAGGTGATGGAAGCCAGAGATGTCAAAAATCCTAAAATGTGAGACTAGAGTGGGCTCTAGACTCTGCACTGGCTGCTCTTCCAAAGAGCATGTTCAGGTCCCAGCACCCACAGGTTTCTGTAATTTCAATGCCAGAGGATCCAGTGCCCTCTTTTGGTCTCTAAGCATGAGTCATGCACCTGGTGCATGGTCATACACGCAGAGAGAATAGAATAATAAAATACATTTTAAAAAATCGTAACATCCACAGAATGACCTGTGAATTATTTGAGCTATTCCCTGCCCTATGGCCACAAAATAGTTCTATCACTGAGAAACTTAGTTTACTGCTAAAGTTTCAAGTTCATACCCTTTTAAAACCTTAATTTGAATTGATACCAGAGTAAGGGGCAGGATTGTGTAGTATGGTTATGGCCTTAGAACTCACCGCCTGGTTTTACTTTTACACTCTGCTAAGGAACACTAGAAGTGAACTGATTCAGTAGCCCAGTCTTCCTGAATCAATCCCTCATCTGTAAAACTGAGGGTAAGTGATATAATCTAGATTAGTTAAGGCAGCTAAGTAGAACTGTAATGTACAATCCAAGAGACACAAATCTAAGAACACTTTAGTATTTTCAATAAAAAAGTACATTTTAAAAATAAACAATAACAAGCACTGCCAGAAGCATGAAATCAAAATATAGTATGGGTCTCAAGATCTGACTCCTGTCATGAAATCAAATGGTCTTTCAAGCTATTAGATAATGATAAAAATCAATGGTGAGTCAATACTAGGGTTGGGAGAATAAATAGAAAGTATTACTGCCTCAGAAGCAACTATCCTTGCAGTTTTGTTTGAGTGGCCTTTGAGACATATGAGGGCAAGATTTTTTCATAGAAACTTACTTGGCCTTAAATATTAAAATTAAGTGATTAATGATATTAAATATTAACATTTAATATTTACAGAATTTATGGTATTCTATAAATGCCTCATAATTTGTGTCATCTCTCCAGAATCCTATGAATTTAAAAAAATCCATCCAATTTAAAGATTCATAGGAAGAGGAGAATTTAATCAAGTATAGTGTGAGATGAGTTGGAACCTAATCCCAATCCAGACAAGATATGTTGTGCTATGTTTAAGTTTTATCCATCTACAAAACAAAACCACTGACAATCCTGAGGAAGGGAAGAGATGTAATTGGGTGGTTCTTGATAGAAAAGTAATGAGTGCTAATACAAGGCCAGACAGAAGTAGGGGGCTTGAGCAAGTTATAAGGAGCTGCTAACAAATGTTAGTACTGAATGAATATCATTATTCAGGGGTGGGGTTAATACTTAAAAAAGAACTTACAATCAGCATGTTAAACACTTAAAAGATCCAGAGTTACAGACATGTCTGGTAAAGACTAGGAGAAGCTGAAGTTTAAGCTGAGAAAAACAGACTTAAAAATTCAAATGATTTGTAGTATTCAGAATGCATAATCCCTCCACAGTTCTAAAATAATAAAAAAAAATCACGGGCTGGTGAGATGGCTCAGTGGGTAAGAGCACCCGACTGCTCTTCTGAAGGTCCGGAGTTCAAATTCCAGCAACCACATGGTGGCTCATAACCATCCCTAACAAGATCTGACTCCCTCTTCTGGAGTGTCTGAAGACAACTACAGTGTACTTACATATGATAAAGAAAAAAATCACAGAAAGAAAAAAAAATTTAAAAAAAGGAAAAAAATCACTTTACTGATTGCACACACATACATGTGGAGGAATGGAGTCAGTTCTGTTCTTGGTAAAAAGCACTTTTAGTTATTTCTTGAAAATTCGCTGAAACATTGACAGATATTAAATTAAAAATTTAGTGGAAGCCAAGAATAAGTAGTCATATCTTATACAGAAACCAATCTTTGCATCACCCATAGTATATTCTAATTGAGAACTGGGAAAAAGAATACAGTAAATGGATAGGCATTTACGAGCCACAGGAAAGAGATAACACAAGAAGGGGGAAGGCAGAATGGCCTATGCATTAGTTAAGTTGAAATGATGTTTCAGCACTCCCCATGAAAGATCATTCTATGGGCCTTGTAAATCTGTTTGCAGTTTCATTGAGAAAAGCCCAGAAGCTTCACATGGTGTTGCAGGAGTTTGTTCTTGTTTATCATGGAGAAGAGAATGCTCAAGAGAATGAGGGAAAAATAGCTTGTGACAGAAAACTTATGGATATGCATGATTATTAACATTTATCTATGTTGTTTAGCAGAATTCATATAACATATTTTCACTTTAGTCTTACTAAATAATTTGACTCTAAACATTCACTTTGGAGTATAAAGTAACAGACATTTGTATTAACAGTTTCCCAGAGAAGTTAGGGACACGTACTTCATGACATGTGGTACTTTAACACTTGAAAGTGAAGTACATCTCTGCTATTCAATGGCACTTATTAACTGTGAGGAAACACAGCTCTTTAGTGTTCTTTCAGTGTGTGTGAACTTCAAGGAGTGGTTCTCTCCTCGAAGGATGTAAGTCCTAGGATGAAACTCAGGTCGTCAATTTTGGTAGTCAGTAGATGACCTTACCCTCTGGGCCATCTCACTGGCCTTGATTTTCCTTTTTCTGTGTAGCCTTGGCTTTCCTGGAGCTCACTCTGTAGAGCAGGCCTCAGCCTCTGAGAGAAGGGATTAAAGGTATGTGCTGCCACCACCACCACCCAGCCAGCTTTGTTCTTCATAGTTCTAGCTAGACTGTAATATAGCTTACATTTACTACACTAACAAATATTTTCCTTCTCTTTAGACTTGCCAATTCACTACTTCCCCTGGTGTAAAATAACTGAGTGCTTTTTCTTTTTCCATTTTTGCTTAAAAAATACTCAATATGTGTACATTCCAGTTAAAAAAAATACTCAATATGTGTAACAGTGTGTAGACAAGATTTTTCTGGGATATGGCAGAAGTGCAAAGTTAAAAACAAAGTAAGATAAACAACAAGCTCCTTTCTAAACAACTCTTAAAACGCAGCTACTGTTTTTCCAGTGTATATCACAATCAAGAACTGCAGATATCAGTTTAATACCCCTTATGTCTCATCTTGTCGGGAACCACTGTCGGCTTAGAGAGGCTATTCCTAAACTTTTACCTCTATCAGATATTCCTGGGAATTGTAATTTAATACGTGTTCACGTCACATAATTGATGAGTCTGCATGAAACAGCTGCTCATCAAACTCAAGTTTTGTAGCTTCAAGTCCATGCCTACGCCCGAATACAATGTTCTCCCAAGCTGACATTCTCTTCTCTAATCTTGATGCTGTCGACCTATTATTGACCTCAGTATTGTTCGGTCGTGCCGCCTTCAGTCCAGTCCACTTTGCTTTCGGTTCCTCTTCTGGACGTGCTCTTTACTTACCTGGTCTGTCTTTGTGCCGCCCCACCCTTGCAAAGATGCCAGGCATACTTTCCGAATAGCCTGCCATTCTGGCAGTCGCGGTACGAGTGGCCCAGGTGACAGTCGGCTGATTTCGGGACAGCAGACGAGGGCCCCAGATCTGTGCCGGTGCTCACTCTTCAAAGTCTCCGGTTCCCCTGTTGGGGCTGCCCCAGGTTTGGCGAGGTCGGTCTGCCGCGGCCAGAAGGTCACGCTCACCTCGGGGCCGTCCAAGGCAAGCACCGAAATACCTTCCAGGGTCAGGGAAGGACAGACGAGTTGCCAGTCAGGGACGCCGCTCGCTGACCGAGCCGCGCCCGTCCGGGCTGCCCAGCGACTTCCGGAGCTGCGCAGACGCCTGAGTCGCCCCTCCCCCGGCTGGCTGTTTCCCGGCGTGCTCCGCGGCGCAAAGGCCGAGTCGACAATAACAAACCCCACGGCGGCCGCGACCCAGCCCCGCCAAGCTCCCAGTGCCTCGGCCGGCGGACTCGGGTCCCCGCGCGGAGCCGAGGGGCCGGAGCAGCGGCTGCGCCCGACGCCCATCCCTCCGGGACTCGCCGGGTACTCGGCGGCCCGGCGCCGACGGTTGTGTCGGTCGGCGGCGCCGCAGGGGCGGTTGATAGCCGCCGCCGAGGCCAGGGCGGCGGCAGAAGATGGTGCGGGGGACCGCCGGCTGTGTTGCTGCCGCGGGCGGAGGAGGCGCTGCCGGGTAAGTGCCGCCCCTGCTCCCCTCTGGCGGCGGGCTCGGCCCGGCCGGTCAGCACCTGACGGGTTCGCCCGAGCGTCTGGCGGCGCCGGCTCGGAGGGTCGCCGCGCCAGTCCTACGGGGACCGTGAGGCCCGCTGGCCGCTGACAGGATCGCGGGAGCGGCAGGGCGCCGGTTGCTCACCGGAGGCCTGAATCGCGGCCTCCGTCTCCGGGGCTGGGAGCACTGGAGTGTCGGGCTCGGGAAACCGGAGAGGGTTTGGGCCAGGGCCGGAGTGCCCAGACGGGAGGAACCTAGAGGTGATGCCTTTGTCCCGACCCCGGAGTGCAAGCATCGGTGTAAAGTTACTCCTTGGAATGACTCAGCCTCGCTCGCCCCACAGATGGATTTGGGGCGGGGGCTTATGGGGGTAACCAGAACTTGATACAAATGACAGCTTTCGAACGTGCTGGCTATACTTTCCCTACAGAGTGGTGGATGTGCTATGGTGACTGTTGATGGTTTCGTAATCCTGTCCTTTCCGTCATGAGTCTTTAAAATGTGATCATTCCATGAACTGGTACATAGGCCTGATGCCACGGAACATTCGTGGACTCACTTACTGATAAAGTCCCTGCAAGATATTCAGTTAACAAGTCTATTTTGAGCGTTAAAATTTATCCATTTTGCTAACCATTTTCTATAAAGAACCGATGAGACTTACTTATCTGAAGGTTTGCAAAGCTAGCAGGCAGTTTAGAAGCGGCCTAAAAATGAACCAACCTGTGTGCTTAATCAAATGATCAAATGTTGTTACTGTATTTCAGTAGGTGATTTTTTTTTTTTTTGATTACTGGATCTATAAATAGACTGCTGTTATGTGTGAAATATTTTATTTAGTCTTATTACCAAGTATGGCGCAAATCATCGCTTTCCAATTCAGTTGTTGTCATGTTTTTTAGCGTTTATATCTGTTTTAAACGTTAGCCAAGGCTTAGAGCATAGCTGCTATATTCATCTCAACATTCCAGGAGGCTGAGACAGAAAGATGGCTTTAAGTAAGTTAAGGTGGTCTTGGGAAACATAGTGAAAACGTGTCTTGAAAAAATAAAAACAAAATAAGTGGTATTTACACAGTTATGCCATGTGTGTGTCAGGCCCATAATGTAGCATTTGCATTGATAAATCTGTTAATGTAATTGGTTAGTGGACTTAGGCAAAATGTATAAATTTTGTTTTATTTTGAGTTAGGGAAGACAATGAAGCAGTCCTCTTCCTGGAGAGAAGAGGGTTTTTTTTGGGGGGGGGCGGATGGGGGGGCCAAGGGGCACTCTTATGGCAAACATCAGGGTTTGAATGCACAGCAGATTGAGTTTACACATAAATCCATAAAAGCCAAAGGACAAAAGATAAAAGAAAGGATGTCTCCCCCAATTGTATTTGTTTGTTTGTTTGTTTTGTTTCTTGCCTTGTTAGTGTGTACTGCTAGGAATAAGACTCAAGACTTTCCAGCATGCTTTGTAAAGTGTAACATCCCTGAGCCACTGTTAGACCTGAGGGGGGAAAAATGTTTCAACAACTATCTGATTAAGAGAGCTTTGTTTAGAGGTGCAACTGTCTGATTAAGAGAGCTTTATTTAGAGGTGCACATTGTAGTTGAGGTTGGCCTTCAGCTCTTGGCCCTCTTTTGCTAAGACCTGACACATCTCAGAGTAAGCTTTGGTAAGTATTCATTAGTGATGCTTTGGTAATTATTCAGCAGCAGACAAACTCAAGTCTCTATCATTCAGAAGAAAAGTGAGAACATAAGTGAGTATATAAGCAAGCCAAGGTTAAGAAGTGTGTGTGATGCTGGGCGTGGTGGAGCACACCTTTATTCCCAGGAGGTAGAGGCAGGCGGATTTCTGAGTTCAAGGCCAGCCTGGTCTGCAGAGTGAGTTCCAGGACAGCCAGGGCTATGCAGAGAAACCCTGTCAAAAAAGAAGTGTGTGTCTGTGTCTGTATTGGAGGGTGGGTTTGAAATTTTGGATAAGGTGTCTTTGAGAATTTAAGAAGCTATGTCTACTAGACAAAAGGACCCTTTTGGAGGGATGAGAGGGAGAAGAAATAAAAAACATGGAAGGCTCTGATTAAAGGCATATTAAATGAAAAAGGTTACTGAAGATAGAATGCCAGGACTGAGGGGTAGTATAGTAGTAGTCGGAAGAGGCATTCCGTAGACATTTGAGTTTTATACATAGTAGTTTCTTTTAATGTGGCTCATGTACCCTGCATGTGTAAAGGCACAGAGTTGAGTGTCAGTAGATCCAGCAAGTCTGGGAGACAGTTGAACTCTGAATCTCTTCCTCACATGTTGATTGATTGATCCTATGAAGTACACCTATATATAACAGTGAACTAGAGTAACATGTATCTCATATGTGTGTGTTTAGACAAACCCTTGGGCATTTTAAAGAAGGAAAAATGACAAATATCAATTGCTGGTTTAGAAAAGAGGTTAGAGAAACAGATTGTGGCATGTTAGGTTATACAATGTACTTTTTAGATAAAATCATTACTTAGCACATTTCTCTAGTATTCTTTTTGCATTATGGACCTAGGATACGTAATTTGCTTGTCATAACTGATCATTGTCTAAGGTCCTAAAAGAATTACTTTTCCTTTAACCCTTCTGTTAAGTCTAGTGAGTCTGCAAGTGTGTGCAGAACTTGAGTGCGCATAAGCAGACTTTTATTAGTAGTTTCAGCTTTCTCAGGTGTTTAATGAGTGCTCTCAAGATTACAGATTTTGCTGGATTGAATTCTAATATTATGGACTTGTAATTATGAAAACAAAAATGTAGTAGTGATCTGTTTTCATTGTTTGAGACATCAGTTTTTCCTTCACTATCCATATAAAAATTGGTCAGTAGCTGCCCAAAGAATATGGATCCAGATTATAATTCACTACTATTCTGTTCTTCCCATGGCCTTTGGTGACAACAAATGACATTTGAGAATGTTTTTTTGATACTGCCCTATGTTTATAGTCTTGGTCTGATAGAGTAAAAGCTAATTCAGTGTTATAGGTAATTTGGGTTTTGTTTCATAGTTAATATACACTGTAAAGTAAAATATACAACTAGAAAATGTTCTCTAAAGTCATGGATTCTATATAGTTTTGATGAATTAAATATGATGCCAGAATGACTAATATGTTAATGCCCTAGTGTTGAATTATTTCCATATTATGTAGTTCAAGTAAGATACATGATAGTATGTATGGCATCATGGTGGAAACAAAACTGGATATTTCTTTAATCTTCACATGTACTGTGGCAAATGGACTCATAAAATAAATGTAATCTTTAAAAATTTGGGGGCTGGAAATGTATCAACAGTTAAGAGTACTCACTCCTCCAGAGGACCCCAGTTCTGTTCCAGCACCCACCTGTTCACCACCTGCTATAACCCCAGCTCTAGAGATCCAACACCTTCTGTAGAAGGAAGGAGATACAGTCACAGACCAGCACTTTTTTTCGAGACAAGGTTTCTCTGTGTAGCCCTGGCTGTCCTGAAATTCACTCTGCAGAACAGGCTGGCCTGGAACTCAGAAATCGCCTGCCTCTGCCTCCCAAGTGCTAGGATAAAAGGCGTGCACCACCACGCCTGGCAACACTTTTTTTTTTTTTTTTTTTTTTTGGATATTTTCCTTATTTACATTTCAGGTGTTATCACCTCCCCCTCCCCCCCTTCCCAGAAACGCCCTATCCTATCCATCCTCCCTGCCCCTCCCTCTATGAGGGTGTTCCTCCACCCATCCACCCACTCCCACTTCCCTGCCTTCTGGGGCATCTATCAAGCCTTCATAGGACCAAGGACTTCTCCTCCTCCCATTGATGCATGACAAGGCCACCCTCTGCTACTTATGCAGCTGGAGCCATGTTTACTCCTTGTTGATTGATGGCTTATTCCCTGGGAGCTCTGGGGGGTTTGGCTGGTTGATTTTGTTGTTCTTCCTGTAGGGTTGCAAACCCTTTCAACTCCTTCAGGCCTTTCTCTGACTCCTCTATTAGGGCCCAGTCCAATGGTTGGCTGTGAGCATCTGCCTCTGTATTTGTAAGGAGGCTCTGGCAGGGCCTCTCAGGTGACAGCCATCAGACACTGTTAACTATGTAGCCCTGGCTGACCTCAATATTATAAAACCAGATTATTGTGTATATGTATGTGCCTACTCCACTACTGAATTCCATTTCTTTCTTTCTTTCTTTTTTTTTTTTTTT
>NC_034611.1:10589868-10624463 GCF_900095145.1 Mus pahari | reverse complement strand
CTTCAGACACTCCAGAAGAGGGAGTCAGATCTTGTTACGGATGGTTATGAGCCACCATGTGGTTGCTGGGATTTGAACTCCGGACCTTAAGAGCAGTCAAGTGCTCTTAACCACTGAGCCATCTCACCAGCCCCCTGAATTCCATTTCTGATTTAAAAGTATTTCTGTTCTGTTTTGGTCACAGGCATGTTATATTACCTGAGCATGCTTATCTAGTGTCAGAGAAGGCAAACACTTAGATATGAACCTTTATGAAACAGGTTTTCTTTGTGAAGAAGATGGCTGTCCTACTGTTTTCTCCTGGTGGCTATATATGGGGTGCATCTGATTTGCAGAGGCTCACACCCAGTTCTTGGTCTAGGCCACCTAAAAGGGGGTACATCTGATTTGCAGAGACCAACACTCAGTTCGTTTTTTTTTTTTTTTTTTTTAAGATTTATTTATTTTATGTATATGAGTACTTTGTAGCTGTATAGATGGTTGTGAGCCTTCAAGTGGTTGTTGGGAATTGAATTTAGCACTTCAGCTTGCTCAGTCCCTGCTTGCTCTGGCCCAAAGATTTATTTATTATTATAAACAAGTACACTGTAGCTGTCTTCAGATGCATCAGAAGAGGGTGTCAGATCTCATTACAGGTGGTTGTAAGACACCATGTTGTTGCTGGGATTTGAACTCAGGACCTTTGGAATAGCAGTCAGTGTTCTTACCCTCTGAGCCACCTCACCAGCCGTGACACCCAATTCTTGGTCTGGGCCACCCATATTGCTTTTGTGGTGAATGTTATTTTCATTGATGCAGAAACCAGTCATCATCACTCAGAGTGGTAGAATTGCTAAGAATTGCAGTTTGCAGAATTAGAAACGAGATAAAATTACTTCAAATTGCTTTTCTCTGTGAGGTCTTTAGTTTGCTTTCTTTAGTAACATCCAGATTTTGTGCTCTATTAAACTTGAAAGCAACTTGAAAGTATTTATATTCCTAGCACCTAGTACCACGCCTGGATTATTTAGATCTCCCCCACTTCCATCCTCACCCCATGTATCGGGAGTCTTGAGTGTTTACTTTGAAAATCTTGAAAACCTTGAAATGTAAGAAAGCTAATTCTGATGTTTCAGTAGTTTAGAAAGTTGATGGTAAGGCTAGAGTGGTGGGCCTTATTATCACAGTGGTAATTTTTCAAGAGGAATTTTTAAATTACCTCAGTTGAAAAGTTGGCTAGACAGTTAATTTTGAAACAAATTCTCACTATGAAGCTTTGGCTGGCTTGGAACTTGTTATGTAGACCAGTCTGGCCTCTGTCTCTGGGATTTTACTACCTGTGCATCCTTTGGGCTGGGATTAAAGGTGTGCAGGTGTGTACTACCACACCTGACAAAGCAAGATGAATTTTTTTCTGAGATGATTTCTGGTTATTTTATATAAACATGGAAGTCAAGCATCACCCATATATTCTGTATAATATAATGGGATCATTTTTAATTTAAAAATTTTTGTTTTACATTGTTTTATATGGCATTGGATACCCTGGAATTGGAGTTGTGGAGAGTTGGGAATTGCCATATGGATGCTGGGAACATTGAAAGAACAAGTGTTCTTAGCAGCTAAGCCATCTATCCAGCTCTTCCCTCCATCATTTATAGCCAACTAAATGGGAAGGACCACCTAAATTGCTCGGCTACACACCCGGCTCAGAAATAATGTTAGGACCATACTTGAACTTTAAAAATTTAGATAAGCAGAGATAGGAGGAGGGGTTTTTACCTGGCCTGGAAATGCAAAGTGTTCATATAGTTTTCTTCATGTGTGGGATCCTTTGATGATAATTCTGGAAAAAGGAACTGGGGTGAATTATGAAGCTATTAAACATTGAATCTTAATACCCACCACCTTTAGTGATTTTTTTTTTTTTAAATACATTCCAGGGTACTGTAAAGGATTCTGATGTACATTATTGCTCTCCTCCTTACCAACTCTGTAAATGTATCATTTTCAGTTTGAAGATCATAAATGGAGATGCTAAAGTTACTGAGTCCCAGTGAAGTAGATAGAATCTTAAATAGAGATAAATCTTGTTCCAAACACTCCCTTTCTAGGTTAATTATGTGTCAGAGTTGTCAAGTTCACATATGTATTGGGGTTGCTAACTAAAGGAAGTAAGTGGGATCATGTAGGGTTACCTTCTCTGGAATTGCCTTTTCACTTATTTTGCAGAGTGGTTCCGTGAAAAGGAAGAAAAACCTGCCTTGAAGAAAGCAGGGTTTAGGTAAACATTATAGTACATGAATGGTAGCTTCAGAGAAGGCAGGGAAAGACAATGAGAAGCAGAATTTGAGGCCACCTGGTAGGAGTGTTGAAGGAGTGGAATAGAAAGGTAAAAGAGAATTTGCAGTCTAAAGGTTCTGCCATGACGTCCTAAAAGAAAAGATGGACAGATTTAACAGAAATGAGTTTGGATACCAGGAGAATGATAGTTTGGTTTTTTGTTTGTTTGTTTGTTTGTTTGTTTAAAGATTTATTTATTTATTATATTTAAGTACACTGTAGCTGACTTCAGACACTCCAGAAGANGGCGTCAGATCTTGTTACAGATGGTTGTGAGCCACCATGTGGTTGCTGGGATTTGAACTTCGGACCTTTGGAAGAGCAGTCGGGTGCTCTTACCTACTGAGCCATCTCACCAGCCCCAAGAATGATAGTTTTGTGTACAATAAAATGAAAGTAAAGATTTAAAGGAAAAGCACCAAATTGAAAATTGAACTTTTTGGCTGAGTATGGAGTTCAGCAGTTTATGTGGTCTTGTTTTTTTGTTTTTATTGTTTTAGACAGGGTCTCATGTAGCTCAGCTTGGCCTTAAACTCACTGAGAATAACCTTGAAATTATGAAGTTATGATTATCTTGTCTCCAGTTCCCAAGTGTTGTGGTTACTGGGGTATGCCATACCTACCTGGCTTATACAATGTTTGGGAGTGATCCCAGAGATCGCTCTATACTCATCTGGGCAAGCTCTTTACACAGTCAACCTCTTGAAGGCAGTCACACTGTGAGGCTCAGGTGTACTTCTGTGTCTCAAGTGCTAAGATTCTTGACATGCACAACCATGCACAACTGTCTCTACCAGTGAGAATACACTGGACTCAATCCTCAAAACAAGGAACGAAAAAAAGAATACATTTAGACATGTTTTAACAGTAGGATTTGCAGTTGGAAAGATTTTACATTAGCCAGTACTATTTCTGAGTATGAGACAGGTCTGAATTGTTACTGACATTAACTGATGGTGTTTTCATACATGTGGAAGTTTGTATAATTCTACTACATATGAAGATTATTTCTTGGGAAATAGGTCTTTTATTAAATGAAAGAACTGGTAGATGAACCCAGTCAAGGTCATATAGTAGGTCATATAGAGGTCATATAGAGCTTGACTATAGGTTTTCTGAGTCATCCGTTCTTATTCTATCTCCCTAAAGATACAAATTAGAGGAGTAAATATGAGTGACCATTTAGGGAGACAAGGTGGAACAGAACAACATAGTGAATTTCAGGACAGCTAGGGCTACATAGAGACCCTATCTCATCAAGCAAGCAAACACTCCCCCCACCCCCACCCCCCAAAAAATCAAGCAGCAGGTGTAGCAGCATACACTTAATAGCATCCTTAGAAGACAGAGTCAGGGGTGTGAGAATTGAATTTGAGACTACCCTGAGATTCTAAAAACAGACAAGCAGTTCTTAGTTTGTGCATTTTTAGTACACAGTGCAGGTTAAGTCTCTTTAAGAGTTAAACAAATTTATATTCCTGCCAGTAGAGTAGGTATGGTGGGTGGTACAGACCACAAAGACAGGAGGATTAGGGGTTCAAAGTCAGCCTTCCTGGAGTACATGAGACTGACTCTTTTCTGTCTCAAGACAAAAAAGACAAGAAAGGGGAAGAAACAAGAATGAGGGAAAAAGCCAATGTGTGTTGTTTGTTACCTTTTCAACACTTAATAGTTAGTGGCAATCTGAATGCTAAAAAACTGTCTTGTAGCCATCTTAGTTCTCATTTTTAAGTTTAGTATGCACATCCTGATAGTTTTTTTTTTTTTAAATACTATTTTTGTTTTGAGAAGATTTGGCTGTGTAGTCAGGCCATCCCCATACTCCGGAATATTTGGATTCCTGTATGCTGGGGGGTCACACAAGGTGCTACTACTATCATTTGAAAAAAACAAACAACAACAAAAAAAAACCCCTTTTCTCTCCATTTGAAATTCTAAAATTCACTAGGTTTAAGCATGACTGACATGTTTTGATATTTCTCTCTAGTGTTTTCTCAGTGAAATCGAATTTTGTCTTATGGACTAGAAACTAATGACAAGACTTAGGCAGGTGGTCAATAAATAGGAGTTGGGGTGCCGAAGAGATGGCTCATTAGTTAAGAGCACTTGTTACATTTCTAGAGGATACTCAGGTGATTCTTAGCACCCACATGTAGGCTCAGAGCCATCTGTGACTCCAAGGGGATCTGACACAGCTTCTGCTCTCTGAAGGCACCTGGCATGTCTGTGATAATGCAGGCAAAACACCTATAACAAGATAAAAATAAGTTTTTATAAAAAATGAGTAGGTATGGTGCTACATCCTTGAACTTTGACCTCAGGCAAGAGTACTGAGAGTTTAGAAGTAGAGATAAAAAGTAGTAGGCCCACAGTGTGCTATTACTATATACACTCGGAGTCTGCCAGCTATAACTCCCAGCAATGCATTCTAGATGTGATTCGTTTACAAACATTTACACTCTAGTAGATTAAAACACACAGGCTGTGTGTCAGGTGAACATTACACCATTTGAACATTACACTATTTAGATTCAGGACTTGCTACTGAGATTTGGGTATTCATGGGATCATTTCCCCAAGAATAAAGAAAAAAGATGACTATTTTTTTTTATGCTAGTTCTGAAAATTAAATGCAACAAACAAGCTTAGTTCATAGAAGCAACTCATGGAATTAAGGATTTTTACATAAATTAAGGGCAGATGTATAAAATGAATTATGATCAATCCCAAAGTTACAAGTTAGTAAGAGCATTAACTCTGAACTTTGTGTGTGTGTGTGTGTGTGTGTGTGTGTGTGTGTGTGTACGCGCTGAGGTCAGAGGATAGTGTCCTCTCTCTCACCATGTGGCTCTGCTGCTATAGGTGGCTGCTGGTGCATTTACTTTCTGAGCTATCTTACCAGGCTGGAGTTGTTTTAGGAGTTAGTTATGTGAGGTTTAAGTTTTGGTAATGGGCCCAGTGAGGATAAACTTAGTTTCTAATTGGAGTTGGTTTTATATATGCAGATTTTTGGTTTTGGTTAACTGAAGAACTTGTTGTGGGCTTACAGTTTGAGAGGGTGAGACCATAGCAGAGAGCATGACAGCAGGCAGCCATGCATGGCACCAGAACTTTACATTCTAGTTTACAAGCCTGAGCTCGAAAGTTGCCATTTTTAAAAATGATACCTTCTTTGTGTGGATTCTTGTCTTTTCCTTCTTAGGATAACATTTGCATACCTCCTTTCTTGATATTTAGTCATTTTATATGTTGAGAGTTGTTTTTTATATAAAAATTTTAAAAAGATTTATTTATGCCGGGCACGGTGGCGCACGCCTTTAATCCCAGCCCTAATCCCAGCCCTCCGGAGGCAGAGGCAGGCGGATTTCTGAGTTCGAGGCCAGCCTGGTCTACAAAGTGAGTTCCAGGACAATCAGGGCTACACAGAGAAACCCTGCCTCGAAAAAAGATTTATTTATGTATTATATATAAGTACACAGTAGCTGTCTTTAGACACACCAAAAAGGGCATCAGATCTCATTGCAAATGGTTGTGAGCCCTGTGGCACATTAAGATGTTCTAAGCATATGTGATTGGGGTATTATTTTGCTTTAGACTTTTAAGTTCAGCAACTTTTAATAGCCCCCTTAGAAACAACAATGCTGAATGTTCAGTGAGTTTACCCAATTCTAAAGTTAGAAAAGACTCTGAAAACTGCCTCTACTCTGGAGACAGACTGCAAGCATAGTGATTCACAGACCCTCACTCCCAACTCCTGATGAGCACCTTATGTGGAATAGCTCACAAACTTAGGAAAGCACTATACTTAACTACAACCTTTATTTTAATAAAGGATGCAAATTAAAATCAGACTGTTGCTCATAGAGCTGAAACCCTGAGGCTTCAGAAGTCTTCCTGCTCACTTTCTGAATTACTCAAAACAGCATACTTTTCCTTTTTCTGTCATGTTTTAAGCATGTTCTCCCTAGCATTTTGGAGTTCACTTTTCTAGTTCTGTGGCTACTTGTCTGCCTTGTAGCTGACTTCCATGCTAGGTTAGCTTAAATGGCTTAGCCTTTTTCTTTCCTCCCTCTCCCAAGCAACTTCTGACATTTACTTGCTGCTGTGAGATTTTTTTTTCCCCCTTTTTAAAAAAGAGAGGGTAAGTAGGAATTAGAACTTGGAAAGGAGCCAGGTTTGGAGACTGAGAATCTTCTCTTGCTGTCCTCTTCAGTCTGCAATGCTTACTGGTGTCAGGACGTCTTCAGTTCCTTTAGTCATCGGTTATTTGAAGCCCATTAGATGTCAGTTCCCTGGGGCCTAGAGATTATTTGATAGATGGTGAAGGCAGAAATCAGACCTTTTCAGATGAGGATGGTTCTTCACCACAAAGGTACACAGAGCTGTTTTGCAGCCTTGCTTTTATTTATGCTATGAAAAATACATATCCTGGAAAGGGTTATAGTCACTGTTGATATTAACATTTCTAGAGTAATCTCCCTCATAACCCTGTAGTTGAACTAGGACATTGGCAAGCATTCTACTACTGAGCTGCATTCCTCTGAAAATATTTTGTTTTGTTTTGTTTTGCTTTTTTGTTGTTGTTGTTGTTGTCGGGTTTTTTTTGTTTTTGTTTTTGTTTTTTAAGACAGGGTTTCTCCGTAGCCCTGGCTGTCCTGGAACTCACTCTGTAGACCAGGCTGGCCTGGAACACAGAAATCCACCTGTCTCTGCCTCCCAAGTGCTGGAATTAAAGGAATGCGCCACCATGCCCAGCTCTTTGTTTTGTTTTTAAATAGTACTAGATACTGAATTTAAGACCTTGCTGTGCTGAAATTGGAAGTGTGTAAGTGCCAACTTTCCTAGTTCCAGATGCTATTTGGTTGAAATTATGTAGCAAACTGACTTGGGTTCAGCCTTTGGAATTTTTATTTGTTGTGTTTCTAACTCTAAGCAGGCTAAATACCTTTTGAATCTTCATTTGCAAATAGAAAAAAGCAGTAATATTACCTTACATGTTGTGATAAATGATGCAGTGTATATAAAGCTATTTAGTATAATGATTGTAACAGTCTCTTGATGAGAGCAGTGATTGCTAACTTTCTGTACCATGCATGTTCTTGGATGTGACAACAAATATAGGTGGAGCCTTATGTGGCTTGGTTTCTCTGTTGTTCTTGGGCAGGGCTTTGTTAGCTGCAGTTATTTGGTGTGAGGAGAATGAGGGTGCAAATTCAAGAGGGGAGCTTCTGAGAAAAGCTGCCAGTCTTGGAACTTGGAATTCTCAGTAGTAATCCTAAATGACTCCTCATAGCTGCCAATCAATGGGTGAAAGCACAGGCTTCCATAGCTAAGTAGCTCAGGGGATGCTTCTCAATATATCTTTAGTAGTTTCTAGACTGTGTGTGTGTGTGTGTGTGTGTGTGTGTGTGTGTGTGTGTGTGTGTGTAGCCTTGCCTAATCTTTAATTAAGATGGCCCTAACTGGAGTTTTTTGTTGTTGTTGTTGTTGTTGTTGTTTTGTTTTTTTATTCCCCCTAGTGATTGAAGTTTACAGTAGTTTAGAGGCTATGTTTATCCTGGTCATTGCATTCTTGTACTCTTAGTATAGTGCTTGATGTGTTTAGTGGGTATCTTAGAAAGTTGTGGTTTTTTTTTTTTGTTTTTTTTTGTTTTTTTTTGTTTTTTTTATTGCTGTGAAGAGAGACCATGTCTGAGGCAACTTTTATAAAGGAAAACATTTAATTGGGGCCGACATATAGTTTCAGAGGATTATTCCATTATCATCATGACAGGAAGCATGGAAGCTTGCAGGCAGACATGGTGCTGGGAGCCCAGATTTCTATTATTTTAATCTGTAGGCAGCAGAAGGAGACTGCCACACTGGTCAGAGCTTGAGAATAGGAGACCTCTAAGCCCACCCCACCACAGTGACACACTTCCTCCACCTAGACCACATCTACTCCAACAAGGCCACACCTCCCAGTTGTGCCAGTCCCTGTGGGCCAAACATTCAAACACAAGAAACTAGGGGCCAAACCACTACAGTAGGGAATCTGTGAATGAGTAACAAACTTATTGGCAGTCAAAGATGGCATGGAATATAAAGAAGTGAATTATTACAGGAGAGGATATGATAACAGTGTAAATGGATATATGGCCTGAGGAATATAGCTTGGTAAAGGCAGCAAGTTTGTAATATACTCTAGTAACTGAAATACTTGAATGTTCAAGTCAGGACTAGTGATGTGTCCTGGTAATCCCAGTGCTTGGACCATGGCAAGAACTAGTTTAAGGCTAGTTTGGACTGAGTAATGAGACTATTTCTCAACATCAAACAAACCAACCAAAATTGAGTGTTTTGATTTAGCAGTTTTACTTCTTAAAGATCAGACTTTTAGAAATAATTCTGAATACAAAAAATGAATGTATTCTGTGACATTAATAAGTAAAATTGTGTAGCCTGGAAGGGAAATACTTTGTTAGGCATTAGTACTTTAGGCTATGAAGCATTCATGATAATTTGGTGACTATTGTCTTTAGTGAAGCATTATAGGTCTACATTACAGTTGTGGATTCAGTAAATATGCAGGCAGAAAAACTGGACCAGGTAGAGAACTATTATTATAGATGACAGTTTTAAAGGAAAAGAATGATTAACATTGTGTTGTTTTGACATTGAATTATTTCTCTATAATGGCTTTGAAATTTCTCTTTTTCAGTTCTTTGAGTTTCACCAGTAATGCCACTCAGTTGCCAATATCAAGCAAGCGCATATAAGACACTTGTGACCTTTTAAGAAAAGTAGTAGTTCTCTTCACAGTATCTGGCGGTAAGTCATACTTAAACCCTTATAACTGTGCTTTGGTCCATTGACATCATAGTTTTAAAACCTTTATTTACCTTTTCTTACATGAAAGTTTTATTTTATGACTCAGAAGGGAAGAACATAAACCATGCTAATCTCAGAGGTTAGGTTTTTTTGTTTGTTTGTTTTGTTTGTTTGTTTGTTTGTTTGTTTGTTTTCTCGAGACAGGGTTTCTCTGTGTAGTCCTGGCTGTCCCAGAACTCACTATGTAGACCAGGCTGGCCTCTGCCTCCCAGGTGCTGGGATTAAAGGCGTGCGCCACCACGCCCAGCCAGAGGTTAGTTTTAATCAATTTCATTTGTCTATAGGATTTCTACCACCTGCTTCTTTAAAAACAAATAAAATAATGAAGGAAAAAAAATAACTAAGATTTTAAAGTCCAGTCGTGGTACTTTATTTTGAAGTGTTCACATATGACTTTTTAAATTGAACAAGTTAATGGCAGAGTATCTTTAAATAATTTCATTTCGAGATCCATATTCAATTTATAGTTGTAGAAGGTAATCTTTTGTTTTTAAGGATATGCTTATTCTTATTTCTGGGTATAAGTGTTTGCCTGCATGTATGTCTGTGCCTGGTGCATTCAGGGGCTAGAAGAGAACATTGGATCTTCTGGAACTAAAATTACTGCTAGCTGTGAGTCACTATGTAAGTGCTGGGTATTGAACCTGGGTCTTATAAGAGCTGCAGTGATCTTAATCACTGGGTCATCTGTCCAGTCCCTGGCTGCTGCCTTTTTGGGGTAGGAAAAGGGTTAAGGTTTTTTGTGGCATAGTCTAGCTCATTACAGAGACAGAATACAGATTAAGCAGCAACCAAGTAGGAGGAAGGTGTGTGTGTGTGTGTGTGTGTGTGTGTGTGTGTGTGTTAGTTATTTCTTTAACTTGAAATCAATAGCTGTTCTCTGTTTCTGGGGAGGGGATGCGCACACAGTTCATGGTGTATATATATTTGGTCCTATATCCTGGAGTGGAGGCAAGCATTGGATGTCATTTGTCTTGCTCTATCTTGTCTTCTGACATATTTTCTTGAGATACAATCCTCCTCTAAACCTGGAGTTAGGTTGGGACCTGCAAGTTGCAGTGAGCTTTCAGTGTTTTCCTCTCACAGTGTTTGGATTATCAGCTTTCCCACGACCTGCCCCACTGTTTATATGGGTCCTTGGGATTTCATCTCTATCCTTTTGATTAAGCAGCGAGTACTTTTGACTTTCTGAAACATCTTCTTAGCCTAATAATGGCCAATTAATTGTATTTTTATTTGCTCCCTGAAACAAGAAGGCAGAGCAGTGCCGTTGGAGTTTTTGTTTTGAGATTAAAATCACTGCTTCTTGTGCTGGCCTGGAATTTAATATGTAGCCCAGGCTGTCTTTGAACTCCAAGCCATCATCCTGCTTCAGCCTCCTGAGTACTGGGATTACAAACAGGTAACTGCCCCTCCCCCGAATACACACACACACACACACACACACACACACACACAGACACACACAGAGTTTTATGTTGTTTACTCTGTTAAGGATTAAATCTAGACTTTTTTTTTTTTTTTTTTTTTGCCTATTGCATGCAGATCAATTATTTTGTTGAATTACTCCTCCAGCCCTCCTCCCCAGGCAATTTTTTATTCAGAGTTTAGAAAACAAGAAAAATTATACACATTACTTTTCTAATGGTAGGCCTCTTTTCTTCCTGCACAAAAGCTGTCTGTACAGTGTAGAACTGTTAATGCTTTTCACTAGCCTCATTCAAAATAAAACAAAACAACACATGAGTTGCTTGCATAGTTCAATGTAGTTATGTTAAAATAAACACAGAGTTTATTTTTTGTTGTTTAGTAAGACTGTTTTATCATAGTGATGAAGGTATTCAACCTTATTCTTGAATAAGAACCTTATTCTTATTCCCTTTGTCTTTTCACTTAGGATCCACTCTGGAGGGTGAGGTATCAGATTCCAGAAAGATCATCATGAAGTTATATGTGTTTCTGGTTAACACTGGAACCACGCTGACATTTGACACTGAACTAACTGTGCAAACGTGAGTTATATTTCACTTATCCTTTGGTTTTCCAACCTAATGAAAAAAAATTACCTTATTTTAAAAAAATATTCTACCATGATAAGGACAAGTGCAGTCTGAATTTAACGCCCAAAGCCCAAGTAGAAATGACAGTTTAACACCTTGTGCTCTTGTAATAGACGTTTGGGGAAATCCCTCTGGGTAGACAGTCTAGCCTAGTTTGGTGAAATTCAAAACAATGACAGTCCCAGCACTCGGGAGGCAGAGGCAGGCGGATTTCTGAGTTCAAGGCCAGCCTGGTCTACAAAGTGAGTTCCAGGTCAGCCAGGGCTATACAGAGAAACCCTGTCTGGAAAAACCAAAAAAACAAAACAAACAAACAAAAAAACCAAAAACCAATGACAGACACTGTCTTCAAGGAGGTAAATCTTCTTCCCAAGGAAAACACTTCCTAAGGAAGCTTTCATGTAACCTCATGTGCACATGTAATCACACACATATGCACACACACAATATACATTTGAATACACCTACAAACATTTTTAAAAACCCTGCTTCTAAAACAGTGTGGGGCTAGGGAGTTGGCTTAGCAACTAAAGACCAGTTGGTGTTGAAGAGAATAAAATTTGAGTTCCATCACCCATGTGGCAGCTCACAACTATCTGTATCTTCAATTTCAGGGAATCCAGTGCCCTCTTTTGACCTCTGCAGCACCAGGCACATATGTAGTACACAGTGAACATAAAAACAATAAAGTCAATAAATCTCATTTTACATAAATAATTAAATTTAAAAACTTACTTAATTCAAGGGAGAAAAGTAACCAATATATATGAGAAGAAGATAGCCAGCTGGGAAGGTTAAACACAAGCTTTGTCCTGTACTAACATTGGAAGTAGACAGAAATCTGAGTTTCAGGACAGTCAGGGATACTTAGTGAAACTTTGTCTCAAAAAACAGCCATATAGTAAATTTCAAATCGTAGTATCATTTTGTTACTCATCATATATAATTGATGATAAAATGCTAAAATTAAATTCTGTAAATTGTGCTTTCTGATTTTTGCTTAACTATGATATTCACAATTTTAAAAGGGTAATTCTAAACTAAAAGTTTGTTAGAGCAGTAGGCATCACTTTGCTATTTTTGCTAATTTTGTATTACATTGTGTGTGTGTGTGTGTGTGTGTGTGTGTGTGTGTGTACCCTTCCACATGCAAAAGATGTGTGAAACCAGAGGACAATTTGTGCAAATCAGGTTCTCTTTATCATCTAGATCTTGGAGATTAAATTCAGGTTATCAAGCTTGACTGTAAAGTAAGTTCCTTTATCTACTGAGCCATCTTGTCCATTTGTTGTTTTTATTCTTGTGTGAATTAAGTCAATGGGTTTGTTTTGCTTATTAATGAGAGAATAAAACAAATGGACTATTTTTACCTAATTTAGTGAAGCTCATTTCTAGTCATTTTCTATTGGGCTAGGATATAAAATATTTGAATATTCTCATAAGCTTATAAAGTATAAAGGTTAGTTCTCAGGGCAAGGAAAAATTAATTTGATTTCTCACAAGAAAAGGAAAGAAATAGTTACATACCACTTTCAAGGCTGTTTACTTTATTGTAACGATTTGACAGCACTGCAGAATAATCTCATATTGAAATTATTACAAATAATTTGAATAATTTCTATTTAGAAAATAGCAGTAAGATAGCTGGAAAGATGGCTCATCAGTTAAGAGCACTGTTGCTCTTGCAGAGGAGCTAGGGTGTGTGAAACTCCAGTTCCAGGGTATCAGATGCCGCCTTCTGGCCTCTGGGCACGAGACACACACACAGACACACGCACACACGTACACACACACACACACACACACACACACACACACACACACGGAAAGCACCGATACACAAACTACACACACACACACACACACACACACACACACACACACGGAAAGCACCGATACACAAACTAAAAAGTTTTTTTGGTTTTTGGTTTTTTTCCCTTCCATGTTCGTTGGCTTTTAGTTTTAAATGGTGCTAAGGTTGGGAGAGGGCTTCATGAGCTTCTGCCTGTCTCTGAGAATCTATAATTAGTTCGTGAGTACTAGAGGCAGAAAGATATTTTCCTTAGTAGTGGCTCTACTAAGTTGCTTATTATACTTCTGTATATAACCCGCTACCCATGCTCTTGAAGTAGCCCCAATTAAACCTTAAAGATCAGCATGAGAGTAGAAGAAAGATGGCAAGTAGCCGGGAAGAGGAAGGAGACTAATGAGAGTACAAGGGAGATAACAGAAAGAGAGAGAATATAAAATGTGGGGAAATGTTGAATGAAACTAATATGTAGTATTAATATGTATAATTAATATGTGCTAATAAAAAGCTTTTTAAAGGGCTGGTGAGATGGCTCAGCAGGTAAGAGCACCCGGCTGCTCTTCCAAAGGTGCAGAGTTCAAATCCCAGCACCCACATGGTGGCTCACAACCATCCTTAACGAGATCTGACTCCCTCTTCTGGAGTGTCTGAAGACAGCTACAGTGTACTTACTTATAATAAATAAATAAATCTTAAAAAAAAAAAAAAAGAAGAAGCTTTTTAAAGCGGGGCATGGTGGTGCACGCCTTTAATTCCAGCACTCAGGAGGCAGAGGCAGGTGGATTTCTGAGTTCAAGGACAGCTGGTCTACAAAGTGAGTTCCAGGATAGCCAGGGCTATACAGAGAAACCCTGTTTCGAAAAAAACCAACCAACCAAACAAACAAAAAAGCTTTTTAAAAAAAGTACTAAAGGACCTGGAGAATTAGCTTTGGAAGTTTTTGCTATGCAAGCATGAGGACTTGAGTTTGGAAGCCCAATGCCTGACGTTTCAATGTGTGCCTGTACCTTCCAGGGGGTAGGGAGGGAAGCAGCAGCCTGCAGAGACAGATGAATCCATAGGCCTTGCTCTACAATCAATCTAGCCAAATACTGAGCTTTAGGTTCAGTAGGAAATCCCATCTCAAAATGTGGGGGAAAGCGATGGAGGAGGACACTCAGCATTAACCTCTCATGTCCACATGCAGGCACTGGTGAACATACCCAGTATATACCAAATACACATAAATGCACAATTATTTAGTTTCATTCATGAACGTTGGTCATGTGTAGATGTGTCATGCCTTACTCTTTCACCCCCATCCTTTTTCCCCCCATTTAGATAGGAGCTTTCATTGAATCCAGAGCTTTCTGATTTGGCTAGCCTGCCTAGCCAGTACATCCCAGGGGTCTGGGATATCCAAATGATCCCGTGCTACCCTAGTGCTGGGGTTACAGACTTGGACCAGCACACTGCCTTTATATGAGTCATGGGAATTTAAACTCAAGTCCTTTTGCTCGTTTAGTTAGCACTTTATCCACCCAACTGTCTTGAATTCACATTTTAAATACATCCATTTTTGGTTTTTTTGGGGGGGGGTTGTTTGTTTGTTTATTTTTTGTTTTGGTTTTTTTGAGAAAGGGTTTCTTTATATATCCCTGGCTGTCCTGGAACTCACTCTGTAGACTAGGCTGGCCTCGAACTTGCCCAGGGTCCTTCTAGAATTTTAACATGTGGCTATAGGATTTTTTTTTTTTAAGCAGTTTTTACATGATTTAGATTTAATGTACTTTCTATAATGTATTGTGAAAATCTTAAACACAAACTCTGTGTTTAAACATGCATATATGTTCGTTTATACCTTTCACCATTATTTAAAACCCAAAAAAGTAATTTTGTATGCCGCCTGTATTTTATGGGTTCACTTTTAGATGTGAAAAACATAGGCATTTAATTCATTTAATTCACAGCCAGTTGATTGTGGTATCTAATTAAAAAAACAGGAAATTTATTACTGTTTTTTGAGAAAAGTCTTAGAATGAGATTCAGTAGCCTTATGGTATGTGTGTGTGTGTGTGTTTTATGAAGTGCTTTTATAAAGGTACTACAAATATGTAAATAACTGGATTTTATTTTTCTAAGTGTGGCTGATCTTAAGCATGCCATTCAAAGCAAATACAAGATTGCTATTCAGCACCAGGTGCTAGTGGTCAATGGAGGAGAATGCATGGCCGCAGATCGAAGAGTGTGTACTTACAGCGCTGGGACGGTAGGTGTCAAAGATCCTCTACTGCATAGTCTGCTTTCTTAGCAGATGGGAGCAGGGACTCTGGTTTTTTTTTTGTTTTTGTTTTTGTTTTTTTTTTTTATTAAGGGCAGTACACAAGTTGATCATTTATAACACATTTTTGTCATTTCTGCATTTTTTGATATAGGACACAAATCCAATTTTTCTTTTTAATAAAGAAATGATCTTATGTGACCGTGCACCTGCTATTCCTAAAACTACCTTTTCAACAGAAAATGACATGGAAATAAAAGTTGAAGAGTCTCTTATGATGCCTGCAGTTTTCCACACTGTTGCTTCAAGGACACAGCTTGCAGTGGTATGATGTAAACAATTCCTTTAACTGATTGCTTCTAAAAGCATTCCAGGCTAGATAGAAGTCAAAAATATGCATAGAAAACATGAAAAATACTCCCTTTACAGGTGTTTGTTTGTTTGTTTGTTTGTTTGTTTTTAATTGTGTGCGTCTGTCAAAGAACAACTAGTGGCAGTAGGTTCTCAATATAGTTTCAGGAATTAACTTGTCTACTTGGTAGTGAGTGCCTTTACCTAGTACCTGTCTCATAGGCCTCTTTATGAAGACAGACTTCTTTATAACATCCTCCTCTACTTAAGTGTAGGGTTGAGGGTTGTGGCTATAGGTTGATCATAGTTTAAGAACATGCATTGTTCTTCTAGAAGACCTGAGTTTGGACCCCAGGATCCATTTTGGGTGATGCACAGCTGTCTGAAATTCCAGCTCAAGGGTATCTGATGTCTCTAACTTCCATAGAACCTGTACTTATTTGGTGTGCACACATACACAATTAAAACTAATAAGAAATCTTTATATTTTATAATATA
This sequence comes from Mus pahari, assembly GCF_900095145.1. Lineage (NCBI taxonomy): Eukaryota > Metazoa > Chordata > Mammalia > Rodentia > Muridae > Mus > Mus pahari. The sequence continues at coordinate 10,608,292 of NC_034611.1, read as the reverse complement.
CTAAGTTTTAGATGTGGAAGAAAAATGTTTCTTAGAACCTGTGAAGTAACACAGTTTACATTTTACTTTAAAAGGGTAACATTAGAAAAGTTTCAGTGTTGGTTACTAAAACTTAGGAATACATTTTGGTGTGTTATATAATACTGGACACGAGATTCTTGTGGCAAGAAAACAGGTGGCAACAATCTGCACATTGCAGTCAGGGTGGCACTTTGGTTTATTGGAAGCAGAAGGGAGTGTATGCTGAGGAAGCTGCTGTTCAGCCTAATAGGGAGCCACAGACTTTTATTTGGTTTTCTTGGCGTAGGTTAACCTTTTGATATTTGTCCATATATTTATTAGTCATGAACTTTAAAGATGCTTTTCTTCTTGTCCACAAGCATTCTCACTTTGTGATTGGCTGTTAGTAGGAAGTGACTTAACTCAGGATTGCTGAGTCCATTTTGTTTCTGATGTCATCATGTAGACTTGGAAGTGCTTGAGTCAGCCTGAGACCCTCTTGTTGGTGGCATCAAGGAAAAAATTCAGAGGGATTATACTTATGTATTAAGGATCATACTGTGGGCTGGGTGGTAGTGGCAGCAATGCATACTTTAAATCTCAATACTCAGAAGGCAGAGAAAGGTAGATTTCTGTGAAGCTAGCCTGGATTACAAAGCAAGTTCTAAATTCCAAAACAGCAGTGGCTACACACACAGAGATCCTGTCTTTAAAAAGGGGGAAGGGGGAGGGTGGATGGTGAGATGGCTCAAAGGGCAAGAGCACTGACTGCTCTTCCAAAGGTCCTGAGTTCAAATCCCAGCAACCACATGGTTGCTCATAACCGTCCTTAACAAGATTGGACTCCCTCTTCTGATGCATCTAAAGATAACTACAGTGTATTTACGTATAATAATAAATAAATTTTAAAAAATGAAAAAAGGGGGGGCATGGGTGAGCTGAGATGATGTCTTTATTGTAGATAAAAACATATTAAAAATGAAATAGTTGGGCCTGAGAGATGACTCGGTGGTTGAGAGCACTGGCTGCTCTTCCAGAGGAGCCAGGCTTAATTCCCAGCACCCACATGGCAACACAACTATCTGTAACTCTATCTGACACCCTTGCACATATATACGTGCAGGCAAAACACCAGTGCATATAAAATAAAAGTAAAATTAAATAGTTGAAATGAAAGTAAGGAACATAAATATTGAAATTCAAAATGCCAGTCATTGCTATTCTTTTTTTTCTTTTTTTTTTTCCTTTTTTTTTTTTTGAGACAGGGTTTCTCTGTGTAGTCCTGGCTGTCCTGGAACTCACTTTGTAGACCAGGCTGGCCTCTGCCTCCCGAGTGCTGGGATTAAAGGCATGTGCCACCACACCCGGCTCATTGCTATTCTTAAAACAAGAATAAAGATAGTTTAGAAACTTCTTCATTCTTTGGGGTCTTGTGCACTTTTATGTAGGGGAATTTTTTTTATTACTTTTAAAGATAATTTTTAGATACCTTAGCAGCTTAAGTAACTTACCTTTGTTAAAGGAAATTGGTCAGCTGTTTTCTTACTTGTAGAACTGAGATAAATTTCTCCACTACTGTGCGACTATAGATATTTTCTGAATATTTTGTTGTTGTTGTTGTTGTTGGTTTTTGTAGGGGTGTTTGTGAGTGTGTGTGTGTGTTTCATAATACAGGGTTTCTCTGTTTAGCCCTGTTTGTCTTGGAAGTCCCATTGTAGACTAGGCTGGCCACATTATTCACAGGCATGCATGTGTTTTCTTCTGTGGGGCGAGCCTTAAATCAGAAAGTGATTAATTACCCCAGTAACATTTTGCACCTAAATTTGCACTGCTCTTGTAAGGTCAATATTCTTACCCAGTAATCATAGCAGTTCAGAGAGTTTTCAGCAGGGTCAGAATGTTGGTGTCCCTGACCCCTCTACAGCAGTTGCTTGAAAAGCACCTTCAGTACTATGAGAGTCAGTCAGCAGAGAAGAAGCTTCCTGGTCAGTACTATCTTTTCTTCATTTTCTTGATGAATGTGTGTGCTGTCTTCAGCTGTAGGGTCCTAGAGTCCTACCACAAATTCTCAGGGACAACTAAGAGCAGTGATAACCTGTATTGTGTTTTTGTGGGGGCTGGTCCCCTGGCACACTCCTCCACTGACATCTTAATATACATATCCTATATGCAGTGCTATGTTTTATAATAGTGACTTGCTCTCTTTCTGTCACCTCCCCTGACACACATTGTATGTGTCTAACTATCTGTGTTCCTCATACTTTAATGTTAGTATTACACGTGTGTACCACTATGGTGGCCCACAGTAAAATCTAATTAATTTTTTGGTAGCATTTTGTGAGATTTGTAGCCCTCTCGTTTCTTTCTCTTTTCCCCTCTAGATTGTTATTAAGTAGTTATATTTTTACATTTGCTATTTTTTCCACTTAACTACTTTCCAGCCTTTGGAAAAGTTCTTTCTTTCTTTTGTTTTGTTTTGTTTTGTTTTGTTTTGTTTTGTTTTGTTTTTCAAGACAGGGTTTCTCTGTATAGCCCTGGCTGTCCTGGAACTCACTTTGTGTAGACCAGGCTGGCCTCGAACTCAGAAATTTGCCTGCCTCTGCCTCCCGAGTGCTGGGATTAAAGGCGTGCGCCACCACACCCGGCTTGGAAAATTTCTTAATTTATGTCCATATTCTCTGTACCTTCGTAAGTGGTCTGAACTTCTGAAAGTGGTCACTTTAACAGAGTGTTATTTGTTTTCGGCAGGAGCAGAATTTTTTGTGACAGGGAACTTCTTTTTCTCAGAAATCTCCCACATTGCTTTTTAGTTTGCACTTGATACTTCATTCTTTATAATTAATTGAATTCCAGTCATCCATTTTTTAAAAAATCATTTGACTCTTGAAAGAACCTTGCTGGTGAAGCGTGAAGCGTTGCGTCCCCAACACCTGTACGAAAAGCTGGGAATGATAGCATGTGCTAATCCTAATCCCAGTGACGGGCAGCTGGTAGACAGAAGTGTCACTGAGGCTTGCTGGCCACCATCCCAGCTCTAGGCGCAGACCTTGATACAAAGGAATCAACTGGAAAGTGGTAGGACACCCAGCATCTTCTTAAAGCTTCCATGTTCACACACGTATAACATATACATAGCATAATACATACATAGATATATACACACAAACACACACAGTTTTTTATATTTAAAGACTCCTACTTTACAATTTGAAGATGATAATGTATTTTCAGTTTTTCATGTTTGACAAAAATGTTTGTGAAAATGTATGTATGCATATATATATATATATATATATATATATATATATATATATATGCATATCTTGATTATTTCCCTTTTTCATTCTCACACAGGAAATGTATGACGTTGCCAAGAAGCTTTGCTCTTTCTGTGAAGGGCTTGTCCATGATGAGCATCTTCAGCACCAAGGCTGGGCTGCAATCATGGCCAATCTGGAGGACTGTTCGAATTCATACCAAAAACTTCTTTCCAAGTTTAATAATATTTATTCTGAATATCTTCGATCCATAGAAGACATCAAGTTAAAACTTACTCAGTATGTTTGTCATTATGTGAATGTTTAAAATGCCTTTATCAATAGTTTTCTAGTCCCTAGGTGTTGGTTGGAGGCTGTTTATTTAAATAACTATTTTTAGTCTCTTAAAGCATTTTTATTATAATTATCATTATGATTATTGTTTGTGTAAGTACAGGGATGTGTGTTTCAGAGTGCTTATATAAAAGTCAGAGGGCAAATTTTCCATGTTGGTTCTCTCCTCTGGCTGTGGGATTCAGGCTCTTCCTGTTGCCCACTCAGCCATCTCACTGACCCATTTTTACAGTCAGACTTTGGTTGTGTTTTTGGTTTTGTTCTTGGTTTCTTTTGTTCAGTCTATCTAAGAATCTCTTCCTAGCTTTTGTCCAATTGAGATAATATAAGTGGGGGACAGGGAAGACCAGAACTCCCAGACATGGACAACTTAGTTAGGTCCTTTACATGTAAATCAAGTGCCGTTGGGTTTTGGAAGGGAAGTACAAAAATAATGTATAATTAATATGCAAGTGAGCAATACTTCGACCTTAGAATAATTGCTAATAAATGCTATATAAATGCTAGTATATGTACTTTTCCGATTTTATATTTAGGTTTTTGGGTTTTCGGTTTTTTTTTTTTCCCGTCTTCTTTGAATTTACACATGATAGCATGTATATTCTTTTCTTTCCTTTTCTTAATTCTTCATTTTTTTTTTTTAAAGTGATGCTGGGAACTCAACCGTCGCACTTTCCTGTTTCATACAAGCAATTTTGCACCCCAATTCCCGTGACTCCTTCTTTTCCTCAGTTTTTTAATATTGTAGATTGACTTTTTTCTTTTAAAGATTTATTTATTTTATGTATATGAGTACATTGTAGCTGTCTTCAGACACACTAGAAGAGGGCATCAGATTCCATTACAGATGGTTGTGAGCCACCATGTGGTTGCTGGGAATTGAACTCAGGACCTCTGGAAGAGCAGTCGATGCTCTTAACCACTGAGCCATGTCTCCAGCCCCTAGATTGACTATTTTAATACAAGTTTTGCTCCTTAGTTCTAGACTTCAGAAGAAATATTGGTAGGAAAGAGAATGGATAATTAGTAATAGTAAAAGGATCATTTTAAATGTTTATTACAATAACCTTTCCAACTACCTATCTTGGAGGGAGTCCTTCTGACCATATCAATTTACTTTAAGGACTTGAATCTATTAACATATAGTTTTATGATATCTTAAAGATTACATATTTTCCTCCATATTCTTTAGCAGCTATACTCTTTCAGTCCATTTTTGATGTGGTTAGTTTAAGAGTTATCCTAAGTCTAAAATTCTTAGTTTAATCCTATATTGTCAATATATTAAATATATTTGATTGTGATAAAGCCAATTACAGTGTGAGGGACTGCTATGGTTAATCTTCATAAATTTTAATGTTTTTTAATTAATAGGTGTATTTGAAACAAGTTTCAAAGTGTCTACTTCTTTAGTATAATCTAGCTAGCTTTGCTTTAAATTTGTATTTTAATGTTAATGGTCACCTTTCTACTAAGTTGTACTTTTAACTGGCTAATAAAGGAGCTTATATGTGAATAAGACATGGAACAGTGGTAAGGCTGGTGTTTTGAAGTACAGTGTAATTTCATTGGATGATACTAGAACACACTCGTTTTACTGACTCATGTTTTGTATCTTAAGTTTAGGAACTGCTGTTTCAGTAATGGCCAAGATTCCACTTTTGGAGTGCCTAACCAGACATAGTTACAGGGAATGTTTGGGAAGACCGGATTCTTTAAATGAACATGAAGGCTCAGAGAAAGCTGAGATGAAAAGATCTTCTGAACTGGTGCTCTCTCCTGATATGCCTAGAACAACTAAGACATCCGTGTTAACCTCATTGCACAAGTCAGTGGAGCACGTAGCTCCGGATCCCGCCGATACTGAACGTGGCACAGAACTTAGGGAATCTTGTCAAAGGACTGTCCAGCAAGAAGAAGCTTCAGTAGATGCAAAAGACAGTGATCTGCCTTTTTTTAATGTTTCTTTGTTAGACTGGATAAATGTTCAAGATAGACCTAATGATGTGGAATCTCTGGTCAGGAAGTGCTTTGATTCTATGAGCAGGGTAAGTGAGTGTGTGTGTGTGTGTGTGTGTGTGTGTGTGCGCGCGCGCGCGCGCGCGCGCGCGTGTGCGCATGTATGTTGGAGCGGGAGGATGATTAAGAGCAGAACCTGGAATTTGGAGATTAGATCAAATTATTTTAACCATGCTCTTGAGTTGATTATAAATTTGGGAAGATTATTTGAGAGTAAATTTTTAATGCAGTTTGAAGGGTTTACACAAATAGATTTTGAGTGGTTCAAGAATAAATCACTACCAATTAAGTATATTTTTGAACATTTCCATTGTTTGGAAAGGGGTCTTTTTGCAGTAAGCACCTCTCTCCATGAGAACCGTAAACTATTCCATCTCCTTAAGAATTCATGAGTAAGACATTGCGCTTTCAGTCGCAATTCTAGAAGTAAACCCAGGATAAATGTCTCTTCATATTTGCTCTTTAAATTGATACAAAACATTTGCATCAGAAAGAAAATTGCTTTAGTGACACAAAATAATAATGTTTTGAAGATTTCAGTTGTCAGAATACAAAGGACTTTGCTTAAAGGGGTACTTAGTTTGAAAACAGCTTTAGTCCTTGATTCATTCAATCTTGAAAACAACAAAACACCTGAATATTTGGTCTAGGATACCTGGAACAGGATGTGCCTACCTTATTTAAGTTGTAAGTAAAATGAGAACATTAAGAACTTGGCTTCCTAATATGTTCAGCATCTTTGTCCTTGATAATATCTGATAGATAATTATTTAATTCAGTTTAAGGCACTTGTCCCAGAAAAACTGTCAAATGAATGAAAATGAGACTATTATTTCTGCTTAAATACTAATATCTTAGTATCTGAAACTTCCATTTATGAATGCATGATTAACCATATAACAGTGGTCCCAATAACCAACTAGTGCCATTTTTATAATTACAACTGTCCTGGACTTCAGAATAATTTTGCATAAAGCCTGATGCTTGCTAGGATAATGCTCCACTACTGTTGTATCTTCTGAACTATATAGGCAGAGTTAGCTTTCCCAGGATGACTTTGAACTCAATCGTATAGTCCAGTTAAGTCTTCACAATCCTTCTGCCTCAACCTTTTGTGTACCTGGGACTATATAGGACTTGCAAGCAGATCCACCATGAGACGTTTTGTGATTAGTGAGTACTGTTTATCTCATAGTAGTAGTTTTGATTGACAGCAAATAAAAACAAAAGGTGCTTAGATTTTATTTTTTTGTTTGTATTTTTGATTCTATTTAGAGCCCTTAGTTTCATAGATTAGTCCGATTTCTGTTTCATAATGTATATTTATAATGTATAGTGTGAACTCCCATAACTGCCTCAGGAAATGAGTTGGGACATAATTTGTTTTGGAATTTAATGTTTGTAATTTCTGAATTCCAGCCCGGACACTTGTGGTTTAGGGTTAGGGTTAGGGTTACGGTTACACTTGTGTTTATAAATTTATCAATCTGAATCCCTGGGTTTTATATTTGCTTGGACTGCTAGACAATTTCATAGTTGTTTTGTTTGCAACCCAGTTTTTATTTAAACATAATATTCTATAATTTGATTTTTTTTGAATATTTCTTTTATTTTTATTTATAAATATGTTTGTGTTTCTGTAGGTGCCTTCAGAGACCATAAAAAGGCATGGCATCTGTAGAGAGAGATATACACATGGCAGTATGTAGCTTGATCCGGTGCTAGGAACCAAACTTGGGTCTTCTGCAATAGGATTGTGTCTTTTTTTCTTAATTTTTTTATTATTTAAGTGTATTTTATACATCAAACATTTATTTTGAGAATCAAATAATACATAAAAATTGTTCAACTTTTTTATTCATATCCTTTCATACCCTAAAAGTATCATTAATGAATATTTAATATTATCCATAACTGAAGATCTTATATCTGATGTTGAATACTAAATTGTTTCAAAACATAGAAAATATTCTTTTGGGGTTAAGCATAGTAAAAGCATAAAATATTAAAAATGAATCATTGAGAAATATATTCAAAAGCCCTTATATGATACCAACTGACATAGTGAAAGACTATTTAAAACGCATTATATATCTGTGTTCATTGCCTAACAGTCAGTTTACTTAAAAAAGATTATCAGTGTTTCTAGGAGAGAAATTATCAGTAAGTATGTATTAAAAAATTTAAAATAACAAAAACTCTTTGAAGTTAAGCATTAATCAAATGCTAATTTCAAACACTTGTGAAAAATTATCGATAATACTTCTATGATGCTTTTAGAACATGATTTTAATATTTTCAACTTATAATCTTTGGGAAAGTGGAATAAAAATTTCCACAAAATATTAAATAAATTTTTATTACAGTAAGGATTTTTAGGAATTATGTTAAGATCAATCCATTGTTTTTCTCTTCCTAACCATTGTTCACTTGAATTATCTTCCTGTTTTACCCTTCCCTAACCTAACCTCATTTAAAGGGCCTAGTCAAATTCCTCCTTTACACATCAGAAAGGCAGTCAAAGAGACCCCAGTCAGCGAGATGACTCAGTGGGTAAAGGGTGTCTGAATGTGATGTTTGATTCCTAGATGGCTGCAGGAGGGAATTGACTCTCCCAAGTTGTCCTTTGACCTGCATGTATATGTCATGGAGCTCACATTCGTGCCCGCACATGTGTACGCATTTACACGTGTTTCGCATACACAAACACAGTTGAAGAAATAACTTGGATGCTACCTGCATGTTGATATTGGCAGGTATTCAGAATCCCTTCTGAGACATGAAAAGCTGAACTAATTTTCAACCATTGAAAGTTGAATTTAGGATCTGGCAAGGTAACCCAGTGGGTGTAAAAGCCTGAAACCTCATTTTAATCCCCAGGACTCATTGTGAAAGGAGAGAAGGCATTTCTTTTTGCTCATGCCCTTTTACCCACTAAGGCTCTAGGTTTAGTTACAAGCACTGCAATGTCAATAATGATGATGTAATAAAATGTTTTTTCAAGTTATTGGTGATAGTTCACACATATAATCCCAACACTGAAAATTTGATACTAGCCCGGGCAGTATACTGTAAGTTCCTTGAATGAGACCCTGCCTCAAAATAAATACGTTATGCTTAATGAAAGATAAAACCATACAGAGTAATCAGAATGTGAGGAGGGATCTGGAATGAAGCAGCAGAACCTGAGAGTGAGGAGCTAGGCAAAGGTAGTAGACTATGCCACAGTTCCAGGAGCCTTTAATGAAACAAGGTCGTTTAATATCTGTGACCAGTTTTACTAGAAAACAGTCGCCACCAAGTGCATCATATAGTTACATTTTACACTACAAACACGTAGAACTAAAGTCAGAGGACAGGAGAAATTAAATTAAATATTAAGAAATCTCATTGACCAAACCATTTCCTTGCAATAGAGATTAAGTTTAAGCTTTCTGTCCCATTTGGTAAGGACAAACCTTGCCTTTTTAAAGAATGGGATCTTGCTGAGTTGCCTATGCTGGCCTGAACTTTTGGTTTAATTCTACCTTGTTTCCTGAGTTCTGAATTACAAACATGCCAACATACCTGGCTATGGAAGATGCTTTGAGAGAAGATGAGGTGATGAGTTACTACCAAAGAATGGGTTTGTCATTAGCTCCACTTTATATGACCCTGATGACTTTGAAAATAACATATTCTTAGGGATACTGAGAATTGTTTAAATTGATTGAGATTTGTGACTACTGAAATTTTGAGTTTTGTATTGTGATTTGTTTAGCACAAGTTGTTTAGGATGGGGTTCATTCTATTAACCTTCCTTTGGAAGTATAACTTTATTCCCTGTGCATTTTTCTGCATCATTTTCTTTCTTTCTTTCTTTTTTTTTTTGTTTGTTTGTTTTTTTCGAGACAGGGTTTCTCTGTGTAGTCCTGGCTATCCTGGAACTCACTCTGTAGACCAGGCTGGCCTCGAACTCAGAAATCCGCCTGACTCTGCCTCCCAAGTGCTGGGATTACAGGCTTGCACCACCACGCCCGGCTGCTGCTGCTGCTGCTGCTGCTGCTGCTGCTTCTTCTTCTTTTTTAGATTTATTTATTATTATATATAATTACATCTGTCTTCAGACCCCCCAGAGGAGGGCGTCAGATCTGATTGTGGATGGTTGTAAGCCACCATCCACAATGAGATTGCTGGGATTTGAACTCAGGACCTTCGGAAGAGCAGTCGGTGTTCTTAACCACTGAGCCATTTCTCCAGCCCCCTGTATCATTTTCTATATCCTTTGTATCCTATTCTGTATCCAGTTACTGTGAAATATAGTTAAAACTATTTCTAGAAGATTTTACTCATATATGTTTCCTTCTCATTTAGCTTGACCCAAAGATTATTCAACCATTTATCAAAGAATGCCATCAAACTATTACCAAACTTGATAATCAGAATATGAAAGCCATTAAAGGGCTTGAAGATCGGCTATATGCTTTGGACCAGATGATTGCTAGCTGTAGCCGGCTGGTAAATGAACAGAAAGAGCTTGCTCAGGTATTGTGTTTATGACCACTTGTTTTCTAGCTCCCAGAACCAAGTAGCTGAATTTCATTGTGTGCTAGTATCCCTCTCCTCATTCCCTTCACCTTCTCCCTCCCACTTTCTGTACTTCATGGACTGGAGTTTTCCTGTTTTTCCTAGGCTGTCTTCCTGCTTAACTGCTATGGTTTTTGGTTGGTTGTTATATTTTTTTTTATTCCTTGTGATATTGATGTTTTATGTGCTTATTTTTAATAAGAAAACAAATATTATAAAAGTTTAAGATAGCTTAACATTTTGTGTTTCCATGACATTTTAAAGAATTTGTTTGCTTTTAGCTTGTGTTTGGGTTAATTATTTTAATAAAGCTTTCAAGGTACATATTGTAAGTTAGCTTTCTGTCCTTGGAATAGCCATTTCTCCCTCCTCCCCATTAATGTGAGACAGAAATTGTAGGAATCTAAGTGAAAAGTGGTTCATTGTTGGTTTTTCTCTTGAGAGCTTATGCCATTTTCCTTCCCAAAGGGATTTTTAGCTAATCAGATGAGAGCTGAGAACTTGAAGGATGCATCTGTGTTACCTGATCTGTGCCTGAGTCATGCAAATCAGCTAATGATTATGTTGCAAAACCACAGAAAACTGTTGGATATTAAACAGAAGTGTACCACTGCCAAACAGGAGCTAGCAAACAATCTTCATGTCAGACTGAAGTAAGAGATTCTGTCATTTCAGTTCTTGTGTCTTTTTAATCTTCCTAGTAATAACAGTAATTTCCCCTTATGATTATGTTGAAATGCATATTGACTAACTTTAGGGTTAGACTTTATAGAGCCTTGATCTTCAAGATGACTTTTAACAAATGTTACCTACAAGATGACTTTTAACAAATGTTCAAAGCAATGAATCTTTATCTATAGGTGGTGTTGTTTTGTGATGCTTCATGCTGATCAAGATGGAGAAAAACTGCAAGCACTGCTCCGCCTTGTAATAGAGCTATTAGAGAGAGTCAGAATTGTTGAGGCTCTTAGTACAGTTCCTCAGATGTATTGCCTAGCTGTTGTTGAGGTTGTAAGGAGAAAAATGTTCATTAAACACTACAGAGAGGTAAGCAATTCTAATTATTTAATTATATATTAACATTCATAATTGGTATATTTTATTAATATAAATGTTTCTCTTCTAAGTGGGCTGGTGCTTTAGTCAAAGATGGAAAACAATTATATGAAGCTGAAAAGTCAAAAAGGGAATCCTTTGGGAAACTATTTAGTAAGTGTTAATTTATTTACCCTTTTCCTTTTTTATTTTTTGGCCTTTAAGTAATTTCTAAAATAACCATGTTCCTGTTTTTTTTTTTTTTGTACAGGGAAGTCCTTTTTAAGAAATCGTCTGTTTAAAGGACTGGACTCCTGGCCTTCCTCATTTTGTGTATGTATTTTTTTTTTCTAACTAGGACTAAATTTCTATATTATAAAACCTTATTTTTTCAGGGTTAGAAGCATTTATCAGAAACAAAATAAGTTATGAGTGATAGGATTAAATTAGCATAAAATGTTTTGGGTTTAAGGGTTACCTGGTGTAAGCTTTAATATGGGTTAATTTTTGAGATTATATTTTAATTACAGTGTTTCTCCCTTCCCTTTCTTCTCTAAAATCTTCCATATAAACTTCCTGATCACCTTCAAATTCATAGACTTTTAAAAATCCATTTACCAGTGGTATTATATGTATACCTGCATATATTTAAGTATTTCTAGATATAATCTGAATCTCTATAATGCTACATGTATGTATATTTTCAGAGTTGACCATTTGGCACTGGACAGTGATTAGTGGGCTCCCCCTGGGAAACCTCTCCTGTTTCCAGCTTCACTCAGTTGTCTAGTTCTCTGTGTAGGGGTGAGGCTTTGCGGGATTTTCCCATGCAACTTAGTGTGTTCGTTCGTGTCCTTGTCCAGGTGGTCATGTTGGTGAGACTGTGTGTGGGTGTAGCTTCTGATGCTACTAGAAGACAAAGTCTCTGAACAATCTTTCTGCCCCCTTTTCAATGTTCCTTGAGTCTAGAGCTGCAGTGTTGTAGATGTCTCCTTTGGTACTGGCTTCCTCAACTCTTCATATTGATTGGTTTTAGTTTTTTGTAGTCTCTGTTGCAAAAGAGAAGATTCCTTGATGGGGGGTAAAAATGTATATTTCTACGTGGGTGTAAGGACGATATTCAAGGATTGTTAGGGATTAAGCTGATTGAGTAAATTAGTGGTTGCATGTTCTCCTACAATAATCTTGATTTTACTAGTGCTGAACAGTTAGGTTTGTAGTGCCAGGCATGGTCTCTTTTCTGTTGAGCAGGTCTTAAGTTCAGTTAGAGAGGTTTTGCTTTCTGCCAAGGTGTGAGTTCTTTACCACTACTTTATCATTCAAGCGCTCAGCGTAGGCTGGCATCATCAGTGGCAGGTTTTTTTTGTTTTTTTTTTTTTTCCTTTTTTTCTTCTGTTTTTCCTTTTATCTTTCTGTAGTCTTCCTTCTGTCTGTTGCTGTTTCACCCCACTGTCTCCATGCCACTTCATTATTTGAGTCAGAGTAGCTCGAGTCTTCAGTAAATCTTCCTTAAAATTAAACATGAAAGTGCCATTTGATAGATTTTAGCTGGGTTTATTAATTTTTTAAATGGAAAGAAACATGTTTCACGATCTAAGAAATTTAGGAAGTGCTATGTCCTTCCACCATATTAAGATGTCAATTTCAAACATGTTTCTGCATGGTAGTATTTCTTAAGAATGTACAATTGTAACTAGAATTCACATACTCATTTATCAATGAACCTATTTTATGAAGATTATCCTGACATTTCAATCTTCTTGACTATTGATTAAGATAATCAGAGTTATTTTTAAAAGATACCAATTCTTGCCAGTATTATAAAAAATAATTAGTAGGTCTTTACAATCCATTTTTCATTTAGAATTAAAGTTTGAAGTCTTCAAAATGAGAAGAGCAAAGAAAAAAGTCTCCCTAAGGAACACCAACAAAGTTTACTATAGAGACCTTTTGTGACCATTCTGTAAGCCAAGGGGAAATCGGAAAATTATGTATTTCGTGTTGATGGGATACTAGAATTTCTGTCAGATGGTGCTAAGACAAGAAGGAAAGGATAAGTATATTAGTTACCACCAAGATGCTCAGTTTCCAGACTAGTGAGCCCTGGCATATTTGCATGGTCTTTTGCTTAAGTCTATTAGTAGTCTCTCTTAATTGTGAGGAGATCATTTGACATGTTTTTGTCAGTCTCTTATAGTGGATTTAATTATATCAAGAAATCATAAATTCATCCTTTGTATTAGTAAAGTGTTTTTTTCCATTTATAGACCCAGAAGCCTCGAAAATTTGACTGTGAACTTCCAGATATATCATTAAAAGATTTACAGTTTCTTCAATCATTTTGTCCTTCAGAAGTGCAGCCATTCCTCAGGTAACAGCCATGAATACTTTTGACTTAAGTTGATCTTAAAATGATGAAAGTTATGATTTGGGCTGGTGAGATGGCTCAGCGGGTAAGAGCACCCGAGTGCTCTTCCAAAGGTACAGAGTTCAAACCCCAGCAACCACATGGTGGCTCAAACCATCCTTAATGAGATCTGACTCCCTCTTCTGGAGTGTCTGAAGACAGCTACAGTGTACTTACATATAATAAATAAATAAAAATATTAAAAAAAAGAAAGTTATGATTTGCTTTCTTGTGGCTTCCCTAGCTTGTTATACTGTTTTTTTTGTTGTTGTTTTGTTTTGTTTTGTTTTTTAATGAGTGTACAAGCTTCTTTCACTTTGCTTGTCCTTGCTTAAGAAGGACTGACTCTGTTGTTCATTGTTTTTAAGAGAATGAAACAATTTGTTTGCAGTTTGTTAGAAACTAAAAATCTATCATTCTTTTTCAGGGTTCCCTTACTTTGTGACTTTGAACCTCTACACCAGCATGTACTTGCCCTACATAATTTGGTAAAAGCAGCACAAAGTTTGGATGAAATGTCACAAACTATTACAGATCTCCTGAATGAACAAAAGGCAAATGAGTTATTTTAAGTATTTTTATTAATATAAGATGTTTGCACTGTTATAGATTTTTAAGACTTTAACTCTGTGTTTCAGGTATCCACAAGTCAGGCATCCCCACAGTCAGCTGCTTCTCCAAGAATAGAAAGTACAACAGGCATTACAACTACTACCTCACCAAAAACTCCTCCTCCTCTATCTGTTCAGGATACCTTATGTCCGGCAGTGTGTCCCTTAGAAGAATTATCTCCAGATAGCATCGATGCTCATACATTTGATTTTGAAACCATCTCCCATCCAAACACAGAACAAACTGTTCACCAAGCTTCTATAGACTTGGATTCATTAGCAGAAAGTCCCGAGTCTGACTTTATGTCTGCTGTGAATGAGTTTGTGATAGAAGAAAATTTATCGTCTCCAAACCCTATAAGTGATCCACAAAGTCCAGAAATGATGGTGGAGTCACTTTACTCTTCAGTCATCAATGCAATAGATAGTAGGCGCATGCAAGACACAAGTACACGTGGAAATGAGGGCTTTGGGGATCGGGCTACTCTACATGTCCAGCTGGAGAAATGCAGAGCTGCTGTGCAAGACTCTAACATCAGTATACAAACCATCAAGGACGATCTGTGCCATTTCAGAACATTTGTACAAAAAGAACAGTGTGACTTATCAAATTATTTAAAATGTACAGCTGTAGAAATAAGAAATATTATTGAAAAAGTAAAATGTTCCCTAGAAATAACACTAAAGGAAAAGCATCAGCAAGAACTCCAATCTTTAAAAATTGAGTATGAATGTAAACTTGATGCTCTAGCAAAAGACAGTGAAGAAAATGTAAATAAAATTTTAAAATTGAAAGAAGATTTAGTATCCCTTGAAGAGGCTTTACAAAATAAAGACAATGAATTCACTTCGATTAAACATGAAAAAGATGCTATTGTCTGTGTCCAGCAAGAAAAAGATCAGAAGTTGTTAGAGATGGAAAATATAATGCATACTCAAAATTCTGAAATTAAAGAACTGAAGCAGTCACGAGAGATGGTGTTAGAAGACCTGAAAAAGCTGCATGATGAAAGAATAGAATCGTTGAGAGCTGAATTTCAGTGCTTAGAACAAAATCACCTGAAGGAATTAGAAGACACACTGCACATCAGGCACACACAGGAGTTTGAGAAAGTTACAGCAGACCACAATGTGTCTTTGGAGAAATTAAAAAAAGAAAATCAGCAAAGAATCGACCAGATGCTAGAATCCCATGCCTCAGCTATTCAGGAAAAAGAACAACAGCTGCAGGAGTTGAAACTCAAAGTTTCTGACTTGTCAGACATGAGATGTAAGTTAGAGGTTGAACTTGCACTGAAGGAGGCAGAAACAGATGAGATAAAGATCTTGTTGGAAGAGAGCAGAACACAGCAGAAGGAAACGTTGAAGTCTTTACTTGAACGAGAGACCGAAAATTTAAGAAGAGAAATAAGTAAACTAAACCAAAAAATTTATGATAATAATGAGAGTTACCAGGTGGGTTTGTCAGAGTTAAGAGCGTTAATGACAATTGAAAAAGATCAGTGCATTTCAGAGTTAATCAGTAGACATGAAGAAGAGTCTAATATACTTAAGGCTGAATTAGACAAAGTTACATCTTTGCATCACCAAGCGTTTGAAATAGAAAAAAAACTGAAAGAACAAATAGTTGAATTGCAGACTAAATTGAACTCAGAACTGAGTGCTCTTGAAAAACAAAAAGATGAAAAAATAACCCAACAAGAAGAAAAGTATGAAGCACTTATCCAGAACCTTGAAAAAGACAAGGAGAGATTGGTTATAAACCACGAGCAAGACAAAGAACAGTTAATTCAGAAGCTTAATTTTGAAAAAAACAAAGCTGTTCAAACTGCACTAGATGAATTTAAATTGGAGAGAGAACTTGTTGAGAAAGAGTTATTAGAAAAAGTTAAACATCTTGAGAATCAAATAGCCAAAAGGTAAGTATTAAGTTTAGAATGTTATTTACTATTTCAGATGTATGTGTTAATTATAATACCCTGATTGTTTGATTTTCTAGAATAGTTTCTGGGATATTTTCAAAAAGTGAAAAAAATTTTACATAAATTTATAATTTACTATTGTAATTTATATGTAAATTTACTGTTGCTTGAGCTAGGTGTTATAGCTTATACCTGTAATCTAAGTACTTGGGAGGCTGAGGCAGGAGGATTGCTGTGGAGCCAAGCCTGGGCTACAGAGTGAACTAGTTTTAGGCTAGACTTTGCCTTAAAAAGAAAACAACAAATCATTTTCAGAAAAATGCTTTTGAAACATGTGATTTGTACCTTTACTAAATTTTTCAGTTGAAATTGCTTTTCTTTTCGTATATTTATTTAGAGTTAATGTCGATAGGGATATACAGAATGGTCCTCACTATTGCTTTCTTGATATTACAATTTCATTTATTGTTTTCTCTGGTTGGAAAGCTAATGTTTTTAAATTCCATATTTTTTGCTTGTGTGTTTCTTTTTAATTTTTGTAATGTCTGATTTTGTTTTTGTTCTTGTTTTGTTACCACAGATGGGTTTGGTATTTCTATTTTGTGGTAGGATTTTACACAGTGTAGTAAATCTATTGTTTAGTCCTACCATTAGTTCTCAGAGTGAATATTGTATTGTGCATGCGTGTATGTGTGTATGTGTATGTATGTATGTTTTTGCCCGTATTGTAATGCTGATTTTAAAATAGCTCTTTTTGTATTTGTGTGAGGCGAGAACCTTTTGGAAATTGAACTTGAAACAAAAATGTCAAAACACTGTAATGACTGAAAAAGCTCATTAAAGAACTGGATGGTAAACTGGTAATAGCAGAATATATTAAGGAATTATTGCAGTAGCTATGCTATAAAACTGAGTTTAGTTCTTTCTTAGTACAGCATGGACTAGTTCAAGTTTATTCTAGGTAACAGGATCAGGATCAGTAGATGGAGCCTTATAAAGACAGCAATCAAATGAAAGGAAATTTTAGCCTTTCCAACTGACCTTCCAACATTCTTGTTGATAGCAGGGTAGAGTGATAAGAAACCAAGAGTAGGAGATGAAGAATTTGATCCAATATTGAGAGAG
Source organism: Mus pahari (assembly GCF_900095145.1). Lineage (NCBI taxonomy): Eukaryota > Metazoa > Chordata > Mammalia > Rodentia > Muridae > Mus > Mus pahari. The sequence goes on along the minus strand of NC_034611.1, from coordinate 10,590,996 downwards.
ATCAGATTGCAGGAGTGGGAAATTTTCTCCAAACTGACTTACAAACTTCATGTTACAGCTGAGCAGTGCAAGCTTGACAAGGAACAGTTGTCAAGGTTGGAGTCGAAAGGGCCTAAAAGAGACTGACTAATGTTTAGTGAGACTTTGTCAAGCTCTAAGTGAAATATCAAGACATCTTCTGAAGTACTCACCAAAGTTGATTCTCCATGGCTCACTGGGAAGCTGCCACAGTACAAAAGAACCTCTTAAAAGCAGCAAATATTGGCTTAATCTACAACATAAAATGAGTAGTTCTCAGTTACTTGTCAGGAAGTTTTGTGAGACGACCGGCTACAACCACTTCTGGAGAATAGGACTGGGGCTCTCTTGTCTCCCAAACCTTGCAGGTGTTCTTTTATTGGCATATTTGAAGCTCTTCAAGGGATTTTGGGAAATGTAGAATCTGTGCCATGAAGTATGTATAAGATTGCAAAAGAGTTGGTAGCAGTGTTGTGGGGGAGCGCAGTCTAGCATTATACCCTGTTTTAAACTTAGTAGTCAGATGTCAATATTTCTTTATTCATATTGAATGCCTAAATAAAAACACTTCAAATAATATCATTTGTTTCACATGATGCAACTTTTGTCCCACATATGCCTGAGATTTCCTTACCCTCTCTGTTTTCAAAGGTAAGACTCAATTGCTGTTATTGTATCTTTCCTTGATAGAACATTTGTCCCCTTTCCTTTTTTGTTCCAATCACTGCCATTCTGTAGGTTAAAAGCTGAAAAGAAAATAGAGCATAACTACCATTGTTGTACTTTACTTCATAAACTGTAGGAGTAGAAGAAGGAATTATAAAACCTAAGAAGCATTAGAGAAAACTTATAAAAAGCCATTATAAAATAAATGCCTTAGTGTGAGTAGATTTAATTACTAGCCTTTATTTCTGTAGTTACCCTTGCAACTGATATATGCATGCAGCTTCCTTCTATTATCTGCTCCATTCATTATCTTAGTTGTTTTTTTTTTAATTTTTTTTTTTTTTCCAAGACAGGGTTTCTCTGTATAGCCCTGGCTGTCCTGGAACTCACTCTGTAGACCAGGCTGGCCTCGAACTCAGAAATCTGCCTGCCTCTGCCTTCTGA
>NC_034611.1:10550899-10588818 GCF_900095145.1 Mus pahari | reverse complement strand
CTGTCCTGGAACTCACTCTGTAGACCAGGCTGGCCTCGAACTCAGAAATCCGCCTGCCTCTGCCTCCCGAGTGCTGGGATTAAAGGCATGCACCACCAAGCCCGGCAAGGCCTCTTTTCTTAACATTCACTTCTGAATACTCAGAATAATTGTCCTTCCAAGCCTCCGAGGATTCTTATATTTCTACTTCTCATGTTACCAGTAGTATGCTTGTGTTGTAGAAATGTGCTACCACACTTGGTTTTATATAGCTTCTGCGAGATTGCAGCCTAAGTCAGTCAGCATGCTTGTGTGGCAAGTACTTTACTCATTGGGCAGTCTCACTTACTCTCAAGAATTGCTTCCTGTAGAAGTAAATCACTTCTAAATAAGCATAGGCAAAATTTCTGTTGCTTTTCTTTGGAATAATATTTGTATCAATTTCAAGTTCTGCTATTGTGACATAACTGGAAGAATTGTAGCAAAATGGTCTTAGGCTCAGAGCTCTACTACATTTGGACTTTACCTCATCCATGCAAAAATGGCACTCTTATACTATGAATCTAAAGTAAAGTATTCCTTAAGTTGTCTTGCTCATGATGCTTTATCACAGCAACAGAAAAGTAACTGATATAGACAGGACTTTATGCAAAACAGCCATGGTCTCATAGTAATTTAGGAGATTATTGTAGTAAGATTTTTAGTCTGTACAGGGACTAATAGAGCACTAGATGATAAACTTGGCAAAAGGAAAATACTGATTCCCTATCTATAGGGTCTTAATTATGATTATCCTACAGCATGCCACAAATTTCTATGTATCATTCATTTCTGTTAGCCACACTTCAAATACCTACTCGGGTGTATGGTCTAAGGGTTAAAGAAGCTTATATGCTAATCTAGACTTTATAAAAGAGTGGATTTTGCTTTTTTCCCTGGAACAAGTAGACAGTCTTGGTAAATGTTTTTGGTAAATGGCCCAAAACAACATACTTAGGCAGGGATGTGTTACTTCCAAGATTAAGAGGCTTGTCGAGCAATACTTTTTCCTTTTCAGAGGGAACACAGACACTCCTGACTAACCCCAAATATTCATAGCCTTTGTACAAGGCCTGCATATGTCTTGCTGAACCAGGATATCTTATAATTGTAAATTCACCCTACACATCAGGTTTAGCCAGCCATCGCCATTAAAAGTGTTAGATCAGTATGATGTCCAGAATGGCAATAAGACAAGCATCTCTGCCAACTAGACTTGGAGGTGAGGAGCATTAATTACACAATTCTTCAAAGACAATGAAGTACAAAAACCCTTTGTCATTGATTGTAAACTGCTGTGGCATCTGTGCAGCAAGGTCAGCTTCTAATCAAGATTCGAAGCCAGATATTTAATGCCTGCTAAACAGATTCTAATAAAATTAGCAGATTATTTATGGCATGGATCGACAAGCTGGAATCTAGGAATCTGTCCACCTTTATAATGTGTATTTTCTCTCCTGTTACATACACGCACTCCCAGCTTTTCCTTAATTTCAGGATCATTATGGCAAATGATCCCTTTTCTAATGTGGAAGGAAAGTGCCCTTGCTTTCTAACACATCGGCTACTTACTTCATTTACCTTATTTCATCTCACCAGGTCGATATTCCTACCTCTCCTGACTTGTAGAGTGAGTTTAGTATGATAGGATATCTTGAGAGGGCACATTTATATTTTATTACAAGACTATGTTAGTTACTTTCTTTGCCTAATTTGTACATTAGTCTTTGCCTTAGATATTTGTATATAGAAACAGTATATAAAGAGTTTATAATATCTTTGCTGCCAGGCATCCCTTGTATGACTTGAGATATTGATCCTGAAGGTGTGGGGGCTTCTGATAACAGCTTTATTGCAATTTGCCATGCACATTCTTGCATTTGTTTTCAGTGACTGCTTTTGAAAATTTGAATAGAATAGAGATCATTAGGTTAACACTTTTATTGTCTGTACCATAACAGAAGGTTTGGGTTCTTGTTCCTATACTAATAGCTTATGTTTACCACATATTAAGTGCATTCTCCACCTTATCTTTCCATGTTTTTGCCAAAATAAACTTGAGTAATTGGTGAATGCAAACCTCCTTTGGTTACATTTTAACTTACTTGGATACCTGGTTTGAAAGTCACAGTAGGTCTGGAAACAACTGAATTCTGTGACAGAATGTTGTAAAGAATCTGAGTTTTGATAATGGAACTGCCTTGCCTCCCTTTGCAAAAGAAGTCTCCTGTGCTGTATGGAACAGAAGCTCTTTAGTATTTAAAAAGGCATCTAAGACATGCCCCAAAGCCCTACCTTCATTGTCCTTTCATGTTGCTGTGGAATGCCCTAATCTACATGTGTTTTACTTTACCACTAGGTTATAACTAGTTAGGTTATAACTAAGCTCAGCCTATGCATTAGCCAGTATGCATTTAAGTTTGAATTTCAGTGTGCCCCTTTATTACCACTACTACTCCTTTGCCATTTCACAACTTTTTGCTTCCCCAAAGCCAGGAAGTGGTTGGTAGTTTAGGAAAAGAAAACTGAACAAAAGTTGGTCATTATATCAACTGTTACTATTTCATTACTGTGTTAACCCTTCCATCTCAAGAGGCCCTAGGCTTTATTTTTTACCCCTTTAGCCTTTTCCTCATTGTGCAGTATACCTGTACTAAATCACTTTTTGGCTCAGGGGATCATAGGCACTTGGCAGAGAGACTGAGTGTGATAGCTTGCTGACTAGAACTCTCTCCTCTACCATTGTCATCTCAGTCGAGCATTTATTCCGAAACACAGTGATAAAAAGATTTTAAAAAAATTAGAAATGATAGGTATTTGCGCTTATGCATACACATCCTCAGTCACACAATTTGAATGATACTGTTTCATTCTTAGTAATGCAAACTTCCTCTACTTATTTGTTACATGTTCTTCTCCTTCAATATAGTATCATTCAGAAAGCATTTTGTTTACAGTAAAATTTGAATTTGTGACTGTTGCCAGTTGTAGCCCCACTTCAGTACATTCCATACAATGCTCCCCTTGATTATCTAATCTGGCTATGACTTTCTATATTCTAAATTATTGCTATGTATATCCTCCAGCTGCACAGCTAACTGTATTAGCTAATTAGGATTACCTCTCAGCCCTGCCTTTTTTTTTTTTTGGTTTTTTGAGACAGGGTTTCTCTGTATAGCCCTGGCTGTCCTGGAACTCACTTTGTAGACCAGGCTGGCCTCGAACTCTGAAATCCACCTGCCTCTGCCTCCCTAGTGCTGGGATTAAAGGCGCCACCAGGCCCGGCCCTCAGCCCTGCCTATGCCTGGTTTTATACATAGTTACAGTCCCGAGTCCTTTGTGTTTCTCATTAGAACTTCTTGTATGCAGCTCTGCATACTAGTTTTGATAAAGCTTAAACTTGCACAGCAACTTTCTTTCAGCCCCAAGAAGAAACAAAATAAATCCTTCATCTTTTAATGCAGTGTTATATGAAATACAAGATCACAACCTGTTTGCACTCATAAATCAGACCTGTTGCTTAAGTGCTTAATTAAGGTGGAAAATTTGTCTGAGTGTTTAAGTTTGTGTTAGCTTTATCTGTAAATTTGGGTGTATGGGTAAAAGATTCCCAGTGATCTGCATAATTTCAGTTGCTATAGTAGTAATTGTACATTGTCACCATAATTATAAAACTAGGCATGAGCATGAAAACCATAAACTTTTTTTCTTTTCTTTTTTTTTTTTTAAGATTTATTTATTTATTATATGTAAGTACACTATAGCTGCCTTCAGATACTCCAGAAGAGGGCGCCAGATCTTGTTACGGATGGTTGTGAGCCACCATGTGGTTGCTGGGATTTGAACTCAGGACCTTTGGAAGAGCAGTCGGGTGCTCTTACCTGCTGAGCCACCTCACTAGCCCCAACCATAAACTTTTTAACTAACCCTGTTTATAATTTGCACCTCTCTTCCAAAAACATTCCAGTATCTTTTAAAATCAACCAAATGCACACTGAAAGTTTATTTTCTAATAGCAACACAACAGCCTCTATTGAGATTGAGACAAGAGCCTTGCCATGCGGCCCAGGCACACCGACAGTATGTGAAGCCCATCCTGGTATGAGTAAGAAAGCTTGCAGTGCTGGGATGAACCACCATGCCTGGTTTGGTTCAGTACTTCAAAGGCAATATTTTAGGAATCTTTGAAAGGTTGAAAGCAAATTAAGATCTGAGATTACATGCCGACCTCCAGATGAACCAGCATCATTTGTTGAAAATGCTATCTTTTTTTCCACTGGTTTTGGCGGCTTTGTCAAGGATCAAGTGACCATAGCTGTGGGTTTTTTTCTGGGTCTTCAATTTTATTTCATTGATCTGTTTGTTTATCACTGTTGCTCTGTAGTTCAGCTTGAGGTCAGGGATGGTGATTCTCCCAGAAGTTCTTTTATTGTTGAGGATAGTTTTTCTATCTTGAGATTTTGTTATGCTAGATGAATTTGAGAATTGTTCTTTCTATCATTGTGAAGAACTGAGTTGGAATTTTGATGGGGATTGTGTTGAATCTGTAGATTGGTTTTGATAAGGCGGCCAATTTTACTATGTTAATTTTGCCAATCCATGAGCATGGGAGATCTTTTCGTCTTCGGTTTCTTTCTTCAGAAACCTGAAGTTCTTGTCATACAGATCTTTCACTTGCTTGCTTAGAGTCACACCAAGATATTTTATATTGTGACTATTGTGAATGGTGGTGTTTCCCTAATTTCTTTCTCATCCTGTTCATCATTTGTGTAAAGGAAGACTACTAATTTGTTTGAGTTAATTTTATATCCATCCACTTTGCTGAAGTTGTTTATCAGGTTTAGGAGTTCTCTAGTGGAATTTTTGGAGTTACTTAAGTATACAATCATATCCTCTGCAAATAGTGATATTTTGACCTCTTCCTTTCCAATTTGTATCTCTTTGACCTCCTTTTATTGTCTGATTGCTCTAGCTAGAACTTCGAGTACTATATCGAATAGATAGGGAGAGAGTTTATCCTTTGTGTAGGGGAAGGCTACTGATTTGTTTGAGTTAATTTTATATCCAGCTACTGCACTGAAGCTGTTTATCAGGTTTAGGAGTTTTTAGGGTCACATATATACCATCATATCATCTGCAAATAATGATAATTTGACTTCTTCCTTTCCAATTTGTATCCCCTTGATCTCCTTTTGTTGTCGAAATGCTCTGGCTAGGACTTCAAGTACTATATTGAATAGGTAGGGAGAAAGTGGGCAGCCTTGTCTAGTCCTGATTTTAGTGGGATTGCTTCAAGTTTCTCTCCATTTAGTTTGGTGTTGGCTACTGGTTTGCTGTATATTGCTTTTACTATGATTAGGTATGGGCCTTGAATTCCTGATCTTTCCAAGACTTTTAACATGAAGGGATATTGAATTTTCTCAAATGATTTTTTTTTTTTTTTTAGCATCTAATGAAATGATCATGTGGTTTTTCTTTCCTTTGAGTTTGTTTATGTAGTGGATTAATTACATTAATGGATTTCCGTATATTGAACTATCCTTGCATCCCTGGGATAAAGCCTACTTACTTGATCGAGGTGAATGATCACTTTGGATTCTTGGATTTATTTATTGAGAATTTTTGCATCAGTATTTATAAGTGAAATTGGTCTGAAATTCTTTGTTGGGTCTTTGTGGTATAGGTATCAGCTTAGGCTTCATAGAATGAAATAGAAAGTGTTCCTTCTATTTCCGTTTTGTGGATTGGAGACCCTTGGTCATGTGGAGGCTTGATGCTTCAGAGTAGAGGAATACTAGAGTGGCGAGAAGGGAATGGGTGGGTAAGAGGGCGAGTACCCTCATAGAGGTAAGGATTCAATGGAGTGTTGAGGTTGGGAGACCTAGAAGGTGGACAACATTTGAAATGTAAATAAATAAAATAACCAATAAGAAAATAAAAAAGATTTAAAATTACTAACCAGTGTGTAATCAATCATTCACCCGGGCTTGCTTGTGCTTTACTTGGCCATTCTCATGTCTGCTCCCAAGTTTTGACTGAAGCGAATCAGTTTAAGAATGTGTAGATGTTCTTTGTATGGAGAATTCTTTTTTAGCTTCATATTATTTACCACTAGGCATCAAATTAAGCCAAAATCTATTTTATGGAAAGTAAAACTGTCCCTAAGAAGTCACCAGGTAAGCGTTTCCTCTTCAGTTTATAGGGATAGAAAAGAGAGTCTTGAAGTTCCCAACAAGCACATCGGTTTCATAGGCGCAGATGGAAGCCCTGATTATGCCACATTTGCACATTTGTTGCTGTCATCAGTCATGTTACTTCAGATCTTACATACTTCATAGTTTACCTTCAGTCAGAAAGATGGGCTTTATGAATACAGAAATTCATTTCTCATTATCTTGGGTTTCTGGGAGGTAAATAACCTAACTATGATATTTGATATATATTTGATTATCTGTTATTGGTTTTTTAAAAATGTCTTTTCAATTTTTAAGTCCTGCCTTTGAGTCAGCCAGAGAAGATTCTTCAAGCTTAGTTGCTGAACTTCAAGAGAAACTTCAAGAAGAAAAAGCTAAGTTTCTGGAACAACTTGAAGAACAAGAGAAAAGAAAGAATGAAGAAATGCAAAATGTCAGAACCTCTTTGATTGCTGAGCAGCAGGTGTGTTTGAGATCTAAGGAAGCTTGATAGAAACCAGCCAAGCTAGTTCTCTGCAGTTGAGGGCTCTTGTTTCTATTATTTGACCTTCTTAATGTTTGATCTTTTTCATAATGAAAGCATTTATTTTAAAAAGAAAACTTGTAACAATGTCACATGGATGTAGTTAGCAGTTTATGTATGAATTATCAATTCACATAGACCCGAAATCTGCTTTTGAGAATTGCAATGCCCTTGGCACAACTTAGTTCGCATGTAATTGGGCTTTTTCTCTGCAGTTCTCACTGTGGTCTTTTATAAAAAACATACTCAATTTCAGAGTCCCATAATGAATTAGGATCTGACTTAACTGAATTCAAAACTGGGAAGCTAACAACTATCTTGAGTTATCCTAAGGCTCCAGTTTGCTTATTATAAATTGTGATTATCGCCAGGCAGTGGTGGCACATGCACTTGGAAGGCAGAGGCAAGCAGATTTCTGAGTTCAAGGCCAGCCTAGTCTACAGAGTGAATTCTAGGACAGCCAGGGCTATACACAGAAATCCTGTCTCTAAAAACAAAACAAAAAAAATTGTGATTATCTTAACCCATTTCATATTAACAGAAATTCATAGTTCATGAAGATCATCAATGGTTAATGTACTTTTATATGTGCTAATTTTCTATTTGTAAACAGAAATTACCTAGTAGTAAGCTGCATTGATAACATTCCCCTTTTTTCTGGAAAAAAAAAAGTTTTTTTCAAATTCTAGGGCTCTTCAAATGTTCTTGGTAGCCTGAAACTTTTACTTTGTTCTTTGTTGTTAGATTTTTGTCTGAAACTGTCAAATGATTTTCCTGTTAAATATGTCTGTTTCCATTAATGGATTTCTAAAAGGTTTTGGGTAAATGCTAAGCAAATTAAAGAATCATGTTAGATCATTTTCTCACGTAAGTATTTGTTATATTTTAATGAATGGATATGTTTAATGACTATAAATGAAATGTTTAACAAATTAAATCTCCTTTGTTAATTAAAATGCAGTTAAAATTGCCAGTTGTCTGTCAGTTCCCTCTAGGCAATTGGATATGTGAACTTCATGCAGTGGGTGAAACCTGGGGAGTAATAAGTATAATCGCTATGGAGGCCCGGAGGGCATCACACATGTTCAAATAAGAGAAAGTCAATCACATACTAGTATGGTAATCAAGAGCTAGCCAAAGATCAGCGGTTTCAGAGGAAAGACAGTTTCCCAAAGAAAAAGTCATGTATCCAACAGCACTCTACTCACAGCACTGTTAGTCATTTAACTTCCGTCTCTACAATCTCAGGCATTCGCCTTTCTGACATTACAAACAAAGGAGAAAATTTTGTTTTCAAGATACCGAGTTCAAACAAAGAAAGTAATAACCTTTCCTGGAATACATACCATTTGCTTAGTCACGTGACTCATAAATGTACCTCAGAAAAGAATGCATTGCAGTCTTATTTCCATAGCATTGTCTCCTAAGTGTGTGCGGTTGATTATTATTACCTTTGTTTCAGACCAACTTTAACACAGTCTTAACAAGAGAGAAAATGAGAAAAGAAAACATAATAAATGATCTTAGTGATAAGCTAAAAAGTACAATGCAGCAGCAAGAGCGGGATAAAGGTTAGTGCTGTCTTATTATATGATTTTTAAAAATACTTTGAAATGTTTTCCGTGTGTAATGTGGCTTTGAATTTGGGGTCTTAGATTTGATAGAGTCGCTCTCCGAGGACCGGGCTCGTTTGCTTGAAGAGAAGAAGCAGCTTGAAGAGGAAGTGAGTAGACTACGCACTAGCAGTTTTCTTTCCTCAGCACCTGTGGCTGCAACCCCAGAGCTTTATGGTGCCTGTGCACCTGAGCTCCCAGGTGAGCCAGAGAGATCAGTCCTGGAGTCGGCGGATGAAGGAAGAGTGGATTCAGCGATGGAGACAAGCATGATGTCTGTCCAGTAAGTAGGCTTATTTTCCAGTCAGTTCATCAGAGGCTTATATTCAACAGTACCTGACACTGGGGTCATGGGTCTATAATCCCAACAGGAGGATCACAAGTTAAAGCTCTCTTTGGGTAACAATGAATGAACTCAAAGCAATTTAGCTGAGGCTGGCTCAACATTTAAAAAAAAGAAAGAAAGTAAAAAGTCTGTACTGCTATTCCATTAAATTATACAATTCTAAAGAAAGGAAGTATTTTTAACTTTATAAAAGTAATTTTAAAAGGCATTGTAGAAACATGTTAAGAGAATGTGGAAATTAAAATTAATTCATAAATGACAGAAAATAATCCAGAGTGGAAAAGTGACCTCCGGAGGGAAATAAACTCAGCTATCTTCTATGTACAGGAGAGGCAGTTAAAACAAAACAATATAGGAAGCCCAGTATAAGGTTATAAAGTATAACATGCATCTAATATCTTAAACCTGATATGGGTGGTGTTGGGGACAGAGGCAAGCAGATCTTCAGAGCTCATTCTCCAGTTATTCTAGAAGAATTAATGAGCTCCAGAGTCAATCAGAAAACTCAAAAAAGGTAGCAAGCAGTCTCAACGAAGACTCCTGATGTGGACCTGGTTTTCACACATATGTACATATCTATACACACACATGCATAGACCACAAAACCACACCAAAAAAAAATTAAAAATACAATCAATTTTCCCAACTTTTGTTAATAACAAAAAGGTGAGTTTGTACAATTGGAAATTTTAACACATCTTTATTTAGATGTATAGCTATTAATGCCTCTAAGAGGGATACATATGTATGAATACTGGTATATAAGTAGAAATTGGACTATTCTAGAGTAAACAAGGATCTAAAACCAAGTATAATCAATGTAATACTCTGAGAAAGCTGTATAACCTCATATACATTTCTTTCAGAATTAATTCAGGTAAGGAAAAGAGTGTTTACTATCTGAGAAAGTATGAATTTTGTAGAAGTTATCTCTAGGTAAAAACAAAGTTTTGTTTATAGTCTCAACAAGTGTCCAAGTCTGAACACCGAGTATCAGCTGTTCTCATAAATATAGGCTACCTTTGAAAATTTAGTACAGGCTCTTTACTCTATCAGAGTTACCGAGTCTGGCCTTGAACTCAGAGATCTGCCTGCTTCTGCTTCCCAAGGGCTGGGATTAGCCACCAAGCCCGGCTAAGCTTCTAAAATCTTGTTGATGAATGTACAATTCAGAGTGTACATTCTGTGAAAGTGCTTAAACCTTAAAAACAACCATTCTCTCACTTTTAGAGAAAACATGCTATCTGAAGAGAAGCAGAGGATCATGCTCCTAGAACGGGTGAGCAGACTCTCTGTGAAGTACTTGTTTAATATGATGACTCTGCCTTTTGTTTTAAAGACATTGCATTTTGACTTGCATTTATGAATTAAGACTTTATGATTAATTTGAGAGGGCCTGTCATTTGTGTTCCTAGTAGCTGAATAATTGTAGGATCAGGTCTCACTAAGTAACTTCTGCAGTGATTGACATCTCTAGAAAGCAAAAAGGATTTATTTTATAAAATTTTATTTAATAACAGCTCAGAAAACAGTAATATAATATCAGTAAGAATTTCAACATGTTTTTTTAAAACAGTAGATTTTTTTAAAATGAGCAAAAATATAAAAATATTAAGATTGCAGTAATGAAGTTTTTAATATTAATTGAAACAAGGAAAGGACCTTCAATTGCATACAGAATTATGTACATACACACATAGAAGCACACATGGATCACACAAATACACCAAAAATAAAAAGGTAAGTATTTGGCAATTTTTATGAATTAAAAGTACTTTGAAAACAGAATGAATCCTCAATGGCTAGTTTCATTCATCTATTCATGACGATTTTTACCAGTGTCTTTGCTGTATACCAGTTTAAAAAAATAATCCAGAGACAAACTGTCCAGTTCAACTCAAATGTATTAGCCATTCTCTTCCTGTTTTGTGATTAACACCTCAGGATCAGACAAGTTGTAACAATATCTTGCAAATGCAGGTTGCACCTCTGAACTAGCAAATTTGGGTGGGATAAATGCAGCATTTATTTTGTGTTTATAAATTACACAGCTAATGACAAGATTTGAAATCTTAGGGAATCAAGTTTTAGGACAATATATTCAGTGTTCTTATTCTCAGTAAAATGGTTAGTGATCAGAACAGTTAGGATAGATTCTCTGGACATGTACTCCACTTGAAGATGAGACCCTTGCTAATCATCCAAGGATAAACCACAGCTCTGTTTTTTCCTTGTAGACATTGCAGTTGAAAGAAGAAGAAAACAAGCGGTTAAATCAAAGACTGGTGAGTTCTTTTGGTTATGTCTCTTTTTAAAACTTTAGTATTTGGTATAGACCTCATGTACCTGAAGGATATATATCCTTTTCTAATTTTGTTTTTACACTTACTAATGAGAGAATGGAGCATGTGTGCCATCATAGTATCAGTATGGATTCAGAGGACAAAGTAAGTTTTTGCCACCATGTGTGCCTGGGCATTGAACTCAGGTCACCAGGCTTGGTGGCACCTGCTTTTAATCTGCTATGTCATCTTTCTAGCCCAGAACGTGTGTGATTTATTCATACTCGTGTTAAGGCATCTTGTACATTGGCCATCACTGGCTGTCAAGTGATGGAATCTGGTTAGAGTTGATATTTTGATTGATTGTAGAATCACCTGTTCTGCCTTTTTTGTAGATTTATTTATTTTGTGTGTACGAATGTTTTGCCTGCATATATTTATGTGCAACTTGTGAGTGCATGTGGATAGTTGGGATCTGTCACATGAATGCTGGAACTGAACCCCAATCCTCCTTAAGAGCAGCAAATGCTCTTAACCACTGTGCCCATATCTTGTTTTTCTTGACTTGAAAATAGTGTATTGCCGGGCGTGATGGCGCACGCCTTTAATCCCAGCACTTGGGAGGCAGAGGCAGGCGGATTTCTGAGTTCGAGGCCAGTCTGGTCTACAAAGTGAGTTCCAGGACAGCCAGGGCTACACAGAGAAACCCTGTCTTGAAAAACCAAAAAAAAGAAAAAAAAAAAAGAAAATAGTGTATTGTACTAAGAATTTAACAAAGTAGACTGACTACCTTACTTTGATATTTAGAAAAAAAAAAGAAAATATAGTCTTTATTTTTAAGGAACTACTATTCTTGAGATTCCATAATTATGCATATAATCTTTGCATGTTTAATTCAGTGAGTTAGTGCTTTGTAATCTTTTGAAAATTGACATTTACTCTGGTGATTTTGAAAGTGAAGATAAATGGCTGTGTCCTGACTTATGTCTTTTTTTTTTTTTTTTTTTTTTAAATTCCTCCAGCAGCCCACTTTAGGGGCTGTCATGTTTTTAATGGAGCAATTACTTAATTTCCCCCAAATCAGATTGAATTCCTAGCACCTAAAATAGTTATTTTTTGATAATTGCATATTTCAAAGGAGACATAGTTTCAGGCTTATGTTTAGTGGTTAAAAAAAAAAAAGGAGAAATACTTTTCATGCACATACTCAAATATCACAGTCAGTGTGTGGAGGTAAAAGGTCAGATTTTGTTATAGATTCTCTCAATCCACTATAGTCCCAAAGACTGGATTTATGAATATAGATCACAAGGGTTTATGCAACAATGGCTTCTATTATATATTTTATATTTTTCCTTTCTAAGCTTGCTATGCTTGTTTAAAACATTCTTCATGAGACTTAACCAGAGAACAAAACAATGTCTCTGCTAGCCTTTTTTGTGATTTCCTTTGTCTGTGTAATTAATATAAATCTGTTTACCTTAGCCTGAGCTAGACTCTTCAGACAAGGGCAAAAGCAACCTCATTCTTCACCAAAATCGCACAGAAAGTTTCTAGCCCACATATTGAAATCCTCCACTGTGACCTCTTGGGCCAGGTCTGTACAGTTCAAATCACAAAGTTTTTTTATATTCCTATTAGAATAGCCAACTAAGCCCCACTTAAAGATATCTACTGCTTTCTAAATACGAAACCCCCAAATCTACATTCTTCCAAACAGAAGCATGGTCAGGCCTATCACAGCAATACCCCACTTCTGGTACCAACTTCTGTTTTAGTTAAGGTTTTATTGCTAAGAACAGACACCATGACCAAGGCAACTCTTACAAGGACAGTATTGTATTGGAGCTGGCTTACAGGTTCAGAGGTTCAGTCCATTATCAAGATGTGAGCATGGGAGCATCCAGGCAGGCACAGTGCAGGAGGAGCTGAGAGTTCTACATCTTCATCTGAAAGCTGCTAGCAGAGTACTGACTTCCAGGCAGCTAGGATGAGGGTCTTAAAGCCCATGTCCACAGTGACACACCTATTCCAACAAGGCCACACCTCCAAATAGTGCCACTCCTCAGGCCAAGCATATTCAAACCATGACACCAACTGAGCCATTTCACTGGCCCCTGCAATTGATTATTTTAATAAGTAACAGTGAGCTGAGTGTAGTGACACACATCATTAATCCCAGCACTCAGGAGGCAGAAAGAAGAAGGCAGATGTCTGAGTTCAGGGCCAGCCTAGTTCACAGGGAGTTCCAGGACAGCTAGGGCTACATAGACCCTGTCTCAAAACAGATATACAAACAAATAGTAGCAGTGAAGCATCCCTCTGTTTTCTTTTTTGTTTGGTTGTTTTGTGAAAGAATCTCTCCGGTTGGCAAGGAATGCGTAGTCCTACCTTCAGAGTGTGATGATTCTAGCTAGGCATGTGCCACCATTTATTGCCAGCCTCTGTTTTATTCCTTTGCCTTCACACAAACAAAAATTAGGTGTTCAATACTGGTAGTATTACTATTTAAGAAGGCTTTAAAGAAGAGTGGCCTATTCCAGATGACATCATTCAATACATTTTTTATTGAGAGTCCCCAAGGGAATATGAGCCCTATTTGGCTAAGATCTTTTACTAATATTTTGTTGTTTTGCTTTCATATAGGGCAGTTGGGTTTAAGAAACATTTTAAAACTGCTTTTTTCTAGCACCTAGAATAGTAGTAACCAGAGAAGTAGCGATGCTCCCATGTGACCCAGAGAGCTAGCACATGCAGCTAGACCTGGTGTCCAGAGACTGCATTCCCACTTTACTGTCTGTACACAGAAGCATTGACAAGTTTTTCTCCAAGCTTAGATGTTTTTAATAGAGTGAGCTTTTAGGACATCTGAATAAAATTGAACATGTGTTTAAAATGACTTAACTTCACTGGTAGGATATATGTCACTTTCCTGAGCAATTTAATCAAATCTCTGAAAGGCATTAGGCCTTCTTAGTCAGATAATTCTATTACCAGTTCCTTGCCTTTGTACAAGATAGTGTTTGGAATGGAGTAGATGAAATTTAATGTATAAATTTAGATTTTTTTTAATGTAAAAAATTTGATATTTTGAATTGATGAATATAAAAGTGTAAATGTACATACATGTGCCCTCTTCACCTTGAACACAGATTAAAACGTGTGTAACAGCAGAACTTTCTGATGAGGATGGTACTGTGTGTGCAGCTAATGCATGATTCTACTTTTTTGTCTCAGATGTCTCAGAGTTTGTCCTCAGTCTCTTCAAGACATTCTGAAAAAATAGCCATTAGAGAGTAAGTATCTCATTTTTATTTTGTGTGTTTTGCATCAAATTGTTAATGTAAATGTGTTGTAGTCACCACAATTGTTAGATCCATGCTCATTGAGCCAAGTGCCTTGTGCATAATGATAAGATGATTGGAAAGCAAGGTTTTTTTCCACTGTTTTCCTGGAGCTTTGGAACTGTATTCTGAGTTACCCCCATTAGAGGTTCTATCATTCACACAAAAACCCAGGAAGCTTTCCTTGACACTGGCTAATATTTCAGCTGAGTCTCCATTCTTAGCTTCTTTGTCCTCATTTCTGATTGGAAGATCTTGATTTTTTTAGGTCCCTATGCTTTGTTTCTCCATTTTATGTTTTTATGTGCTATAAATTCAGAGTATAATTTGAAATTTTCATCAGTCAAACAGTTTAACATTATAGCTTTCCTGGACCAAGTTACCTTATAGAAGTTATTGTCTCCCCTGGGCTTGTTTGGCAGGAGTTTTGGAATAATAAAGAAAAGCATCATAGCAGCTCAATGAACCTCGTTGTGCAAAAATTACTGAACTTGACACACTTGGTTTTCTTAAGACAAGAGTCTTGCCATATAGCCCATTCTGGCCTGCCACACACCATTTTCTTGCCTTACTCCCTCAAATATTAGGATTAAAGGGGTGAATCACAATACCTGGTTTCTGGATTAAGTATTTGAGAAGACCCTTATTATATGAATAGTAGATTTTTGTTATTAATTGGTTTGAAGGATTTTTATTTTGTTTTATTTGTCTAGGGTTTTTGTTGTTGTTGTTTTAACAAATCTCAGATACCCTTGTTCTAGCCCTAGCATCTCAGTTTTATCTTCTCTAACTGATGATAGGATAGGGTAGAATAGGTAGGTTAGCTGTCTGCTTAGCCAGCTGTGTATTCAAATCATTAGTCTTCTAGAGACCAGTGTATTAATCTTACTGCTTCAACAGATCCTTTACTTCCTTTTAATATATTAGGCTTTGGTGTTCAGTCAGTGTACAGTGCTTACCCCAAAATTGTAGCAGCATTTAAAACTCTTCCCAGACCGTGCTTGTGGCATCCACATGTAGTCCCAGTACTGAGAAAGTGAAGTCAAGAGGCAAAGTCAGAGGCCAGCCTATTCCACAAAGCAAGTGTCTAAAAGAGAAGGGAAAAAGGCTTCATAGTGGGCTCTGTCAGCTGGAGAATATAGCACATAAAATTATTCTGGTAATTAAATCTGAGGTTGATCTTCAGAACCTGTAAAGACTTTGAGCACAGTTTGAGCGGTAGACACTAGTTAAGTGTACACGTAGGTAGTTATAACTATTTCTTTTTTTTTTTTTAAGTTTTATTTATTTATTATATGTAAGTACACTGTAGCTGTCTTCAGACACTCCAGGAGAGGGCGTCAGATCTTGTTACAGATGATTGTGAGCTACCATGTGGTTGCTGGGATTTGATCTCTGGACCACACCAGGAGTGATCGCTGCTTTGTCAGGATAGTGTCAGAACAGGCTCAGCCTCTCAGCAGGTAGTGGCATCTTGGAGGAAAGCTGCAGAGGTGGCAGGACAATGGACTACCTAAGTCAGAAGACCCCACCCTAGGTGGGATAGCAACTGTGACAAGCCAGGTCTGAGGAGCCTGCTAAAGGCTGGGGGAAGGGCACAACAATGACTTGATTCAGTTGCTTTTTCTTTTGAAATGAAGAGTATCACATTTAAGATTGAAATTCCAGAAATGTTTCTTGGTGTAAAATGAAAGATTGGGGAAAAAACTTAACCTATGATTAGGTATTTTTTCTACTGCACACAAGCTGTGGGTATAGAACCCACAAACAGTGAGCCAACTGGATAGTCTCAAGTTTGTAGCATGTGATTAACGAATGCTCTCTAAGACAATAACCTACCTCTCCTTAGTTTTCAGGTGGGAGATTTGGTTCTCATCATCCTAGATGAGCGGCATGACAATTATGTATTGTTTACTGTTAGTCCTACTTTATATTTTCTGCATTCAGAGTCTCTTCCTGCCCTGGATCTCAAACCAGGTGATGGGGGTAAGTGCACATATGTAGACTTCTACAGTACTGGTCTTGAGTGGAAGGCATGTATTCCCTCCTGTTGTCATTAGGAAAGTCTGCCTTTTTAAAAAATGAAATCTGGGGCTGGTGAGATGGTTCAGCAGTTGAGAGCACTGACTGCTCTTCCAGAGATCATGAGTTCAAATCCCAGCAACCACATGGTGGCTTACAACCATCCATAATGACAAACAAATAAAAAATAAAAAAATATATGGATGGAGCAAGCCGGGCCAAAGCAAGAGGGAGAAGGGAAAGGGGTGGGAAATGAAAAATTTAAAAAAGAAGAAGAAGAAGAAATCTACATTACCTACATATTTCTATGAACTAAATTGATAATTCTAAATTTGACTGTAATATTCTACAGTAGAGCAACTGCTCACACTGCATATATATTCAAACATGATATAACCTAGTAATTGGAATATTACTGTCAGAATTTTGATGTTTGTTTTGTTGATAATTAGTATATACTTATTAGCTGAAAGATCTTACCAGTGTTTTTCAAATAAGTAAAGTAGTGCCTTTCTTGTACTATTTATGATTTCCGACCTTGTTCTTTTGTTCATTGATTCATCATTATCATTATTGTTTTATGGAGTTTTATTTTGTAGAAACTGAGCTTTGTTCAACATGCTGAGTAATAATGTCCATTATTTATTGGCTCATTAAAGAGTTCAAAGAGAAGAGAATAGCTATTCTGGAATTCTTAGACTAAGTAGAACTGCTTAGAAAATTAGTTTACCCCAAGCCCAGTGTGGTGGAACAGTCCTTTAATCCCAGCACCCTGTCTCAGCAGATGCAGTCAGACCTAGGCCCTGAAAAGAAAAGGGAAATCAGTTTCCTAACATGAGCTCATGGTCCAAACCCCATCCATGGGCTAGGGCAGTGTCGCTTGACTACCCCGTCATGGCTTTTGATGGATGACCTATTTTTAGAATGTCTGTGTGACAGCAGATATATAGCCATGAAAAGTGAAAAGATAAATTTGTTTTCAGAAATAGGTAGCATTTTTCATATTATGTATTTTTGGATTTTTGACACTGTCTCACATATCCCATGCCAGTCGCAAACTGTCGGTTGATCTACAACTCATCTTCCTGTACCTATCCACTGCTATGTTTCTAGGCATGGAGCACTATGCCCCAGTTCATCTTTCTGCCCTCTAGCCTTGTTCCTGTTTCACTTGTTTCCTTTTAGTTATTTAAGGGGTGTTTGTTTTTTCACAGTTTGGGGATCAATCAAAGTCTTGTGTCTCTAAGTTGTATCCCAGCTCTTTACATTTGTAGATGAAAATGATTCAAACCCACTTATTTACTCAGACTCACCTGTTAACATTTTACCTTATTTCTATTATTTCTTATGTTTTTCTAAACATGTATAGTTGAAAATGTGCACTACTAATGTAATGAATTTTAAAACAATGCACTTGTCTTCGCATTGGTGTTCTGATCTTGGCTGTTCTCAGTTTCTGCACAGGAATTCCATATCTAGACTTCACTTGGTTCTTATTGATTGCTCACTGAGTCCGAGTTGTGTTGCTGCTGCTGTGCTAGGCACTGGTTACACAGGTTCAGTCACACACTGAACTGCTGCCACTCAGAAGTCTGGAGGTTATTAGTTCCTTCAGTAGGTGGCAGTGTCGAGTTAGTTTTTGGTTCATGACTCCTACTTAGATTACTATTGTTCCTTGAATGAGTATTTTAAAAAGCACACATACTTATATATTGCAGCACACTATGGATTTTTTTGTTCAATAATTTGGATTTTACTGGTTTCTAGAGTGCTTAAACATTCTTTTGAGAACACCGTTATTGTTTTGATTCTAAAGTTCTTTTTTTCGTGAATGAACTTTGAAAATACATTACCAATTTATTTATTAGCTTCAGGCGCATCTAGAAGACCCTGGGTCCTTGGGAAAGTAATGGAGAAGGAATACTGTCAAGCCAAAAAGGTAAGAGTAGCCCTGTAATAGTACACCCAGGAATTTTATTATATGTTACTAGTGTTTTCTGACTTGTTCACCTAGAGCTTGAATTTCATTAAATTGAGTTTAACCCAGAAACTTAGTAAATATTGCTATTATCTTTAGATAGAAGCAGATTGCCAACAGTTCATTCACCTATAAAGGAGAACAGCCAGTGTAACTCATGTTGAAAGCACTAGAAGCAACAATGAACTTTATTTGTACACTTGGTCTGTACTCATTTTTATATGCTACACCATTGATTAAAGATGCTCTCAAGTCTTTATTTGGGGCTAAAGTGAAACTGACAAGCCAGGATTGGTAGTATACCTCTAACCAGGGCACTTGAAGCCAAGGCAGAAACAGAAGGCTCGATACAGTTCCAAGTCACCCTGGGCTGTGAAGATACGCACAGGTTATCCCAGCCTTTGTTAGACAGGGGAAGGAAGGGTGCTACAAATTTGAAGCCAGTCTTGTCTACATAGTGAATGCCAGGGCATCCAGGGTATATAGCTAGACTATAGTAGAGAGGGAAGGGGGGATAGCTACACCATCTCCCCACCCCCAGCACTCATTAATATTAGTTTATTCTCACTTGGTCAGGAGCCTGTCTTTTACAGTTTGGTACAGGGTAGAGAGAGACTCCACTCGCGCTCCAACTCTCTAGCAGTAAGCAGTGTGGTAGAAGGGTACTTGTAATTTGTTTCAGTAAATCAGTGACTCCTTTTTTCTTTCCTTCTTAGGCACAAAACAGATTTAAAGTTCCTTTGGGGACAAAGTTTTACAGAGTGAAAGCTGTGTCATGGAATAAGAAAGTATAGCCATAGAAGAAATCTCTACATCTCATACCATTTTTCTGATTTGTCCTCCAGTGCTGATAAACCACTCTAAAAACAGCTGGCCATCTTTGTTTTTTTGTTTGTTTGTTTTTACAAAAGTCAACATAACAATAGACTTCATTGGTGGATTGCACTTACCTTTTAAGTGGCTACATCTTAGGAACAATAAATTTATTAAAATTCTTGGCTGAATCAAAATCGTTTTGTTTTGTTTCCACCCAAATAACTAGAAATTTGGACCAAAGTAGATGTTTTCCAAGGGCAGAGCCTGCACTGTGGCTTGTGACTAGCCTCATTAATTGCCTGTTAATAAATATTAGCTGAATAGTTACCAGTGTTGTTACCAGCATTTGTCCTCTTGTGAATTCAAGAGTACTTGCAGTCTTTAACATGTTCTTTATAAAATGTATAAATCCTTACAAACTATTTAAAGAGGAGTGTTATTGCATGCAGATAATCGTAATTTTGAGTTTGCCTCAGAAGACTACTAAAGCAAATTTGTTCATTTTTAAAAAAAAAAAAAAAATGCCCTTTAATGTTTCAGAAAAAAATAACAGTGTAATTTGACTGACTTTAAGATCAGCCATAAATAATGAGCAATCTTCAAAAGCACTTTTCACACAGATCATCTGGGCTCCAAGGAGGAAGAGTCTGTACCACTGATGTTTTGAAGGGCAGGACTCACTCAAACCTCAGCATCTTAGGACTGTTTCAAATAATCATATTGATGAACTCGTAATTCATGGTTGACCTTCAGAAGAAGATATTCATTGTATATTAACATTTAGAGGTCATTTAAATAACAAAAGTCTGTATTGTAAAGGACCTGTACAATTTTAAGACAATAAAGAATTGAAAGTGTAAATGTGTGTGCCTTTTAAAGGTTACATTTTAAATATATTGCGTGATTGCTGGGAAAGGTGAAAAAAAATGTTCTGTATCAGAGAGAAACATGTTTATTAAAAAAAATGTTGTTTGTATCCTATGTAACA
This sequence comes from Mus pahari, assembly GCF_900095145.1. Taxonomy (NCBI): domain Eukaryota; kingdom Metazoa; phylum Chordata; class Mammalia; order Rodentia; family Muridae; genus Mus; species Mus pahari. The sequence goes on along the minus strand of NC_034611.1, from coordinate 10,568,694 downwards.
GGGTGAAGTGGTGTTCTGTGGAACAGAACCATGTAAATTCAAGGTTTAAAAGCTGGCACTGAACAAAGATGTTGAAGTAGCTAGGCTAGTTGATTGGAAAGAGTTTCTTCAGGGTTGTTGTTAGAAGTAATAAAATGATTCTTTTTCAGAAATATTTAATTTCTTCATAAAAATAAGTTGAATATTTTTATAAATATGTAATCTAATAGAATGAAAATGGAATAAACATCATAGTGTATAGAATACCTAATTCAAAAACATTAATGAATAAACGAACAAATGATTTCATATGTTTCTATTCAGTCCTTCAATGACATCTTTATATATAGACTACAAGTGTAACAAATGACTTTATGTATTTTTAAACAGTTGTATTTGTGTTTGAGTCTGCTAGTGCAGACTATTTAACTTAATTGGTGCTCTTCAGATTTTCTATATGGTTTTATGTTGTGGAATTATTGTGTGTTCTGACACACTAACTCTCGTTAATACTGAGCTTTAATGTTGTGGTCGTAGGTTATCTTTGTTACATATTGCTTTCATATTCATCTTACCAGTGTTCACACATATGTTCCAAGCAAGTGAGAACTAAAATGATTTTGTAAGAAAGAAAACAAAACAATTCCAGAAGCCTAAATTCATTGAGTTCTTGGTTTTACATAATTAAAAGTAATATGAACTTTGCAGCTAGAATGCCTGGCTTTCAGTCTCAGATATATATGACTTTTAGATGAAGTTCCATAAATGGACTCATTTGTCTGATATTTAAAACAGAGTACTGAAACCTATGTAATATAGTTTGCATTTTCAATGCAAATAATATTTATGGATGTTTTCAGTATTCAACATGTTAACTATTGTAAAGGTTTCTTTATATACTATAGTCTCGAGGGGGACAAAAATGTAGCTTTATAGAGGCCACACATAGTTCCAGCATCACAGGAGGCTGAGGCAGGAGTATTTGAGCAACAGAAAGACAACATCTGAAGAGCAGGTGGGAGAAAAAAGGCTTTTACTGTGAACTTTTAAAGAATGCTTATGTTACATATGTTTATTGTGACAGTGGTAATTTAATATAATAAAAACATTATATATGCCTGGCTCATGCCTATAAATGCAACACTCAAGCATTTGAAGCAAGAGAAGACGATCCCATTTCTCAGAGAAAAATAAGTAAAAGCAGTCTATAGAACTAAAATTAATAGTTTTGAAAAAGTGAATAAGGTATAAAAGTAGTTTTTAAAAATTTTATTGTAGCCCCTAATGTTTCTTAGTTTTTTTCATAGCACACTAAATTTTACATACTTTTTTTTTCTTTTTGAGGTAGGGTCTCTTTATGTATCTCTGGCTTTTCCTGTAACTCACTGTAGACCAGGCTGGCCTCAAACTCAAAACAAATCCACTGACCCCTGCCAAGTGCTGGGAATGAAGGCATACCCCACCAACCCTGACTAATGTGAATTTCTATGTACCCTTCATTCTGTTTCTATGTCTCTTTATTTAACATCGGTGTTGCAAGTGTTCGAGTCTGAGCTTTACTTGTTTCTTTACATTTAGGAACAAGATATTAGAATCTGATAGTTATAGTTACCTTTCTATTGGCTGTTACAAAACCAAGACAACCTGTAGAAGAAAGGGTGATGTTTGGCTTATGGTTTCAGGTGTCCATGATGATGATGGAGAAGAGGTGGCAGGTGGCAGATAGCTAGCTGGAGGAGCAGCAGCTGAGAGGTCACATTTCAACTGTCTTCCAGGTTCAACTATGTTATGATATTATTGACCCCTCTAGATCACAACTTCTGTGTGGTGACCCCAAGGAAACACTTCCAGAAGATTTTTGCCTCTATGATGCCTCTTTCACATTTGATTCTTAATCCCCTGCCAAGCAGTATAAATTGTTGTAGCAAAGATTTCATGTTAGTGTAGCTAGTCACTTTGTAGTCACACAGCTGATTGATCCTTAGCCCCAGCTGCAGACACCACAGATTCAAATTTCCTCGAAACTTATCAGGCCAAGACTCCATCATCTATACTGCTCATACCATTCTTCTAAGCTCTCACATGAAGCTCTAAACACTTCTTGTCTTAGGGTTTTAACTGCTGTGAACAGACAAGGCAACTCTTAGAAGGAAAACTAATTGGGGAAGGTTCAGAGGTTGATAAGGATCAGAGGTTGAGTCCGTTCTCATCAAGGTGGGAGTATGGCAGCTTCCAGGTAGGCATAGTTCTTGAGGAGTTGACAGTTCTACTAAGGCCAGGCCTACAGTGATATATACTCTAACAAGGTCACACCTTGTAATAGTGCCATTCCCTGGGCCAAGCATATTCAAACCACCACACTATTCAATGGTTTTTCTAGCCCAGAATTCCAACTTCCTTTCATAACTCTACCAAAAACATGTTCATGTCTGTCACAGCAATATCCTACAAACTTGGTAACGTTTTATTTTTCTTTTGCTGTGATAAAACACCATGACTAAAAGTAACATGAGGAGGGAAGGGTTTATTTCATTGTACAACTGAGGTCACACTCCACTATTGAAGATAGTAAAGGCAGGAACTGAAGAAGAGGCCACATACTAACTTGCTCCCCATAGCTTGCTCAACAACTCAGGGCTACCTACCCAGCGGTGTTACCACACCTAGTGGTCTGCCCTTCCACTTCAGTCATTACTAAAGGAAATGCCCGAAGCCGGGCGTGGGTGGCGCACGCCTTTAATCCCAGCACTTGGGAGGAGGCAGAGGCAGGCGGATTTCTGAGTTTGAGGCCAACCTGGTGAGTTCCAGGACAGCCAAGGCTATACAGAGAAACCCTGTCTCGAAAAACCAAAAAAAAAAACCAAAAAAAAAAAAAAAAAAAAAAAGAAATGCCCAACAGGCTTTCCTAAAAACATACCAATGGAGACTTTTCTCAATTCAAATTCTTCCCAGATAATTCTAGCTGCTTGTGGACGTTGTACATCGTGGTGCGGAGCCTAGTGCGCACCACGATGTACAACGTCCACAAGCAGTCTAGCTTGTGTTGTGTGTGCTGATGAAAGGTTTTTTTTTTTTTTAAGCATGTTTATTACATGTATTTAGTGGTAAGGCACCATTAGGATTTTAATAGAGATCACATTAAGCATGTCATCAGTGGGAGTATTGTGTTCATTTGGCCACAAAGGAAGTTTTTCATCTTGTCAGTGTTTTATAGTTTTAGTATGCTAGTCCTTCCTTGGACACTCCTAGGTGTTTCATGCTGTCTAATGCCACTGTTTTGTCACTCTTCACTAGTTTTCATGTGTTGCTCTTATATTCTGAAACTTAACTGTTTGTTTGATGGAGGTTCTCAAGGCTTTCCTGTCACCTGCCAGTACAGCTCCACTTCTTCCTTGTTTGCCCTCTAGAACATCCATACTTTGTATTGTAGATGCCAAAGTGGGCATCCATGTCTTGTTTGTGGTGAAAAAGCTTTGGCTTTCACCATTATCATTAGTTAAATCATACTGCATACCTCTTGGAGTGCAAGTGTAAAGTTTACTGCAAGGAAATAATTGTAGGTGTCACTTTTTCTTGCCCAGAGTTGTGACATCTTAACAGAAGACCTCACAAAGGCTTATGATAATCCAGACAATATCCATACTCAAAATCTTCAGTTTGGTGAGCCCGACTTACTGGTCCCTGAGTAGTCTCACAGACTGAACACTTTAGCATCTGTTTACTTTCTGTCTTGTCTTGCTTCACTAAAACAGTTAAAATAAGCCAACTAACATACCTTGCACATGTCCTGACAGCCTTAGCAAGGATGGTAGTTTTGCTAGTGTGGCCAATTGTTTTTGCTGTTTTTAACCACAAGTCTCTACATTTCAAGTCTTCAATAGCATTTTCTCAACCTTTTGACCTTCACTAATAGTCGGTTCTCTATTACAGAAATGTGTTCTGGTGTTTTGTTTCATCCAGATCTTTCTATGAGAACTTCAGTATTAGATGTGTGTTTGTGTAACTGATCATTTTAACCCTTTGGGGACTAAGATGACACCATTTATCTGCTCATTTCACTGGAGATGTCAATGGCAGGGATTGAATAGTCCATATGGCCATATCCTCACATATTTGACTTAGGAATGCCTTGTATAGATAGCCCTTTTGATAACTGATGCTCACAAAGAGACGGCAACATCCTAGTAAGAGTGACCACAGGTCAGAAGCTTTTACCACATTCTTTGGGTCAAAATCCAAGTCAATCAGAGTTAACAGAGTTAATATACAGGGATACCTAGAGAAAAAAGTTGGAAAATTACAGTCCTTTTTTAAAGCTAGGTCTAAAATGGCTGTTGTCTTTTAAGATTTGATGTACAGATATACATGGGCTTTTAAAAAGTTGCAGCTGGAGATGTATCTTCATTGGATTGCTTACCCATAGTGAGAACTTGGGTTTGGTCCTCAGCAACACAAAAATCAAGCAGAAATCATGTGGGTACATGTGGACTAAAGCCAACCAAAGTTGGTAATGCTTAATTTTCATAAATTTAACTGCCTTGATAATTATTTAAAAGCTAGGAAGCAAGGCTTATTAATTCCTACTAACTGGTAGCTCATATGTTCCTCATACCTTTGGAACATTGTCTTTAGCCAAAATTTTTAAGTAGTACAGTTTATAATTGTAATGGGTGAGATGGAAATTCTTCCAAGCAGTTCTTAACATAGTGGTAAAGAAACCAAGCGGTCAGCTGTAAGCTATTTAGTTTACATACTTCTTGGGTGTCTCAGACTTGGCAGCCATTGAGAGTAAGCACCACCAGTTTCATTCCTATCTTAAAGCTTATTAGCAATGTCATTTCCAAAGTTAAGAAAAGAGTAGCAACCCTTAAGATTAACTCAGGCTCCTCCCTTTACTTATCTTCAGATCTAAGCAGTTACGTGCATGTGTCCTGTTAGAATGCAGCCAGAACTGCCTTGCTATGCAGATGTTGCACCCCATGGCAACACTGCTGAACCCTTTTACACACATCTCCACTTTATGTCAGTGTGCTGTTAATCCTTGAAGTTGCATTCAGTTTTCATTTTTACCATTTTAGTTTCTGGTGGATTCCATAGCTCTTGACAGTGTTTTTGTTTTCTTTTGTTTTATGAGTGTTGGGGTTTATTTCTGAACTCTGGTCTGTGGCACCTAAAAAAAAAAAAAAAAAAAAAAAAAGCTTCTGGGAATCTGATTCCAAAATGATGTTGTAATTCTCCTTAACTGCTTTAGAAATGTCATCATCCAATTCCAGTAGAGCTGGAGAGTTCATGTTGTTGGTGTCACTTGTAATCTCTCTGGAATTCTGCTCTGCAAGTGAATATGACCTTAACTAGCCTAGGAGATGAGCACGAATGCTTATGTTCTTAACCACAACCCTTCTGAAAATGCATAGCCTGTCTCACAAGCATAAACTGCCTGCATTCCCAGCATTTTCTCTCATCACAGATTACAGTTTAGCTCCCTGTGCAACCCGTTTCAGTATAGCTTCTGGATGTTTCATACTGCCTTTAAAGCAGGGTGAGTTTCCTAATAGGAAGCTATACTTTTCCCTTCTGCCTTCGTCCACTTAACAGCTATTTCACAGAAGTACCACATTCTCATGAGTGCTCCAGTTTAACCTTGGCCAAGGGAGTGAGAGCAGCTTCCTGTGAAGCTTGAAGTTGGTTATTTCATCTTCTGAAAACCTCCACCAAAGGGCTTGCCTTCCAGTCAAAAGCAATGCACATATTTGTAAATACAGTGAGATGTTCTAGAAGTAACTGCCCTTCTAAATAAGAACATTCAGAAATGCACTTTGCATTTGATCATGCATTTAATCATCAATCCAGTCCTGATAAGCCCACATAGGCTGGGAGTAGCAGATCCTCTTCCAGTTCTAGGTCCTGGTTTGCCAACAGACTTTCACATTAACCAGTGGTAACTAGAAACATACATATCCCTCACTGCTACAAAAGTCAGCATAGCCACTGTCTACTAAGACCATTAAAATCTCACATCATAAACTAGCTACAGAACTTAGGCCAGAACATCAAGAGCTAGGTAGGATTGATTAACCTTGTGCAATGCTGTAACAGAGTGCCTGACAGAGTCCTTTTGCCTCCTGTCTTCATGGTAGGAGAAACTCAGATCATAAAAGCAAGAGTATGTTAGTAAAGTTGTTCATATTAGGCTGACCAAGAAACAGTGAAGCGTGAAAGGGGCAGGGATAATATATCCCTGAGAACTTTTCCTCCAGGAACTCACCACCTTCAGCTCATTTCTACTTCACAAAGTCTACAGAACATTCCCAAAATATCTGGGCCCAAGTGTTCAGAATGTGATCCTTCAGAGGATATTTCAGGTTCAGCTTGTAACATTATTGTGTATGTAATAAGTTGAAAGGACATGGCTGTATTCAAGCATAGTCATCACTTTTATAGAGAAAGCTATTGCAACCTACAAATATGTTTAGTTTTCTGAATACTTTCATGAATCAGTATTCAAGTATTAATTTTGTGATTTTTCTTTTCATAAATGCACACCACACTTGTAAGTAATAGGTTGCTGTGAAAAATATTAATGAATTCTGTATCCCTGTTGGAAAGTAGATATTGGATGAGGCTTAAAAGTTTTTTCTAACCTGACTAGCTCCCAGATAATTGAGTCCGAGACCTATTGAAATATTTATTCAACAAGCTTTAAGCACAGTGACTGATTTTCCTAACCCTCTCTGCTTATCTAGCTACTTCCCAGCCACATGCCCCAACTTGTATTTAGTCTCTCCCTGGCTTGCTTTGCTGTAGCTATCTGTCCTTGTGGAGAACTCCCTTGGCAACTCCTACTTATGGAGACTTTCATCTTTCTCTACGTGTCTCATGGCCCTTCTTCTGGACCCTCACTTGCCCTGTGGCCAACTCCTCCTTCTGGCTCTTCTCCCTTGGAACCATCTGGGATGGGAAGTCCAGCCTTCCTATCTCCTCTGTCCAGTCACTGGCTATTCAGCCTTTTATTAACAAATCAGAAATAATTGGGGAACATGCTTTACATTGATACAGGAGATTCTTCAATATGCATGACAGTGCCTATGGAACTATAACTAGATTTCAGGGCACAGAAATTAGAATGTGAATACACAGTACAAGAAGCCTTCCTCCAATAAGCAGAAGTATCAAAAAGTTGTCAAATTGTTCTTGATTACTGTCTAGAACTTGTTGGAAAGACCTTGTCGCTAAAGACACCACATGTTTAAGTCATAGAACATGGAGAAATCAAGGTGATCCTGACCTGAAACTTCATCCTTACTGGCTAGCGTTCATGGTGCTGGCAGGTGTAATAAACACTACCAGATGAGAATAGCACTTATTAATCACACCTGGTTTTGAACTATGAGCTACAAAAATAAATAAATATATATATAGATGATAGATAGATAGATAGATAGATAGATAGATAGATAGATAGATAGATAGATAGATAGATAAAAAGAGCATCTAATATGAGAGTGACCAGACACTTTTTGATTGGATTTAAATCCTACTCCACAAGATGGAGCCAACACATGGTTTGGTATTGATCCTAAGAGCCTGTGACTAGATAGGTTATATGTCTAGGGAGAATCTACTAATACTATTCTACTAAATGGAAATAGAATTATAACAGTTTCTGATGACATCACTATACCCATAAATTAGTATACCCATCAGCCTTCATCAGAGAAGCTTCATCTACAGTAAGTGGCAGTTAACACAGAGACAATTGCAGAGAGAGACAGAGACAGAGAGACTTCATTAGAGTGCTCAGCCATAAAGGAAACATCTATAACACACTCTTCCTGGCAAGGCCAAGGTGTCACTGGAGAAGAGCAATTTGAAAGACTGCAAGAGCCAAGGGGCATGGATGCCCAATAGCAAGTAGCATTTCATGGACACAGCAGGGCCTCTGACACGTGTGAATTCACAGCTATTGTGACAGTATACACAAGACAAAAATCCCAGCATGAATGGGAGAATTGGGCATGAAATCCCTCTAGCTGAAAAGCTATTGGCAGTTGGTAGCTGCTTAGAGAAGAAGTTGGTTTTCTCTAAGGGTGTGACCACCTGGAGTCTGACCACCTTTCAGGGTAGGCCCTACACTCAAAATTATTTGGTCGGCATGACTGGACTCCATCAGTTTCGTTTTGTTTTTTGCTTGTTTGTTTGTCTGAGACTTGGCCTTTTTACATAGCTGTCTGCCCCAGAACTCACTATGTAGATCTGCCTCCCTCTGCCTTCTGAGTGCTGGCTTAAAGATGTACACCACCACGCTCAGATGACTCTATATGTTTTTAAAAAAAATGAAAGGACAGGAAGTGGGAATGGATCTTGGGGGAAAGGAGTATGGTCAAACCACATTTTCATGAAGTTTTCAAAGATTTAATAATATTTTCAAAGAGAACGGGATGCCTGGAAAGCAAGAAATAAAGGCAAAGGGTGGGTGGCTGTGGCAACCTGCTGGAGAAATATCTGGCCTTGGGCACACCTTCTCAGGACTGCTCTGGCAGGTCCATGGTAGCCTTCTCTCTGTGCTCTTTTCTAGGGCCCTTCTTTGACCCCTTTCTTGTTTGCTGCCAGTTTCACTTGTCCAGGGTCTCGAGATGATGAGCAGCCGTACAATGTCTCTGACAAGCCTTGGTCTTGGCTAGGCTGCTCATCCTTTTAGAAGTCACATCCCTATGGACTGTTCCTCCAGTTTGCCTGTTACTTTTCCAATTTTTTTCCACTTCTTTTTCCCAGCTAGAGATGGTATCTGACTTTCTGTGTATATTCTTCGTGCATATTTTTAAATATAATAAATCCACATGGAATTGGGAGTGGTCCAGATTATTTATACATATCTTGAATTTTTGCACTTTTAACAGCTTATATCATTTCTATTTTATAAGTACAGATGCTGACAGTAAAAGCATATTAGAATGATATTCAGAAAATTCCCACTAAATAATGCCTGACATTAAAGTGGCTTTTTAGTGCTCATGTGCAGGGAAATATAAAACATTTATTCTGACTGAGTCCCAAATACAACTACAAGATGGAAGATCACGTATTCAAGATTACTGTAAACCAGGAGTGGGAGTATCTACCTATGATCCCAGCACTCTGGAAGCTGAAACAAGAAGAAAACCACATTCACATTCAACCTAGGGTTACACAGACCCCATTGTTAAAATTAACAGACAAGCCCACAAAGAAAGGAGCTGAGGAGATGGTCCAGTTGATACAGTGTTTGCCACATATGAGGAATTGAGTTCAGATCTCAAATACCCATGTCAAAAACAAAAACAAAACAACAACAGCGGCAGCAGCAGCAACAACAACAACAACAGGCTTAGCAACAAATACCTCTGACCCCAATGCTGGACACAGAGACTGTAGCATCCCGGACGTTTATCGCCAGCTTCAGTAAGAGACCTGATTAAACATAAAGTGGAAAGCAGCTGAGTAAGACACGTGATGTATCTTCAACCTCCAATATTCATGTTCCTATTAAAGTATGCCACTTATACACACAAGTACACATGAATACCTACAGAAAATAAAAACAACCCTACAAAGTTCGCTGTAGTAGCAAACCAAAGTGGGTGTTACTGGAATCGACAGTGATTTTCATGATTAAGAAAACAACCATATCTTGGAAAGGACAAAGTTCACAAGCCATGAAAAATGACAGAGTGGCAATGTCTTCTCCACGGGCTTCTCATGACAATCTGAGCTGCTCAGATAAAGCCTACACTTTCAAAGCCAATAGATATTCAAGAAACATGATTTTTTTTTTTTTCGAGACAGGGTTTCTCTGTGTAGCCTTGGCTGTCCTGGAACTCACTTTGTAGACCAGGCTGGCGTCGGACTCAGAAATCCACCTGCCTTTGCCTCCCAAGTGCTGGGATTAAAGGCGAACGCCACCAAGCCCAGCTTATTTTGAACTTTTAAAGGTAGGTCCTCCCCCATCTTTCTGGGAGCACCACCACAGGGACCCAGCCCCAGCACCACTATCCTCCACCTCTTGAATACAGGCTCTCATCTGTTCCCCCTGACTCCCTGAAGTACCATCTAAGTCTGCAACACATCAAAGGGAAGGAGTGTGACTCCAGTGATGCTCTTCCACAGGGTATAGAGGGCATATTAGGAAAACCTACCTGCTGTCTCAGCTCAGATGGGAAGACATTGCATTACTTCTCAAAATAAACCAAGTCTGCTCCTTGCCTCATTCATACTCCAAAATAATGCCCAAGTGAACTGAAAATAGGAATTATAAACATTAAAAGATAAGATGGTCACAGAATTAACTAATGTTAAAAACAGGTGGATTTGTCCATATATCAATGAAAAATGTGCTTTAAGCCAGGTATGGTAATGCCAGAATGAAATCTGAGCATACAGGGGTAGAAGCAGGAGGATCACCAAATGCAGAGACACTCCTTCAAACACCAAGACTGGTGTTATAAGTCAGAGGCCAAAAGCTTGCCTAGCATGTATTCCTAGACCATCCCTAGTAGCAACACGATGTCCATATTGGTCTTTGACAACTGTAACAACCAAATGAAATGGCCATTAGTATACAAGAAATCTGTTCTGCAAGTGTGTCACTTTTTATACCCAGAGGTATGAACAGAATATCAGGAAAATAAGTATACTCAATGTATGTGTAGGTCAGAATATTTTTATTTTTTTATTTCTTTTTATTTATTTATTTATTTATTTTGGTGTTTTGAGACAGGGTTTCTCTGTGTAGCCTTGGCTGTCCTGGAACTCACTCTGTAGACCAGGCTGGCCTCGAACTCAGAAATCCACCTGCCTCTGCCTCCCGAGTGCTGGGATTAATTTTTAAATTGTTAAGGAATTCTCTTAAAAAAAAAAAAAAACACTAGAACCTGTTTTTGCTAATTTTTTTTACATTTATTGATTTGTGGTGTGAGTTTTTGTGAATGTGTACAAGCATGGGTGTGCAGCTGCATGATACCATGGTGAATGAACGGAGGTATGAGGACAACTCTCTCCTTCCACCTTGTAGATCTCCAGGACCCAACTTAGAATTCAGGACATTAGGTTTCAAGTAGTTTTCCCCTGAGCCATTTCAATGATCCATGGGGTTTTTTGTTTTGTTCTGTTTTGTTTTATGTTGTTTTGTTTTTAGAAAGGAGTGAATTTCAATGAAGTGTTGACCCGTCTGAGCCAGCAAGGCAGTCTCCATTGAGGATATCCCAAAAGATCTGTGTAGGGAACTTCAGGCATTTGAGCTCAAGAGAAGTGCAACAACAACAAGAACAACAATGAACTTCTCATATTTATTCCTAAAGCAAGCAATACGTAAGAAGATGTTTAGAGTCAGCTTTAGCAAATAGAAGTTCAAGTTCAGCATGGGAATACACCTGGTGCTATGTTTTATTATCTTTGGCCATGTGAAAAGAGCCAAGAATATTCTTTGCCTTTCTTGTTCCTACAGAGATAATGTGTACATGCCAGGGCACCCTCTTGATGTCCTTGACTTCAAGTGCATTCACTTATCATATTTTATACAATTCTTTTCAGAAGACCACCTGGCATAGAAGGCCACATTCTATACCCTGTCTCATTTGTAGTTCAGAGTAAGTTCACAGCTTTCTTACACAGGCTCCCACATTGAAGCAAATAATTTTCTTTTAATCAATGGCTTCAGTCACCTGCCTCTTTAGGGGTTTTGAGTTACCTTCTGGGGTGAACTTCAGCTTTTAGTGTATGGAAATTGTTACAGTAACATGCTTGATCTACTTTCTGCTTGTGGTTTTGGAACCTCTGGTAACTGATATTTACAAAAATCCTTGGTGACTAGTATTTAGCTTGGTGCCTGTCCCTCAGTTGTCTTTATTATTTATTGTTTCGCATCTCATCTGTAAGGCTCTCCCCTGCACTGACAGTAGGGTTGAGCTACTGGGTAAACAGACACAGAGTTATGTCATAACCTTTGTTTGAAGAGCAAAATGGCAGGTGTTGTAATAAATTTAATGGTATTTGCCTTCTCATCTGATCTGAGTTAGTCTGTGTTGCACAAGATGTTCTGTCATAGTCACTGAAGAGTTTTGGGAACTGTCTTTTCAAGAGTTCCAAGTACCTGTACTTATAGGCTTTAGAGCAGCTCAAGGGCTTTCCATTTCTGCACAAGGCAGGGCTCTCTGAAGCCTGGGTGAGACTTCCCAGGCTGCCTCTTCTGTTTTCTATCTTTGGAAATTTTGTCCTGCCCGTCTCCTTTCAGCTGTCTTATTGAATTCACGTTCAAAACTCATTGCCACCATCAAGGAGGAAAAATCTGGAAAACAAAAGTGCTCTGCTATCTATCATTCCGAGACCAGCTCACAGCAGCCAGGAAACACCCAGAAAAACATCTCAGGAAGCTGAAGTCAGTCCTCAGAGCTAACGCCAGGAAAGGGCTCTCTGTAAAACCAATAATGAAAAGGAATGTGTGCCTTACACCTGCCCTATATAATTTATGAACAATTCCAAAACAGACATACTAAGATTTAAAATTTTTAATTGTCTTAAACTAATAAATCATTCCATAAAGGGAAAAATGCTAACCTTGTGAGCATCTTGGCACAGGAAACACAAACCACGAAGTGAGCTCCTGTCTAGTTGGGTTATAATTGCCAACTAGACACTAACTAGTATGTGATTTGTAGCAAAGGGCACTCATGTACCCTGGAGGTTCAGAGGCTCCAGCATCATGACAACAGAGTACAGAAATGCTATATGAGTGGGTTCCTAGTATTGTGCCTCAGACAATCACTGGCCAGAAAATGGTGTCAATTTTGTGTCTGCTGCTGCCTAATAGCTCACTCTGCTTGCTGGAAAGAGGGGGCACTTTATTATCTTAGCTGCTGTGTGAGAATGAGTGCAGCCACACCAAAGAACGAATTGCTCATTTTGTAATGGCGGGGATGTACTATCTGTAGACAAGGAAAGCCAAGTGAATCAAATCTCTTAAGTGCCCTTCCACAGCATCGGTGGGGGGCCAGGGAGGAACCTAACATGCAAAACTGGTGAAATATGATTTCTTTAGATAACGAGGCTCAGCAAACAAATGAATGCTGGATAAGGAAACTAGCAGGGTATGAACAGTGTGTTCAGAGCATGAAGTGTAAAGAAGCCTGCCAGGAACTAATTCTGCCTCTGCTGTTTACCAGTTCTGACCTTGAGCCAGAGATTTGATCCATCATTCAGTTTCTCTACCTGTTGAATGGAAATGGAAACATTAAACCAGCAGCTTGAAGGGCAGTTTTGAGGGTGAGGGCTTACCATATGTGGTATTCACAGTGTCTGGCATGGCTTGTTAGCTGGCAAGCCCTGTCCTAGCAGAATCCTGCATGAGCCTCCTTTGTGCAGGCAAAGGGTATACATTTCAGCATGTTTTTTATCTAACTTATAATTCATATGTTACCCTCAGATTCTTATATCTTTGTAGCAGAAAAATTACGATGTTTTTCGGTGCAACCTGCATGTTCACAGAGCATTGGAGATAATTAATTTGAAAGTGCCTGAAAGGAAGTAAAAATTACTCTCAGTTTTCATCAGTTAAACTTAATATCTACAAAAAAATTGCATTTTAAGTGATCTAACCATAGCTATTGACTCAGTGAAACAACATACCTGGTGATTCTAGGATGTTCTAGAATATAAGTTATAGACTGGTGGTGTTCAATCATGCTTATGCTAATATCCTCATGAATATATTCTTTTTTTTCATTTAAAATTAGCTTTTCACTAATAAAATTATACAACTTATTTTTTATTGCATTAAATTGTTGACCAAACTTATAAAAGAAATTACTTGTTTTGCAGACAGACTCGGGGTCAGATGTACCAAGTACTTGGGAGGAATATCATATAAGCCCAACCATGTGTTAAAAGGGAGTCTTCATCTTATTGTAGTCAGGAAGGGTCCAGGAAAAGATGAGGTCCCCAAGGACCTTCCCTCAATGACTTGCTTCCTCCAAGAAAGCCCCAGCTACTAAACTTTCCGAAAGAGAATTGCTACAAGCTGAGAACCAAGGGCTCCCTTTGTGGGAAAAGTAAATGGTCAACAATAAAAGAATATTCTTTTACAGATATAAATTATAATTGAAAGGTATTTTCACATAATAGGATGGCATTCAGTCCCTTTAAGGTGTTTTCATTTTGATTTCTTCAGACAGTCTGGAAGACCAATTTACAAAGAGTCCTTAAATATGCATTTTAAAGTATAATAGCAGAGACATGTAAAGAGGCATCAGTATCAATTATTAACTATCAGGACATGCAACTGAGATTCTAGAATCTGCAACAATGCCTTGTCGATGAGATATGTTTCAAATGAAAACCCATTAAAGGAAATAGGAGTGTCTCAGTCATCTGAATGCCTCTGATGGGATGATGAGGAACTATACAAGTGGAAGAGTATGTAGATTCTGGGTGACACATTTAGGAAGCATGCATTATTACTGTCCATCTGCTACTCTCAAATATGCCTGGACCTGTTTCCTAGTGGCAGAAGGTGAGTCTAGGCAAAATCTCACGATTGTCAGAGCATGGTCCCACTGAAGACAATAATTCTCATTCTAAAGTAAGTGTTATAAAGCAGTTTCGTCCCCTCTCCCTTACAAGTGTGGTAGGTTTCAATAATTGATAATTAAGCTTACAATATTCTAGTTTCTCTCTTCATTCTGAAACCTATGAGCACTGACTACAAAAGCAACCATTGGTTTAATAGTTAGACTACAAGAAGAGCATATGAAGTCAATTTATCACTTGAAACTGGCTATTTTTAATGAAACAGAATGACAAAAATCCCCACCACCCAAAAGGATTTCATTGATCTTGATAGGACATTCTACCTGATAGTAGAACAACATGTGTGTGCGTTTTAAATGTGAATGAAATATGCACAGATGGACAGTATTGTGTCCCAGAAAATAAATCTTTTTTTTTCTATTTTATACATCCTGACTGCATCCTTTCCTCCTTCCACTCCTCTCAGTCCCACCCACCTCCAACTCCCCTTTCCCCCAGATCTACTGCTTCTCCATTACTCTTCAGGAAAAAGTAGTCCTCCTAAGGATATCAACCACACGTCATAACAAAAGACAAACAAACAAACAAACAAAAAAAACAAGCCCTCATATCAGTGCTGGGCAAGGCAACTCAGTAGGATGAAAGAGTCCCCAAAGTAGGCAAAAGAGTCAGACAGAGACCCCCTCACTCCCGTTGTTAGCAATCCAACAAAACCCACAAGCTAAACAACCACAACGTGTATACAGAGGGCCCAGCACAGAACCATGCAGGCTCAATGGTTGCTCCTTCAGTCTCTGTGATCTCCTATGAGCCCTGCTTAGTTGATTCTGCGGGCAATTTTCTCCTGGTCTCCTCAACCTCCATGGCTCCTACAATCCTCCCTTCCTATCTTCTTCAGGGATTCCCTGAGCTCAGTCTATGTTTGACTATGGATTTATTCATTTGTTCTCACCAGCTGCCAGAGGAAGCCTCTCTGAAAATGATTGAGCTAGGCACTGATCTATGAGTATGGCAGAATATCATTATGAATCCTATTATATATATTTATATATGATTAATATATATTAAAACAACATCTAATATATAATAAACATTATATAAAATTATATTTATATATAAATATGTAAAAGGATCCTGATGATATTGTGACACAGACACAGACACAGACACACACACACACACACACACACACACACACACACAATTTGCCAGTCATGTTTGGCTCTACATTAGGTCTCTGGGCCATCCAATTTCCTGTTCCTGGCAATCTAGGCAGAGTCAGGCATGGGCTCCCTCTCATAGCATAGGCATCAATTTTTAAAAAACTTAAATGAACAAACTGTGTCTCTGAACATAATGGAGTAATCCCAGGATTCGGTACAGAAACAGAACAGGGTAACTAAAACCTAGAAACTAAACTAAATAATTAAGTTAACTAAACACTACTGAAATATAAGGCTGTACTATAAATTTCAACTTCCTTTTCTTTAATACCTTAACGTGAGTAGAAGGGATACCTACCCTGCACATCACCAGTACAATCAAGACGGTTTCTGCCTCAAATTCTTCCATTTTCCCAAAGTCTAATGACACAGAATCACTGGTAAAATCCCAGCATGCACTATGCTTCTATACCCTGCTCTGATCTGGAATAAAGATACCAGGCCCTGGTTGTATACCCTCCCAGAGAGAGGACTCTGTTTCCTCACCTGCTTCTTGGAGACTTCTGCCTCAGAACTTTTCCCACAGGGCTCCTGCATAGCTGTCCCTTCCTAGGACCCACAATGTAGTACATTTTCTAAGTTCATATGTGTCTCAGAGTGCAAAGAATTTCCTTGTCAATGTTGTAATAATTCTTTTTTTTTCCAAGTTTTTAAAATATTTATTTATTTTCTTTAATTCCTAATATCAGCGCCCTCCAAGTACCTCCTCAAGCAGATCCTCCCCCATACACCTGTCCTTCTCCTCTGGGAAGGGGGAGCCCCTGCAGCACATTCAGTCACTGCACATCCTTTTCCACTGAGGCCAGAAAGGCAGCCTGTGGGAAGCGGGTGTGGCCGTGGTTGCGGCCTTGTGAGCCAAGACAGCACCCTGGTTCACTGCCAAGCCCTGTGATTCCCTGATTGATTACCAAAAACCTGATTATGCGCACCTGAGTGATTACGTGCTGCCCGCCTGACATATAGCATCATACAGCATGATATTGAGTCGCTGGCCTATCAACACCCACCCTGTCTGCATGCATGGCTCGTGTATAGAGCGTGCTGAACGCTGATTGGATGATGGGAGATGAGAGACGAGTGCAGAGGGTGGAAGGGGATAAGTTGGGCGATCCCAGAATAAAGTTGGAGAAGCTGAGAAGCAGAGAGAGAAGAAGTTGAACTGCTGTAGAGAGCTGGGGTGAGCTGTAGAGAGAATAAAGGAAGCTGCAGCGGGAAGCTGTGGAAGCTGCTCAAACCCTGCCTTGGCATAAGTGTTGTCTTTGCCCCACCTCTGCTGGACGGAGGTCGGGGACACGCGGCAGCAGCCCAGTTGGGGGAACAGGATCCACGGACAGGCAACAGATTTATGGACAGCCTGCCATGATCCCAGTTGTTGGGGGAACCGCATGGAGAACAAGCTGTACATCTGCTATGTATGTGTGCTGGAAAGAGAGGAGCTCGGTCCAGCATATGCTTTCTCTTTGGGAGCCCCTAAGCATCCAGGTTAGTTGACTCTGTTGGTCTTCATGTGGAGTCCCTGTCCTCACTGGGTCCCTCAATCCTTCCCCCAACTCATCCCTTAAGAGTCCCTGAGCTCCATCTAATGTTTGGCTGTGCGTCTCTGCATCTCTTTCCACTGGCTGCTGAGTGGAGCCTCTCAGAGGACAGTTATGCTAGGCTCCCGTCTGTAAGCATAACAGACTATCATTAATAATGTCACAGATTGGTTCTTGCCCATGAGATGGATCTCAATTTGGACCAGCCATTGGTTGGTCATTCCCTCGGTCTCTGTTGTATTCATTATTTTTATGTTATTTAAACTTTTTTTTTGACTTTAATTTCTTTTTTTTTTACTTATTATTTTTTTTAGATATTTTCTTTATTTACATTTCAAATGCTATACCGAAAGTTCCCTATACAACCCCCTGCCCCTGCTCTCCTACCCACCCACTCCCACTAATTGGCCCTGGCCTTCCCCTGTGCTGGGTCATATAAAGTTTACAAGACCAAGGGGCCTCTCTTCCCAATGATGGCCGATTAGGCCATCTTCTGCTACAT